>NW_012118644.1:1320365-1475686 GCF_000951035.1 Colobus angolensis palliatus
GCTTGTTTTCCCAGTCTGCTCACCTGGTCTGTTCTGCTTTCTAGATTCCTGGAATTGTTTGCCTAAGTTAGTTTGGGAGTTGTTTTTCAACCTTGCCCTATTTCACTTTGTTGCTAGGTTTAGCAATGGGGTGGGTACACGCTTTACAAAAGGCTTTGACGTGAAATATTCTTGTGGTATGCCCTTTCAGTGGAAAGGTACTGGATGATGTTAGTGGGGAGGTTGGCCATCCGTGCTTGCTAATTGATGCTTTATGAAGTCAGGCTCCTACCTACCCACAGTCATTGGGAGATAGAGGCATTATCTCCTTTCATGATATTTAAAAAAATGACTCCCAGGTCCTTGAGAAAGACCTTTCTAGATTGCAAATCTTGCAAGAGACTGGGAGAATACAGAATGCATTCTGTATTCCTTCTTCCTGGATGGATCTTCCTTTCATATATGCATGGCTATGTTCTTTTAGTCTTTTGTTCTCAGCAAGAATATCTCCTTTCAGTCTTGTTCTCATCGAGGCCTACTCTGACCACTATTTTAAAGTGACCATTGGCCCATTGTTGCTTCCTATCTCCTTAATTCCTAATGTAATATGCCATTTATTTATTTATTTTATGTTTCCTATTTGTAATCGGTTGCCTCCTGCTGGAATGGAAGCTTTATTGGCAAAGTGGCCAATCACAGAATTACTTGTTATACTATGAAATTGAAAAACAAACCTAGAAATGTAAAATGAAGGGAATACTTAAGTAAGTTGATACCTCTCATCAGGGGACTAATACGCAGCCATTTAAGTTACGTTTATGAAGACAGTTTAATCAGGAGAGCTGCTGGTACATGGAAAGGATAAATTAAAAGAATCAGAATATAAAATTACAAATAAGTTCATCATATTATTATAAAGCCAAAATTGAAAGAATCTTTTCTACATGAAACAAATATGTGATGACATTCACAGTGGTTACCTTTAGGTGCCATTATGATGTCAGGATTTTTTTCAATTTTTAAATAATGATTAGATTCGTTTTTAGAGTAGAAAAGTTAAACCCTTCAAAAAAAAAAGACTATGAGACTACCAAGATTATAAATTTCTTTGTTCCCAATTTGTGACACATCCATAGAGCCCGAACTGCTTTGGCCTTCACAATGGGGCATGCTTTGACATGTTTTGAGTATCAAGAACAGAAAAAGCTACAGCCTATCTTTTGACAATTTTGCATGACATTTTTGAGGGAGTGGAGAAACAGAAGCCTGGAAAGAGGAAACTAGAAGAGAAACCACAGAGAGCAGTTTGAAGGCAGAAGCACGCCCACAGGGTGCTTTGGAGACCCTCCAGGCTGCAGACAAGAGCAAGGTCAATAGGCGTGGGGCAGGTATTATCAATATTACGCCAGTAACTAGGCAACTAAAAGATTTGTAAAGAAGGCACAGCGTCATGAGAAATGCAGTGATGTGTTTTAAGGAGACACGGTGAGGATTAACAGCCCTGTGATTCATGGAAATAGCAATTTGTCATAGGCGCTATCTGCTATGTGTAGGTGACAAAAAGTATAGAGACAATGCAGGAGAAGTGTGACAATGAACTGAGTGATAAGCACAGATGGGAGAAGCACCAGAACGACTTCACTTTAATTATTCTGAGCTGGGCTTCCTCTACACAAAGCCTGGAGGAATTGTTCTACCATTTTTGTTTTACTTGTGTTTGTTTATTAAATGCTGAAATTGATTTCTCTCAGACATTTTCTTTTTTGGATGACAAGGCAGGGTTATTTTTATTGAACACCTACTAAATGTTAGTCATTAGCTTTGGTGGTATCTGTTAAACCTCTCAATGACCAATAGTGTATGCATGAGTCTTGTTCTCATTTCAGAGACAGGTATGCTAAGATTTAGGAGAAGTGTTGCAATTTCATTACAAGATTATGTATTAGCAACTGTCAAATCCTTGTGTAGAATCCATGCCTGTCTAGCTTTACTTACTTATCTACTTTACTTACTTACTTATCTACTTTACCAATCAAATTATACATACAATTTTTTTCTCTTGAGCTGGGTTCAGAGAGTCCTCAAAACCTGTTTCTCAGTTTGAGGTATTACAGGTGATTGCCAAAGAAGCCACAGCCTTCAGTTGTGGGTCTGTTGCTTTTCCGGTAGGTATACTGACGTGACAAGTTCAAAAGGCCTCAGCTTTCAATTTTCTAGCAAAATGGAAAATGCAATTACAGTATTCAGCAAAATATTGTTGTTGGTTCAAAAATAATTAAGCATAGTATTAAGTTGATGTTTTACCAAGTGGGATGCAGTGACTCTCTCCAAAGCTACAGCAGAAGGAAAAGCAGGAACCATTTAGAAAGAGGGTGTGTAAGGAGCGAGAGGGAGAAGAGTGGGTGTCTCTTCGGGGAAAATAGTTAATAAGCTGAGTTTTTAAGACAAAGGGCTGCAGGTCGACTCCTCTATGGAGCAGGCTGTCTTAGTAAGAGTTCAATGCAAAAGTTGACTGAAACTGACTCTTTTATTGTAATGACTTTGAAGTTGATTTCCCCAGGATTCATTTTTGCTGCTTGATATTAGAGGAGTTGGCTGCAGTAAGAAAATTCGGAAGGTGAAAGACCAGTTTGGTAGATACATAGTCTGTTCAAGGGGACTGAAAGAAGTCTCTACTAGGAAAAGAACAAAAAGGGTGAGCATTTATTGTGTACCTGCTATGCTCCAGGAACTGGATAAGGATATTCTCCATCTAAACAGAGAAAGAATGAGATATTCATATCAATGACAAATTATCTATTTACTGAGTGTCTATTATGTGGCAGGCATTGTACAAAAGCACTTAACATGCAGTTTCTCTTTGATTGTCATAGCAGCCTGAATAAGCATTTAGCAGATAAGAAACTATAAGCACAAAGATATTAATAAATAGCCTAAAGTACATAGCAAGTAAATAGGAGAGAGGCTGTTGATATCTAGAAACTTCACCTTTGACCACAATAGTATACTGTTTCTGACAGCTGAGAAAACTAAAGCTTAGGCACTACAGAATTTTTTCTATTTGAGAAACAACCTCATGCAACATTAAACATTTAAGGGATGAGAAACCTCACTTCCAAACCTGGTTCTGTTCTGGGAACATGGGCAATTTACTCTGCCTCTGTGAGGTTCGATTTCTTCACCAATTCACTGCAACCATGGTAGTCATCAGAATCACTCCCAGGGCTTGTTAAGATCCACATTGCTGGGTTCCACCTCTGGAGTTTCTGATTCAGTATGTCTGGGGTGGGCTCCAGGATTTATATTTCTTACAAGTTCCCAGGTGATGATGGTGTTGCAAATTGGGGGCCCCACTTGGGCAGACTGCACTGTCCTGTCCTCTGAATTGAAAACCTGGTTCTCCCTGGCCTGAAAGAGAGTGCTTCCTTAAGTAGACAGAGCATTAGCTTTGAAGACTTGGCCTAATCTTTTCTTCTTCATTTTCTGTGTGATCTTAGGCAAGCTGATTTATCCTTCTGAGTCTCCATGTCGTCATGTGTAAAATGGAGCTGTTGCTTTCTTTGTCATCATCTTGTTGGTAAGGATTATGTGAAGTGATTTATGGAAAGTATCTAGGCTGTTGCCTGGACACAATGCTCAATAGATGTTTATTCTCAACATTGGGAGGTTATCAAGATTATACAAGGTATTGTTGTGTGTATGTGTTATATGTACAACATATATAACTTTTTGTCTTTTTTATTAACTAAATATGCCAAGCATTATAACATTTCCTTTGTAGTATTTTTGTTTCCTCAGTCTCTGCCATCCTTATACAGATATGCTGCATGGCATCTGTAAAACACGCAGATTAGAACAAGGTGCTACTCACATGACATGTCATTATTGTTGGAAAAATGTTACATGTGTAGTTTTAGTTCAGAAGCCATGATTCATGGAAGTCTCTTGAAGAGAGGATTCTAGATATTTTTGGATTGCAGGCCTCTCTAAACTTCATGGGCCAGAAATCATCAGAAAAGAAACCCAAAGAGATAAAGGTCAAGTTGAGGAATGGTAAACTCTTTGATGATGTCAAAGGCTCTATCTATCATAGTGAGAAATTCTTTATCTCTACCTATCAAAAAGACATTGCTAGTGAATCTACTTTAACAATGGTTAATCAAAGTAGTTAGAAGTGCCAGTGGATTTTTTTATTATTTTAAATGAAAGCATAAGTCCATTACCCCACCCCCTTACCTCAATCCAAGCAGAAGTTTCTGAGTTCTATTTTCCTTCCCTCTCATCTTTGTCCAGGTTGAAAATCAATGCATCTGGTTCACCTTGAATCTTGAGCTGCATATTTTTAGCAGCAGAAAAGCCTGTATTGCCAGCATTACTGGAGAAAAGGCAGATAACCCCACAACGTCCTCCAGTCAAGGAGGAGGGCAGAGGGCTCAGAGGAGCAGAATGCCTGCAGCTTAGATGATTCACCAGCCTTGATTCTTACAGCATGCAGGCTGGTGACTATGACCCAGGGACCATGAACCATGAGTTAGAATTTTCTGACAGAGTCCCTGATCTCAGGCTACCATTTTCTTTAATAATTGAGATAAGCATGGGAAAGAGGCTTAAAATAATATTATTATTATTGTTATTATTATTAATTCTAAGAAGTCTGTATTAAGGAATGGAAGCAACGTGTAGTAAAAATTATATTTAACACTCATCTGTGCTTATTACATGCCACTCACTGTTCTAAGTGTTTTACCTTCATTGACTCATTTTATTTTCATAACATTTCATAGATGAGAAAAAAATAATTTCAACAGCAGCAACAACAAAATGGAGCTGAGAAGTTAATGGACTTGCTGAAGTTCCCCTAGCTGGCAAGTAGTGGAAATAGGATCCAAACTCCCACATTCTGGCTCCAGAGCCCCCAGTCTTAATGCTTTTACAGTTAAGCATAAAACTACCTCCTTTTACAGTTTTCCAAGCAATGTCTTTCACATGCATACGTCATGTGAACCTCACATATCCTTGCACAGAAGCAAATAAATGGGTTTTATTATGTTCATTTAAACATTTAAAGTTCAGATTCAATAAACATTTGTTGAGTAACTATGCTGAACTTTGTGCTATGTGCTATGTTATTGATTAAAATATAGTTTCAAGAGACGAAAAATAAAAATAACTTCTGTGGTATCACGCAGTTTGCTTGAGACACAGACTGTGAGCTCACAGGGTGGTAGAAACCTTTGCTAAATGAATCTGAAGTCTTCCTGGAAGTGGTGAGACTTGATCTGAGCTTCAAAGGATGAAACAAATCACGCTGAAGAGTGAAGCCTGTTAAGATGCAGGAAGTTGAAGTTCTCACTTTGTCTCTGCTGAAGATTTTCAGGGTGGAACACAACCTCTGTCTTATTTATATTCCCAGGGTTATTGGAAAGGTCAAATGTGAAAATAAATATTGGAGCACGAGGTGAACTATAACATGTTGTTCCAATTTCTTTCCTTCTGCCCAGAATACTGTTTCTCTGATGCAGCCAGATGACAAATTCTGATGCATCCATTCATTGGTCAGATCAAGGATTGTCACTTTAAGAGCTCATCTTTTCCTCTCCCTCTCTCTTCTGGGTGAGATTTCCTCTCTTTATCATTTGCACCCACACTTTTCTTTTTAACTTACACCGCGTTTGAGATCCTTTGTAAGAAGGCCTGTGTTCCATATGAAAGTGAGAATGGAGTCTCGCCTCATTCATATCCTCATGCTTGTTAATTAGCACACAAACAGTCACATAGTAAAGATTCAATAAGTGTTTACTTAACTATATGTGTGACCTGTCTCCCATTCCAATGTTCTCTTCTCCTTACGTATTAATATATAGTAAATGATGGCTAGATCATCAATCCCACAAACAATTACCAGGATACTCTTAGTAGGGCACTGTGGAAAATGCAATGGATACATTTGTAAACAAGAAAGAATATATATGATGTTATAAGGAATGCAGCTAATGAATTGGAGTGTGTGTGGGGTGTGTGTGTGTGAGAGAGAGAGAGAGAGAAATGAAGAGAGAAACTTGTTCAGTGTATCAATAGATCCATCCAATCATTCATCAAAACTCATAAGCATTTACTATGTGTCATGGACTGTGTTAGGCACTGAGATATAATTTTGAATGAGACCTACTCCCTGCTCTTAAAATACTTATAATCCAACCAAATCTTCCTGCAAAATCAGTAAACATAGACCCGGGATGTTAGATACAAGTATAGAATTAGGAATTGAAGCAAATTATCTTTCCTGTTAAGGGTGCAGCCTGGCTTGCAATATTTCCCCACAACTCATTGTTTCTTCCTGGGAAAGGGGGGCGGTGTTCCCTGGGACCCCACTCAGTAATGAACACATTTCCTCTGGCTATTAATCAGCACCTTTACTGGTGAATCTGCAGCAGCACTGTGGGGACAGAAGGATGGAGGATGCCTTAGATTCTATTTACTGTCTCTTCCAGAGAAAGTCTCTGACCTCAATTTCATTTCTTGTTTTTATTGACCCATTTCACACTAGTGGAGTAAATTTTCAAGGCCCTTTAGGAACAAATCAGCTTCTTTTGTCCTTGTTAAATGGACATTCTCCATTCAGTCATGGATCGACACAATCTTATCATCGAAAAGATAAGGTCTGAAGTGCATGATTTGCTTGCAGTGACCCAGACTGCACCTAAGTCTTCAGAAACCAGGCTTTAGTGGGTGAATTTCATAAGCAGGACCAAGGATTGACTCCACATTCTGATCATAATCTGAAACAGAGCAGAGGGTAGATGAAGTGACTCTGCCCCTAAATTCATTTATACTTAGGTTACCTCATAGAGACACCCCAAGGTGAGCAGCACTTCAGAAAGGAGTTTTATAGGACAGAAAGACAAAATTGAAGGTAGGAAAGTAAAAGAAAGAGAAAGAAGACTTCAGGGACTGAGTGTGATCAAACTTGGAAGGGTCTTAGGAAGAAGGTCAAAGTTAACAGGATGAATGCATTAGTCGGCAGGTGAAAGGGGATGGAAATGACCAAGTTACACCGTAGTAACAGACAAACCCAAAATGTCAATGGCTTAAATCAACACTACTTCTCATTTAAGCTGCATGTCTATTGTGAGTCAGAGGGACTGTTCTGGTCTTTGCAGTCACTCAGGAACCCAGGCAATGCAGGTACCCTCACAACCATTACTGGTCACCATGTCAAAGGAAGGGAAGCTAAGCTCAGAAGAGTCTACCAACAATTAAGTGCTCTGAATCCAAGAGTAACACATATAACTTATATCCATACCTTATTGACTAGAACTAGTGACATGTCCCAACTTCCCACAAGGGAGCCAAAGCTATGTGCTCACAAGTGAGAGAGCACTAGTGTGTACCACAAGGAATTTGGGCATAGAAAGAAAATCCTAAGAGGTGCTTATGCCAGTATATTGTTCTCAGAGTTGGGTAGGTCTCCAAGTACTCTCTGATAAGATTCTAGTCCTGGTAGAAATGTGTTCACTCTTTCTCAGAGCTTAAGAGGAAAATCACAAAACAGCCTAGGCAGGAATAATAAAGTCAGATAATACAATGTATAATGAACAAATATCTTATGTTTTTATCTCTGCGTTTCTGCTCAAGTTTGAATCCTGGCTCCATCTTTTACTAACTCTCTGACATGGAGTGAGTGACTTTCCCATCTATGCCAGAGATTCTTTATTTTTTAAAAAAAAACGGAGATAACAATATTACTTAATCTCTAGGACTTTCATACATATTAAATAAGTAAAAGCAGAAACAGGGCTTAGAATAGTCCCTGACACATACTAATACGTATTCCATGAGTGTTAACCATTTTTCTTTTTCTTAACAACCCAAAGAGGTGGGTTCTACCTCATTAATAATAGGTTACCTCATTAATAAATAGGTTTTACCTGATTTAATGGTATGAAAAGGGATGTCTGGAGAGATTGAGTATATTCCAGATCAGCTGTGTGATCAATGGTGGAGACAGGATTCACATTTAGGTCCTTTAATTTCAGAGGCTGAAATTTTTATTTTGCATATAAATTATCCCCACAATTGATCACCTCAACAGCCCTGAGGATGGAGCCAATAATACTCTTCCAATCACAAGCCCTCCTGCTACTATTACTGCCATCACTGCAACTTCCAGCTATCATTTATAGAGCACCTACTTTACATAAATCACATCTGAGTCTCACAAAAATTCCCTTTTTATACTACAATCTGAGGTTCACAGAAGAAAAGTATTAGTTTGCCAGGGCTGCCATACAAAGTACCACAGCTCAGGTAACATAACAAAAATTTATTTTCTTACAGTTCTGGAGGGTAAAATTCCGAGATGAAGGTGTTGGCAGGGTTGGTTTCGTTCTGAGTGCTCTCTTCTTTGTTTGCAGATGATCACTTTCTCCCTATGTCTTCACATGGTCTTTCTCTGTATGTGTCTTAATCTCTTCTTCTTATAAGGGGAACAGTCTTACGGGATGAAAGCCCAACCATATGACCTCATCTTAACCTAATCACCCCTTTAAAGGCTATATTTCCAAATACAGTCACATTCTGAGGTACTGTGTGTTGAACTTTGGGTGTGTGTTGAGGTAGGGGGTGTCAACTAGTAGCCTGATGAAACCAGAGGTTAAATATAGGATTTTCTCATTGTAAGCCCACATCATACTTCTATCTTTGATCCATTAATGAAGGTCTCCTATGTGCTAGGCATAGTTTATAGTGTTTTATCACTCCTTTTTTCACACCTAGTTCTCAGAGGAAATGCTGACTCCCTTGTATAGCTAAGGAAATTGGTGTTCCCAATGTGATCACTGTCAGTCACCTTGGGATGCGTTCAAATCTTCTGACTCCACTAAGAAGAAACTTTCCTTTCCTCCTATCTTGCTCCTTTGGAGATGAGACAGCCCTTTTAAAATGATGCCATACCTGTTATATCATCAAGAGTTAGCCTTTATTCAGTGTAACTCTGCGCAAACATGAAGATAGGCACTTAACACGCAGAAACCTTAGAAACAATGCCAACTTTCCAAGAAATCACAACCTGGATGAAAAGGCAAGTAATGAAAAGTACAATATAAATACCAGATGTTGTTCAATGGGAAGCGCCATCAGTAAATAGCTTCAGAGGAAGCTATAACCACTATAGAATGGTTATTCAGAAAAAAACTTCTCGGACTTCTTGGCAGGTTTTGAGGGATGCATTTGGAAGCCGGAGTAGTTAGCATGTCAGCAACAACAAGAAACAGCGACATGTTTATAGGATAATTTCCAGTCACATTCTTGCTTAGATATTAATGGCTCACCACTGTCTGCCAGGTAAAGTCGAAGATTCTTAGTTTGCACTTTGCATTTTAACAAACTTCTGCTTCTGCTTTATTATCCACCATTCCCCTAGGTGCAAACCTGAGCTCTGAGCCAATCATTTCTCACCTTTGGCCCTTCACCCGTGAACAGAAACTGCATAGAGAAAAGAGCAGGGATCTCAGAATCTGGCAGGTCTGAATTCTGGCTCTGCCACTTACTAACTAGTGGGACATTTCACATGTCATTTAACCTTTCAGTTTATTCCCCTACAAAATAAAAATAATAACAAGCACCTGTCAAGGGATATATGAAGATTTAATGAAATGAACTTTTTAAAGCACCCAACATATTGCCTACTGTATTATATAGACTCAGGATATGGTAGTTATCATTATAATAATGATGCTTTTTTTTGTGCCTGCAACTCACTTCCACTGCATCTTAGCCTAAACAAGTCCCTTACCGCTTTTTTAATATTTATTATGTAGCTTTATATTACTGTATCATGTTACTTACAGGTAGAGGCAATGTAATGTGGATACCAGGAGCACAATCCTGGTATCAGTCAGCTTACCATTGATTAACTCTACCACTCATTACCCTGTTATTTGGCCACTCTGTTTCTCAGCTTTTTTATGTATAAAATGACATTAGGAAATTGTCTGCTTCATAGAGACAGTTTTGAAGAGAAAATGAGTTTATGTAGTAGTTTCTGGAATACAGCATATATTCAATAAATGGAAGCTATTGTTACATTCATTTTATACAGGAAGAAAGTCATGTAACTTGACCAAAGTTGAAAGACTGGTGGGACAAAAACTTTTAGAATCAGAATTTTGAGTTGTGTGGGTTCCTTACAAATTTTCAACACCAACTCCCATCAGATACATAATTTGCAAATATTTTCTCCTATTCCATAAGTTGTCTTTTTATTTTATGATTTCCTTTGCTGAGATGAAACTTTTTAGTTTGTATAGTCTCACTTGCTTATTTTTGCCTTTGTTGCCTATGTTTTTGGTGTCATATCCAAGCAATTCTTGCCAAGATCAATGTCAAGTTTTTCCTTATATTTTCTTCTAAGATTTTTGTGGTTTCAGACCTTACATTTAAGTTTTTAGCCCATTTTGAGTTGACTTTTGTGTATGGTGTAACATAAAGATCTAATTTTATTCTTTTGCTTTTGGATATTCAATTTTCCCAGTATCATTTAGTGAAGATACTATTCCTTCTCCCATTGCACACCCTTGGTGCCCTCATGGAATATAAATAGACCACATATGCATGGATTTATTCTGTTCTGCTGGACTATGTGCCCGTTTTATGTCAATATTATACTGTTTTGATTACTATAGCTTTATACTATACTTTGAAATTGGGTAGTGTGATGCCTCCAGCTTTATTTTTTCTCAAGATTGTTTTGGCTTTTCAGGGTCTTTTGTGATTCCATACACATTTAAGATTGCCTTTTCTATTTTTGTTTGAAAAAAAATATCCAAATAAATTGAAATCAGTATTTCAAAGAGATATTGGTACTCCCATGTTCAATGTAGCATCATTCACTATAGTCATAATATGGAAACAAAGTAAGTGTTCTTTGATGAATTCATGGATCA
This sequence comes from Colobus angolensis palliatus, assembly GCF_000951035.1. NCBI lineage: Eukaryota > Metazoa > Chordata > Mammalia > Primates > Cercopithecidae > Colobus > Colobus angolensis. The sequence goes on from NW_012118644.1 coordinate 1,331,288, forward strand.
GGAAAATGTAGTGTGTAATACATATAGAATGAAATATCATTAAGCCTTCAAAAAGAAGGAAATTTTGCCATTTGTAACAACATAGATGAGTCTAGAGGACATTATACTAAATGAAATAAGCCACACACAGAAAGGTAAATAGTGCAGGATCTTATTTTATTTGTGGACTCTAAACAAATCAAACTTACGGAAACAGTGAGTAGAACATTGGTTGCCAGAGCTTGGGAGTGGAGAAAATGTGATTTTGGTTAAAGTTTGAAAACTTTCAGTTACAAGATGAGTAAGTTCTGGAGATCTAATGTGCGGCATGGTGACTCCAGTTAATAATGCTGCATTATATACTTAAAATTAGCTAAGAAAGTAGATCTTTTCTTTTTCTTTATTTTAATTGTCAAATAATAATAGTACATATTCGTGGGGTGCATAGGGAATAGAATAGATATTAAGTGCTCTCACACTAAACACAAGGTAACTAGTGAGGTAATAGGCATGCTAATTAACTTGATTGTGGGGATTACTTCATAATGTATACATATATCAAAACATCACATCTTTAATTGTCATTGCACCTCTGTAAAGCTGGAGACTGGGAAAAAATTTAGTTAGGTGATTCCACAATCTGCGCTCTTAATCACCAGGCATTTGGATAACCACATGAATAAGAAACACTTCCGCCTCCAAGTCCTTCCCCACTGTCATTATCTGAAACACACATTTGACAGCTTCTGCTGCCCAGGCAACTTCAGACTGCAGATAGGATGAGCTGCCTCCCACTTTTCATTCACTTTATAAAAATGTCTGCATTGATACTGGCCCCACTTCTTTTATCATCCCTCAGCACATACAACTTTTGCAGTGAAAACAGAAGACTCAGTCACGCAACATGTGCAGGAGCACATGATTAAAGACAAATAATCAGGACCAACATCCAGGTCAACATAGTTGGCTGCTGAGTATGGAGCTTCTCCTAACTCCGTGTTTTAGCCAGTGCTAAACGCAGCCTGTTTTAGCCAATGGTGGGGGAAACTGAGCGCTGTGTGTGCTCCATTATGTCAGGAACTTGACCATGTGTATCTCTGGCACAGAAAGGTCCCTCACTAAACATTTGCTTAATGAACGACTCACCAACCTATCTATTCCTCTGTCTATCTATCATCTATCCATCCATCTGTCCATCCGTCCATCTGTCTACCTAGGAAAGCCCTTTCCTCATCTTGCATTATGCACCCTCAAATGGGGGAGACAGAAATGTAAGCAACAGCTCATTGTATGCTGTGTAAAGAGCCATGATGGGAGTGGGTGCTACAGACACCAGGAAAAGCTCTTATGACTAGTAAATCTGTACATTCTGCTCCACCCAAGGTGCCTTCCTGCCCACACTTAATTCTTCCACAAAAGCACAAAAAGTCACGATTATAGCAAACACTTATATAATGCTATAGTTACACTCTTAGCAAGCAGCAACAATCATGAAAAACTTTAAATAAAAATGAAACAAGGAAATTGAAGAAATCAAGTTGCATTATCTATTATGAAAAATACATTCGAGTATTGTTTTTCTTTTTCAGAAAAAAATGTGGTTCTACATTAAGACCAGAATCTATAGCACAAAAGCAAACATTGTCCGTGCTTTCTTAATCCTCTGATTCATAGATGCACTCACAAGCGCTTCCGTGGCCAAAAGGTTTTATTTGGTACTATATAAGCTTGGCTTGGCCTGGTTCCTATTTTCTTTGTAAGTTTTGTTTCTTTCTTGTCATTTCTCGCTCCCCTATTTACCTTCATTATTTTTATTTGTTTTGTTTTGGTTTGGGTAAGTTTAACGACATATTTTAAAATCTTTTTTAACTTTCATTTTTAATTCAGGGGTACATGCGCAGGATGTACAAGTTTCTTTCATGGGTAAACATGTGTCATGGGGGTTTGCTGTACAAATTATTTCATTACCCAGGTTTTAAGGCTAGTATCCAGTAGTTATTTTTTCCGATCTTTCCCCTCTTCCCACCTCCCACCCTCTGATAGGCCCCAGTGTGTGTTGTTCCCCTCTATGTGTCCACGTGTTCTCATTATTTAGCTCCCATTTATAAGTGAGAACGTGCTATATTTGGTTTTCTGTTACTGTGTTAGTTTGTGAAGTTATAATGGTCTCTACCTCCATCTATTTCCCTGCAAAGGACTAATCTCATTTTTTTTAATGGCTGCATAGTATTCCATGGTGTGTATGAATCATTTTTTCTTTATCCAGTTTATCATTGATGGACATTTAGATTTATTCTATGTCTTTGCTACTATGAATAGTGCTGCAAACAACATGTGTATGCATGTGTCTCTATAGTAGAATGATTTATATTCCTTTGGGTATATAACCAGTAATGGGGTTGCTGGGACACATAGGGTATTACTGTCTTCAGGTCTTTGAGGAATCACCACCATGTCTTTAATTAATTGTGTGTATATATTGTGTGTATAATTTAATTAATTATATGTATATATTGTGTGTGTATACATATATATGGATAGGTACCTGTATAAGCTTGGCTTGGCCTAGTTCCTATTTATCCATCTATCTATCCATATAAATCTGGTAAATAGAGAGCATATAGGCAATATTAACATTATCTATACCTCATACTTCAAAATAGCACATTGGAGATTCTTTGATATTTTTCTCACTTCCACTTTCTGCATTCTAATAATCACCAATTTCCTTTCATTCTACACCCTAAATTTCTTACAAACTCACATTTCTTAGCTCCCATAATAACTGCCTTATTGCAAGTCTTCAGTGATGCATGGACCATTGCAAAGACATCTTAAGTAAGTGAACTCCATCTGCTCACCAGCAATACCATTCATCCCCAACAATGCTACCAGGACTTTTAAAAACTCTGATGTGGTCATGATCTCTGCTAACTCAATGATTTCCCAGTTTTTAAAGGATTAAGTTTGAGTTCCTTAGCATGACATGATCGGCTGACCTGGCAGAATCTGACTTTTCTTTCTATCTCCCACTTCACCTCTAACCCAGATTAACTAAGAGGCAGAGATTTGCAACTATAGGCATGTAATTGCTGTCCATTGTCTACCAAATGGCTTATAATTCCTTGACCTTTTTAGATAATGTTCCCTTGCCTGTTGTAAGGCTCTCCACAGTTTCTGCATGCCTATTGTCTTCTTTTTAACTACCAAACTCTGGTTTTGAAAAGATAGCATTTGTCCTTGCAGAGAGCATACATTACTCCCTTGTTTTTACTACCAATGCATCAAATGGCACTACCTTTACGTAAATTGCATTGAAATATGATAACTTTCTTTTTATCGTACAGTAATGTATGTACCTTATAAAATCTGGAGAAAATATAGATAAGCAGTATGAAAAAAATTAAATCATCCATAATTTTGTCATTCAGATGCAACTACTTTTAATATTCTGTGGGACTCTGCCTCTAGTCTTTTCTCCAAATATATGTGTTTATTTTACAAAAACAGAATAATACTATCCATATTGTTTTGTAATGGGCTTTTTTGAAATGGAAAAATATATTGCAAAAATTATCTCCTGTGTTTAAAATTATTTCTTAATTTCATTGTCAGTGCTAAAAAGTATTTCCTTGGATGAAAGTAATAATTTTCTATTATCTGAACTACAGTCATAACCAAAGTTTCACATTACAAATGAGAAGGCAGTTATTCTCTTTATAGCTAAACCCTTAAGTATGATCACAATTACTTCTCTTTGATAAATTTTAGCAAAAGTGATTTCTGGATCAATGAAGATGCACAAGTTTAAGCTTTTTGATATATATTTCCAAATTATCTTCCAAAAAGATTCTACCAATTTTCACTTTCAAACGCAAAGTATGTCTGCTTCCTCACAAAGGAAATATGAATATATGATCTTTGATAAGCCATTGATAAGCAAAAAGTATATAGCTTGTTGATTTGATATAACTCCTCTGTGATGGGGTTATATCAATGGGGTATATATGAATATGCTTTATTTTGCATATTAAATTTATATGTATAGTATTTAAATATTTTTTTCTTTTGTGATTTTACTAATTGGGTCCTTGATTCACCTTACACTGAGTTGCTTATCTTTTATTTTCATTGATTCATGAGTTTTTTATATCATCCTTTGTCATGTAAGCCACATGAAAATTTTATCTCCTTTTGCTGTCTGCTTTTGAGTCTAAAAATGATTTATGATTCAATTCATCTAATCCCCATTGCTTAAAATGCTACCAGTATTATGTATTGATTCCTATCTATACTCAGATCAGTTTATGAACCTTTAAGAATAATCCATCAGCCTGTTCCTCTATCACTACTCTATTTTAAAATTATTTTGGTTCATATCAATATTATTCTTATTCTCACACACACTGTTATTATTTTAATAGCTGCCATTTATTGATCATGGCCAACATATATACTATGTTTCAATATACAACGCTTACTACTTTTACAAAATATATCAGATTTATTCTTCCAAACAATCCTGAGAAGACAGTGCAATTATTATATAAATATTTCACCTAAGGAAACTGAGATGAATATTATTTATTATCTGGTAAAACTGAGATTAAAACTCAGGTCGGCCTGACACCACAACTACCAACTCCCAAATCCATTTACTTTACTCAGCTCCAAAATGTTTTGTACCATTTTCAGAAGTTTCATTCTTGGATATAAACTTTAACATTATCAACTTTATAAAAAAACAGCTTTTGAATTTTTTAGGAAGCTTTTTATTGAGCTGCAACATTCATACATGCATAAACCACAAATGAACATATGTGCAATTTATACCCAGACCAAGAATCTTACCAGCACACAGAGGCCCCATTGTGCCCCCTTCTACTCATTACTACTTCCCACAAGTCAAATCTGTCCTGACATCTACATCATTAATTAATTTTATGTGGTTTTGAATTTCTAAAAAAGTACAGATTTAAATTTAGGTTGTTGAATGTCTTTTCATGTGTTTTTTAGATATTTGTTTATCTTATATTTTAAAACATCTGTTCAAACCTTTGATTACCTTTAAATTTGGTTATTTGTTTTCTTATTGAGTTGAAAATGTCTTTATGTATTCTGAATACCAGTCCTTTGTCAGATTATACACACATACATGTATATAATTATATAAACTATATACATATATATACACACTCTCCTGTGTATGTTTGCATAAAATATTTTCTTTGTGTTTGCTTTTTTCAATGTTATTTTTTTGAAAGAAAAATATTTTAATTGTGGTAAAGTCCAATTCCCTATTATGATAAATGCCTACCCTAAGTTTGCAGATAATTTTTTATGTTTATTCTCCTAAAACTTTTATATTACTAGCTTTTATATTTAGGCATATATGATCCATTCTCATTACATAATGGTATGACTGCTATGATTTATGAGTTGGTGTTTATTTTTCCATAGAGATACAGTTGTTTAAGCATCATTTATTGAAAATATTCTAATTTCTGTATTGAATTACCTAGGACACTCTTTCTAAAATCAATTAAACACATAAGTGTGGGTCTCTTTCTTGATCTTTAGATCTGTTATTTTTTGATCACACATGGCCTTGATTACTTGCAGTTATATAGTAAGCCTTAAAGTCAGATAGTTTAAAAGTTTGTAATTTTATCCTTTAATTTAAAAATAGTTTTAGCTATTCTAGGTTTTTGGCATTTCTACATAAATTATAGAACTAGCTTGTCAATTTATGCCAAAAACTTTTGGCTGTGATTTTCATTGAGATTGCAATGAACCTAAAACTTAATACAGGGAGAGTACTGGATGTTACAATCCATGAAAATGGTATGTGTCCTTTTTGTTCTTGTTTAGCTTTTCTAAATAATGCTTTATAATTTTAGTGTGTAATTCACACATTTTGTCAAATTTTTTTGTATACTTCATGCTTTACAGTGTTAGTGATAATGTAATAGTCTATATTTAACTTCAATTTTCTATTTTTTGCAACTTTTCAGAAATATGATGTGACTTTGCTGAAATCATTTTTACTTCTAATAATTTTAGATTTATTAGAATTATATGTTACAATCTTTATAAAACTATACAGTTGAACCATGAACAATGTGTGGGCTAAGGGCACCAATCCCCCAATATGCACAGTCAAAAATCTGCATATAAGTTTTGACTCCCAAAAAATTTAATTACTAAAGCCTACTATTGACTGGAAGCATTGCTGACAACATAAATAGCTGATTAACACATATTTTATGTTATGTGTATTATATATTGCATTCTTACAGTAAAGTAAGCTACAGGAAAGAAAATGTCATCAAAAAAATCATAAGGAAGAGAAAATACTTTTTCTGTTTCTTACATGGAAGTGAATCATCATCAAGGTCTTCATCCTTGTTATCTTCACATTGAATAGGCTGAAGAGTAGGAGGAAGAGGAGGTGTTGGTCTTGCTGTCTCAGGAGTGGCAGAAGCAGAAGAAAATCTCTATATAAGCAGACCACAGCAGTACAGACATCTGTGGTTCAAGGGTCAACTGTATGCATATATATCATCTGCAAAGATAAACAATTGCTTGATACAGTGGCTCACACCTGTTATCTCAGCACTTTGAGAGCCCAAGGTTGGTGGATCACTGGAGCCCAGGTGTTCAAGACCAGCCTGGGCAACAGGGGAAGACCCTATCTCTACAAAAAAATACAAAAATTAGCCAGACATGGTGGTGCACACCTGTAGTCCCAGATACTTGGGAGGCTGATGTAATAGAATCATCTGAACCTGGGAAGTGGAGGCTGCAGTGAGCCATGACTGGGCCACTGCACTCCAGCCTGGGTGACAGAGCAAGACCCCATCTCAAAAAAAAAAAAAGAGAGAAAAAAAGGAGAAGATTTATATTTTACATTTTTTTCTAATTAATATGCCTTTTATTTCTTTTACTTGTTGTACAGTAAAATACCGTCAAGAATGTGATTTCGAGAAATTTCCTTCAATTCTCCTAATCTCTTCTAAACATTCAGTGGACCACCGGCTTGTTCTTTGGTAAGACATAATGTACCAAAAAAGGGATGTCTGTCAGCAATCCTACCCTGTCTTGCGCACTTACTTGGTAAAGGCCAATGGGAAAGAATTGGTGAGCGGGTGCAGGCCTAGTCTGTGGCTGGGCCATCTTGAGATTCTACTCCATCAGAACAATCCATACATAGATATTAAAAGTTTGGTAAAACGTCTGGCTACTTTCACTTTACCCACATGTATGGCAGATTCTTCTGCCTCTTTCTGTTCTGAACAAGACGACAGCAGTTGCAAGCTACTGCTTTCCTAAGAATATCTCATTTTCTAAAATTAATTTATATAGGTTTCTTCAGGTCTACAGCTATCCAAAGGGTTATCTTATCTGACTTTTTTATGTTGTTAGGGCAGGAAGGGCATACATCTTAACTAGGAGTTAATAACATATATATTTCCTTAATATATTAATGTCTAACAGTTGAATTTATTGGTTTTGTCTATTAAATTGTTGTTTTCTATTTAATTAACCTCTGCTTTTGCTATTTATTTCTTTATTCTTTATAGTCACAACAAGATTTGTTTCTTTTTTTCTAATATCAAGAGGTAAAAGTTCAGATCATTGATTTTCAGTCTTACTCCTTATCTACTGTATTTAAAGATTTTAAGTGTAAGCATAGCTTCAGATGCATGTGACAAAATCTCAGGTCACATTTTCAAAATCATTCAGTTCAAATATTTTAACATTTTTATTACAATTTCTTTCTTGGCCCAAAATTGTTTAATTTCTTGGTGGTGTAGATTTTTCAAATTATATTTTGTTATTGATTTTCAGTTTTAAACCCATTATGGTCAGGATTTTACCCTCTATGATCTCAAGTCTTCATAATTTGTGAAGGTTTGCTTTATGTACTATCATATCACTTTAGGTAGCTACTTTATATGCCTCACCTAAGAATATTGAATGCAGTGTTTATATATGTCAATTGTTGTCTTTGTGCAGTGAAATGTGAGAACGTAAAAATTAAGCCAATGTTATTATATTATTCATATATTTATGTATCTCTGATGGTTTATGTACTCTCATTATAAGTCAGGAGAGAAGTGCCTTAAAATCCCCCACCACAATTGTGGATTTATTTATTTCTCTTTTTGAGTTATTTCATTGCTTTGTATATTTAGGGAAACAGCTATTAAGTGTATACAAACATAGAATTACTATGTCTCCTGGTCCACAAGTTTTATGAATTCTTTTCCAAATGTCCCATTTTGTTTTTTGTTGTTGTTGTTGTTGTTGTTGTTGTTAATGTTCATCCTTTTGTTTTAAACAAAACTTTGAGTGTACGAATCTTTGAATACATTTTCATGAATTGTTACTTTTCTTTGATCCAGCAAACACAATAGGTATATTTAATTTGTTACAATGTACTTAAAATAATACTGAATGTCTTCTGTCTACTAAAATAAAGATAGACAATTCTGGCTACAGTAAATTTCCAATTATCCACCCTCCATCCTTTTTTGGTACTATGTTGCCATATATTACACACACATGTGTATATATATATATGTGTGTGTGTATATATATATATATATACACACTATATGTAGCATATGAGTCCATATCTATATTTATATTTCACAGATATATGTTATAAACCCAAAAATGATTGTCATAATTTTTGCTTTAAACAGCCTTCACTATGGAGAGGAATTTCTTAGGTCACCTTCAAGAGAACGTGCTAAAAGTTGAAGAGGAAAAATTCTTCCAAACTCATTCTACAAGGTCAGCATTACCCTGATACCAAAATTAGACAAGGACTCAGCATAAAAAAAAAACTACAGGTCACTATTCCTTGTGAACATAAATGCAAAAATCCTCAACAAAAGGCTAACAAACCAAACACTGAGGCGCATTAGAAAGCATTCACTGTAATCAAGTGAGAATTATCCCCAGGATGCAAGGATGGTTCAACATACTCAAATCAATAAATGTGATGCATCACATCAACAGAATTAAGGATGACAGTCATATGATCATTTCAATAGACACAGAAAAAGCATTCGATGAAATTCAATATCCCTTTATGATAAGAAGACACACAACCAACTAGATATGGAAGAAAGGTACCTCAACACAATAGAGGTCATATGTGACTAACTCACAGCTAACATCATACTGAATGAGGAAAAGCTGAAAATGTATTCTTTCATACCTGAAAGAAGACAAGGATACCCACCTCACCACTCTTATTAAACATAGTACTGAAAATCTTTGCCAGAGTAATTAGGCAAAGGAAATAAAGGACATCCAAATTGGAAAGGAGAAAGTCTGATTGTCCTTGTTTGCAGACCACATACTGTTATATATAGAAACCCTAAAACGTCCACCAAAACTTTTAGAACTGATAAATAAATTCAGTAAGGTTGCAGGATACAAAATCAACATAGAAAAATCAGTAGCATTTTTATATACCAACAATAAAAGAGCAGGAAAACAAATCTAATTTACAATCACTACAAACAATTAAAATACTTAGGAATAAATTTACCAAGGAGATGAAAGTTCTCTGCAAGAAAAACTACAAAACACTGATTTATATATATATATTCACCATTTTTAGTATTCTTTATCATTTCTTATATATACAAGTACGAAAGTCATTATCTGATACTATTTTTTTCTTTCTGGAAATGTTTCTTTTATCATTTTCTAAATTATGTTTCATAGCAATAAATTCCGTCAGTTTTGTTTAACTGAAAATGACTTTATTACACCATACATTTTTTTCTTTCAGCATTTTGAATATCTCAATCCAACAACTTCTGCCTTTCTTTGTTCCCAATGATCATCTAGCATTAATCATATCATTGTGTCCCTGCATGTAATGTGTTGTTTTTTACCTTGCTGCTTTTTTAAAACTATTTTTGGCTTTTGGCAATTCTACTATGATGTGTTTGTGTGTGTGTGCGCATGTATGTGTGTGTGCATGTGTGCACTTATCTGTATACTCCTTGACAGTTTTTTAACGCCTTGGATCAATAAATTAATATTTTACTTCAACAAATTTAGGGAAAATTTGACCATTACATCTTCAAATATTTTTCTGCCCTACACTATCTTTTTATTCTGGGATTCTAATTGTTGGGCTGCTTAATATTGACCATAGTTCTCTCAGGCTTCTTGCTTTTTTTTCAATCTTTCTCCTCTCTTTTAGTTTGATTAGAAAATGTCTATTGATCTACATTTAAGTTTAGATATTCTTTCTTCTGCCATCTCAAATCTGTTGTTGAACCCACCTAATGATTTGTTTTCACTTCAGTTGTTCTACTTTTCTTCTGATCTCAAGTTTTTTGTGTTACTCTTTATAGTTTCTTTTTCTCTCAGTTTTTTAAAACTGTTATTTCATTAAATCATGTAGTCTTAATTCTTCAAGCTTATTTGCTTTTAAATCTTTGACTACACTTACATTAGTTTATTTGATGTTTTTGACTACTGAATCCAACAAGTGGACACACTCAGAGTCAATTTCTATTGGCTGGGTTTTGTTTGTCTCTTTGTTTGCTTTTCTGCATATATATTGATGATGCTTCTTTGCATGTTTGATATCTTTTGATTGAAAATGGAACATTTCAGATAATGTGTTTCCCTGATAATCACATTTCAGGGATTCTGGAATTTGTTGGGTTCCTCTGAATACTGTCAATTGTTTGTTCTAACAGGCAGTTAATGTGCCTTTACTGAAACTATGAAGTCTGTCTCCCTGTGGTGTGCAGCAGCTGATATATTTGCTCATTTATCTTGGCTAGAAAGCTATTGCTTTTTAAGGCATATCTTCTGGGTATTTCCCATATCTGCATATCTTTAGTGGTCAGCCAAAACTTAGGGTAGACTTTGCCTTCAGATTTGGGGGGTTAACCTCTCTGTAATTTTCATTATCCCTAAGTTTCTCACTTAATTTTCGGATTCCTTTACCAGCTCCTGTTGCTACTTTAACACTGTAAGCCAAGAAGGTTTCACTGAAATTCTGTGTGGGTTGGAAAATAACTCAAAGGTGAAGCAAACACACAAATCATATTAGGAGTAGCTATTTTATTTCAACTGTAGACCCTTTCAGTTTTCACTTATTCTTTTGATGAGCTCTCTAAGGTCCTCTGTGTGGGCAGTTTATTGACCAGCTAAGGATTAGAGCAGACTTATTACTCAAATTTTAGATATCAGTCTTTCAATCGCTTTCTTACTTCAAAAACTCTCTTTTAAATTTCTAGTATTTCCTTTTCTGTGTCATCTTTCCCCTCAAACCAACAAGGCTGTGTTTTCCCATCATCCAATCTGTGAGGATTGGGCAAGACACTGGGATAAGAAAGCCACAACCTCCTGGTTCTTTGGTGCAGTGACAGTCTCTGAAGCATAAGCTTTTCTCCAATGTTATCCTAATGTTTATTATTTTGCTCATCTATAATTTTTTTAAACTAATGTCTAGTTTTTAAACTATTTTTAAATTTATAATTGATATAATAATTGTATATAATATGCATGCATTGTAATATCACACTGTACCTTGATGTTCTCCAGTTTTTATCATTATTTTCTGTGAAAGAAATCACCTGTCCTCATCATGCAGTCATTATTAGAAGTCATGCTCTGATTTAATAGTTTTTCTTGCACTATTTTTCATTTATATGTATAGATAAAATTATATAATATATTGGCTGGGCATGATGTTTCACATCTGTAATCCCAGCACTTTGGGAGGCCAAGGAAGGCAGATCACTTGAGGTCAGGAGTTTGAGACCAGCCTGCCCAATATGGTGAAACCCTGTCTCTACAAAAAAAATACAAAAAAATTGGGCTGCCACGGTGCAGGTGCCTGTAATCTCTGCTCAGGAGACTGAGGCTTGAGAATTGCTTGAATCCGGGAGGGAGTGGTTGCAATGAGCCAAGATTGCATCACTACACTCCAGCCTGGGTGACAGAGTGAGACTCTGTCTCAAAAACAAAAATTATGTACTGTATTTATCACCTTTTAGAATAAGTATGGTGTTTATTCCAAATTAGTGAAATAAATTTTTAAAAATTCCTTCCTTTTGTTTTAAATAACTAAGTTACATAGAACCTGCATTTTAAAAAATTTAAAGACCTTTCTATTAAACACTCTGAGCATTGCTGTCTCTGTATTACTTAAATAGTTTTCACTTTACATCCATGGGTACTTTCAACTTATGCTTTCTTCAATCTTGATAATTTATGTTTATTTCAGAAATAATTCTCTATATATTTTAAAGTTTACTAGCAAAGCATTGTATATCACATTCTTTTATCCATCATTCTTTCATCTTTTCATCTGTATATGGTTTCTTTGTATCCACTGTTATAAGTTATTTCTGTTTCCTATCGTGGTTTATTTGAGTTTTCTCCTATTTCTTATTACACTCATTTAATTTGGTTGTTTATATATGAGTCCCGTTCTTTAGGCTGTGAACACCCTGAAGTCAGGCATTATGCTTTGATTACTTCTATGACTAAAACCCAGTACAGTGCCTTTCACATTGTAGGTCTTTACCTACTGTGTGTTCAACTGAACTGCAAATGCCTGGAGTTACTTATGGAGAAACTCTCTATTAAGCCAACCCAAAATGATTCATTAAACGTTAGCACTTACATGGGATAACATAGTTTCATTTTACAAATTATGAAACTGAGAGAAGAGTTGGTTTGCCTAAGGTTACTTACACAGCAAGTTTGTGGTAGAATGGATTTCTTCCCAGCAAACCATGGTGTCTTCCTAAAATGAGTTAAATCTAAGACAGGCTCAATTACCATCTCTTCCATACATATATATTCAAGTAAAATCAGTAATGATTCCAACACAATTTCCAGCTCTAAAATTACAAAAGTCTTTCTATTAGTTCTCTGCTTTGTGAAATTACTTTTTGTTGTTAATGACACCTACACTGGGGCTCCCGGTTCTCAGTATTGTGTCATCCCAGGAACATGTCAGTGTGTGACGGATGTGGCTAATTTACCAATTCTTTGCAACTTTGTAGAGAATCGCCCTGCCAGTTTTGGCAAGAAGGCTTGGTGTATTAAAATTGGAACCCACTGTCGAAGGTAAATAATGTCTATGGGTGTCTCATTAAGAAAATGTGTTTCAATTGGGGGAAATAAATAAGCTATTTATTTTCTTTTGGTCATATTAATATCTATTTGTGTCTATATGACAATAAACATAGAATATTAAAGATAGGACTAAACTGGAAGTTGGGAAACTGGGCAGTAGACCAAATGTTGCCACTAACTTGCTGGCGACTTATTTCCTTTCTAGAAATCAGAAATTTGTCATCTTTAATTTGAACCACTTAAAAATAGGTACACAGAGTTTGAATATGGCTTAGAGGTATTTTAGGGGGCTCTATTTAATAGGTAAGCCCAGAAAAGTTTTCAGAAGTCATATCTTTGCCTGACCCTAAAGAAATAAGAAAGAAGACCAGTTTTTAAGAGAAGTTTTCCTATAAACTCTGCAATTAATTTGGGATCCAAAAAGCAATGCTACTATTCCAAAAGAAGCCATCCTCCAAAAGTTGCACAAGAAACAATAGAAAATATGTTCTACATATTCAAATGACTAAAAAGTCACTTTTGGCATTTTTGTTTTAAGGTGATGAGTGAGAGGAAACATGTGAAAAGGTTTTATAAGAGTAGTGACATTAGAGATAGTCTTTGAGAAATAAATATGATTTTCACATGTATGTATTAACTCATTCACTTCTCTAGTTACTTGTTTATTTAGTATGTAATTGTTGAAACTATATGGTGTGCCCACACTACACTAGCCATTGAGGATGGGACAGTGAGCATGATGGAGCTTGCAGTCTAGGGAAGGACATAGACGTTAATCCAATGATCACATATATGTGTCATTACCAGTGACTATAACTATTACATATTAAGAAATGTTTAATCTTTGTGGAAAGCAGTGTGGAAATTTCTCAAATAACTTAAAACATAATTACTATTGAACCCAGCAATCCCATTATTGGGTATATAGCCAAAGGAATATAATTTGTTCTACCATAAAGATATATACACATGCATGTTTTTGCAGCACCATTCACAACAGCAAAGACATGGAAACACCCTAAATGCCCATTATTGGTAGACTGAATAAAGAAAATTTGATACCTATACACAATGGAGTACTATGCAGCCATAAAAAAAGAACAAGATTATAACCTTTGCAGCAGAAGGAAAGGAATGGAAAGCGATGGAAGCCATTATCCTAAGTAAACTAACAAAGGAACAAAAAACTAAATACTGTATGTTCTCACTTGTAAATGGGAGCTAAACAGAAAGAATGCATGGATACAAAGAGGGGAAAACAGATACCAGGTCTGCTTGAGGGTGGAGAGGGGGGAGGGAGAGGATAAAAAAAAATACCTTTTGGGTATTATGGTTTTTACCTGGGTGACAATAATTTGTATACCAAACCCCTGTGACATGTAGTTTACCTATATGACAATCCTCCACATGTAACCCCAAACCTAAAATAAAAGCTAAAAGACAAAAAAAGAAAAAAAAAGAGAAATGTTCAGTGTGACTTGATGTGATCCAATGAGAGTGGAGAATGGTGTCCAATACATGAAGAAGTGACACATGCATTGATGTCTACAGTGACTGGGTTCAAACGGAGGTCAGAGAGTTTGGTAAAAGGACTGTCATATGCAAAAGTCCTGAAGAGAGAGGGAGCATGGCATCTGCGGAATAGAAACAAGGTCAGTTAAGTAGAGTCAAGAATCAAGAAGGGACATTAGGAAGGGATATTCTGGGCTACAGAATAGATGTGAGGGGAGAAAGGCATAGACTTTCCTGAGAAATACAGGTAGTTGCATTTGATAAGGGCTTTGAATACCTGAGGCAGCAAATTGGGATTTGGTGAGGGAAAAGTGAGTTGAGTTTGTACTGTAGAGAGGTTTAGCTGACAGGTTAAGTAATTCCAGCGTAGACACCATGTGTTAAAGAGAGATTCTGAAAAGTTATTGACCTTAGAGTATGCTTTTACAAACTTACATTTGTCGCCAGGTGAAAAGATTACAAAGAAAGGCGGAAAAAGAATAACTTCACCGTAAGAAATGGGCTCTGTGAGAGCCACAATGTATACAGACAGCTGGATGAGTATCTGCACTGATAATACTGCACATCTTGTATGTTCTTTTATGTGGCTAGTTGCAAAAATGTGTGAGGAATGGAAGCTTAGCCTCTTCCTTTTCATCACGGATGCTGTTTGTTGTTGCTTTCTGCCCTTTTTTCTTCCTTGAGGTGTCACCCAAGCAGTACAAAGTGACATGCGAAAAATAAAAGCATCCCTTTTTCATAGTTGGGTTGTAGTAACAGATGGTCATGTTCACTCAGCAAAGACAAATAGCTCAAATGATAAAGACAACAGGGTTGAGAGGTGCAGGAGGGAGATTTTTGCCAGCATCCTCACTCATAGCTGGCTCTGGAAAGAGAACAATCATCTTTTACATTTTAGTTCTTGCAAAGGAGGGGAATTTGAATACCTGTGCTGGAAAGAATGCAAGCTCACTAGAGAGAGGAAGAGTCTGTTAAGGTACATGGGAAGTACTTTTCATCACACCATGGGAAGTCACCTCCACTCACACCCCCTCAGCTTCTACATTCAATCTCTTACCGAGGCCCGACAAGTTTGTTTCTTAAATTTCTGTCTGCCTCTCCTCAACTCCATCCAAGTATTCAGGCCTCCATAATCTTTTCTATGTTATTTCAAAAGCCTCCCAAATAATTCCCTCTTCTCTGCAACTGCTTCCTTGCTTCCTAGTATCTATGCTGCTATTTGTCATCTTTCTAAGATGTAAATTTGATCATATTGCTCTTCCATTTAAAACCTTACACAGGTTCCCTGTTGCATTCCATCTATAACTCAAATTTCTGAATCTGCCTAAAGGAATCAGTCCCTTCATACCTTGGAGCCTCATCTCTGTCCAACACTGCTCCAACACAGACATGAACACACTTCTGCTCAATGGCTGATGGTCTATTTTCAGTTCCATGAAGGTTCTTCATGATCTGAGCCCCGTGGTTTCCCATTCTGATTTGATTTTACTAGAGTAGCTTTCCTTGCTCCTACTCACCCATCAAGAACCCATTCAACATCTCCTCTCCATGAGATCCACTGTGAGTTTGCCTTTAAGAACACTGAATAATTAATTACCCCCTTTTAACATCCACATGTCTTTTACATTTCTCTGTCATCTCACCAATAATAATTGTATTATAAGTATTTGTTAATGTGGCAATATCCCCATTATTTGGGGCTTCCTGGAGAAAATGGCGAAACTTTGTTAGTCACCATTTATCTCTATAGTGTATTATGGGGTCTCACAATAACAATACTATGGAGAGCCAATATTTATGGAGAGTTACTGTGAGACAGGAGTTGTGCTCAGGCCGTTTTTCAATGGTATGGTATTAGGACCTCAATATTATCTTTTTAAATTCAAGTTGCTCATCACATAAAGTATGATCCATTTGCTGATTCACAAATTATGAGGATAAATTATGTCCTTGAAGTATAAACTCAGTTAAAGACTTGAGATAAAAGGAACAATTTAAAGATAGACGGAAGAGTTGTGTGTCTGCCATACAAGACATTCAGTCTAATTTGAGAAGTATTGATTAAATACCTGCTGTGTACCCAGTCATGTACTAAGCAATTAACCAAGTGTTTGTTTCAACAGAGATGTTCCACGTTATTCAAAGTCAATTTCTTCAGTCTGTAAATGAAAATAAGCTAGTATTTTGCCGTTAATGTTTTAATCTTATGCACATAAAAGATCATAGCAAGGACTCAATACTGTACAGAGGTCTGAGTTCAATGCTTGGCATACGATGTAAAAGAAAGAAATTTGGCTTAGGAATCAGCATAATTCCAGTCCCTATTCTGCTACTTTCTAACTAGCAGAAGTTGGGGCCAGATTCCCTCCATCTCTGTATATCAGTTTCACCACCTGGAAATGGAGAAAAGTGGATTATTTGGTCTCTTCCATCTTTGATACATTCCATGACTCTACAGCTCCCTCCTCAAAAGATTCTCTAAAAACGCTGTTTTCATTACCTTGCTTTAAAGTAATTCCCCTTCTAGTCTTTCAGATCTACACACCAAGAGAAGCTGCTAGTGCTATCAGGGGTTTCTATTCTAAGGTTAACTGTAAGACATTTTTGGAGAGGAAGATATATCCATGAGACTAAAACAGACCAGTAAAGAACTCATTTCTGACTCTGTGTTATTCTCATGTCATGTATTATTAGATAATATGATTTGGATGTTTTTCCTTTCCAAATCTCATGTTGAAATGTAATTCCAAATGTTGAAAGTGGAGCCTGGTTGGAGGTGACCGGATCATGGGGGTGGATCGGTGGATCCCTCACAAATGGCTTAGCACCATCCCCTTGGTGATAAGTGAATTCTTGCTCAGTTAGCAGTTTGCTTAAAAGCCGAGCATCTCCGCTTATTACTGTCTCTCTCTTTCTCTCTCTCTGTCTCTCTATCCCTCTGAGTCTCTAAGAAGTTCCCCTCCATGGTCTCTCTCTCTCTCCCAGTCTCTAAGAAGTTCCAAACTTTGAAGACTGGAAGAGAGACAGAAGTTTGGTACTTCTTAGACTGGTAAAATGGTTGCAACCAAAATGTTGATAGAAATATGAGCAGTGAAAGCCAGACTGACAAGATATTAGAAGAAAATGAGGATGTTACTGGGAACTGGAGTCACCTGTGTTAAGCCCTAGCAAAGAACTTGGCTTCACTGTGCCCTTGTTATCTGTGGAAGGTTGAATTTAAGAGTGATAACTTAGGGTATCTGGCAGAAGAAATTTCTAAGCAGCAAACATTCAAGAAATGGCATGGCTGCTTCTAACAGCCTATAATCAGATATGAGAGCCAATAAATGACTTGAAGTTGGAACTTATATTTAAAAGGAAAACAGACTGTCCTGCTAGGTTTCAGACTTGCGTGGTACCTGTAGCTCTTTTCTTTTGTCTAATTTCTCCCTTTTGGAATGGGAATGTATACCTAATTCCTGTACCTCCATTGTATCTCAGGAGTAAATAACTCATTTTTTAAATTTCACAGGTTTATAGGTTGAAGGCAATCATCTCTGGATAAGACTTTGTGCATCACACTTGGGACTTGGGAATTTTGAGTTAATGCTGGAATGAATTAAGACTTTGGGAGACTATTGCAAAGGCATGATTGTATTTTGAAATATGAGAGGAACATAAAATCTGGGGGGCCAGTGGTAGAAAAATATGGCTTAGATGTTTGCTGCCTCCAAATCTCATGTGGAAATGTGACTTCCCCTGTCGAGATGGGGCTTAGTGGGAGGTATTGGGTCATGGGAGCAGATTTTTCATGAATGGCTTAGCACCATCCTCTTAGTGATAAGTGAGTTTATACTTGGGTAGCTCATGTAATATCTGGTTGTTGAAAAGAATCTGGAACTTCACCTCCCCCCCGCTCTTACTCCTGCTCTCACTATGTGATACCTTGGTTCTACCTTCACCTTCTGCCATGACTGTAAACTTCCTGAGGCTTGACTAGGAGCAGGTGCCAATGCCATGCTTCCTACACATTTTGCAGAACTGTGGGCAAATAAAACTCTTTTCTTTATAAATTGTCCAGTCTCAGGCATTCTTTTACAGTAACACAAAAATGGATTAACACATTAGACAAGGTACTAAAGAGGTTAGATAGGTGGCCCTGAAGTTAAAATGTCTAAAATAACATCCCAGTTCTGCAAACTGTGTGCCTTGAGGTAAGAAACTCAGCCTCTTAGTGCCTCATTTTTCCCAAATTCAAACGATGGACAATAATGTTACCAATAGCATAAGTTTATTTTTTAGTAAAATTATTTACAGGCATTACTTGTTTTATTGTGCTTTGCTTTAGTGCACTTAGAAGATACTGTGTTTTGACGAATTGAAAGTTTATGGCAACCTCGCGTGAAGGAAGTGTATCTAGTGTCACCACAGCATGTGCTCCCTTTGAAGCTCTGTGTCACATTTTCATAAATCTCATGGTATTTTGAGCCTTTTCATTATTATTTTATCTGTTGTGGTGATCCGTGATCTTTGATGTTACTATTGTAATTGTTTTGGGACCCCACAAACCATGCCCATATAAGGCAGCAAACTTAATTGATAAATGCATATGTTTCAACTGCTCCCCTGATCACCCCTTCCCCCATCTCTCCCTTTCCTTGGGCCTCCTTATTCACTGAGACACAGCGATACTGAAATTAGGCCAATGAATAATCTTACAATGGCTCTTAATTGTTCTAGTGAAAAGAAGAGTCACATGTCCCTCACTTTAAATCAAAACCAGAAATGGTTAAGCTTAGTGAGGAAGGCGTGTTGAAAGCCAAGAGAGGCCAACAGCTATGCCTTTTACATCAAACAGTTGGCCAAGTTGCAAATGCAAAGAAAAAGTTATTGAAGTACACTAAATGTTCTACTCCAGAGAACGTATGAATGATAAGAAAGCAAAACAGCATTATTGCTGATATGGAGAAAGTTTTAGTGGTCTCAATAGAAGATCAAACAGCTACAACATTCCCGTAAGCCAAAGCCTAATCCAGAGCAAGGCTCTAACTCTCTTCAAGCCTGTGAAGGATGAGAGAGGTGAGGAAGCTGCAGAAAAAAATGTTTGATCAGTCAGCCGGCATCAACATCAAGGCAAGACTTCTGCTAGTAAAAAGATTATAACTTGCTAAAGGTTCAGATGATTGTTAGCATTTTTAGCAATAAAGTATCTTTATTCAAGGTCTGTACTTTGGTTTATTTTAGACATAATGCTATTGTACACTTACTGAACTAGAGTGTAAACACAACATTTATATATACTGAGAAATAAGACTTTGTGTGATGTGCTTTATTGTGGTATCTGGTTTATTGCAATGGTCTGGTGCAAAATCTCCAACATCCCCAAAGTAGCCTGTATAGTGAGCCTGTATAGTGTTTAGAATAATTTTTGCACATACTGAGAGCTCCTTAAATATCATTATTATTACTAGTGTTTATATTATTAATCAAGGTGCTACTTAATTTATCATATAAGAAAATTAACATCCAGGGAAGTGATATGATGCTTCCACAGTCAGAAAGCAATTCCTTCATCAGAAAATAACCCTAAAAATTAAAAAATAATAATTGTAACAGCAACAAAAATTTGTATACCCTTTTAGGTTTGCAAGTGCCATCAGATAGGAACACTTATTCCACTTACAAAAGAAGAGCCAGAGAGGTTAAGAGATCTCTTCAAGGTTGCCAAGCAATTCATAATAAAGCTAGGATATAAACTTGGATAATCAATGCCACAGCTCTCCTGTTCCTTTAAAATCACAAGGTTGAGAGTAGATACAAGCCCCCACTCACATTCCCTTGTGCCTCCCTAAATCCTTGACACCTGTATCAGTTCCATAAGAAAGGTTTGGAAAGTTAGGAGATGAGACTATAATAATGTCAATGTATCTGTCAGAGTGTCGGTTCATCTGCCTGTCAATCATTTGTTTTCCAGTTATTGTCTGTGGATCTGGGGGATGTTAAGCCCTGATTGAACTTAGTAGAACGTGCTTCCTCTCTCTCCAGAGTACTGCTACAGTCTGCCTGCCTCCCCAAGTACTCCTTTGAGCCCACCGGGAAACCTTGAAGTCTCCTCTGAAACTCTGAGCCCCATGCCCCCAAGCAGATGTCCAAGGACGTTTACTCGCTTAATGGTTTGCTCAAGACGTTTGAGGATGCGCACTGTCTCCCTATCAGCCTTCTGAAACATGCATTATCCATCTGTCCTTGAAGCAGGTCCCCTGGTGTAGTGATTAAAACAGTCCTGTGTTGGATAAACCCAGTGCAATTTTCCAAAAGTCATCATCTCTGCATTTCCCCTGCTGCAGCAGAGCACCTTGCCTCCAATTTCTGGGCTTGCTCATTTGTTTTCCTTCAGACAATCTTAGAGACACTCTTTCAGTGACCTCTGCTAAGGGAAGAGAACAGTACGCACATATTCAACATTATGCAGACACAGTGACAAATTGGTCTATTCTTTATGCTTGACAGAAACGGGAGGGGTGGGAAACAGGAGAGACGTATCAACTCATGATATCTTTGACCACTGGTAGACAGAGTTTGAAAAAAACCTGTTTCTTTCTTTCTTTTTTTCTTAAGTTTCCTTCCTTATGTCTGTTCCCAGGTTCTTCCTTTAATTAGTCCTGGAATGTGACAACAGTAGGCTGTAATCCTAGTAGATATGAAGCAATATGACCAAGATAAATTATTTAGTACTCTCCTAAACCATCTTCTCTTCCTAACCTCTCCCCCAAGTCTGTCCTTAGTGAGTGAAACAATCATTCTCCAGTTAATCTGATATTCAAATGCAGGATGCATTTCACCTCCACTCTCTACTTTATTCCTCATGTCATTAAGTCCTATTGATTCTTCCTTAGAAATATATTTTTTGTTCACCTCTCTTTGCATTTCTACATTGTGTCCCTAGTATGGGTTTATGAAGGGATGATTCCCCTACATCTGCATTTGTGTAAGTTTTGTTATTTCAACAACTTATTGTTGCATTGCATAATCACTTATTGTTTTGAATCATTTTGCAGTGAATGTAAAGCACGCTTGGACTGATGATCCCTGCTCGCCTGTGTGGTGTTGGATGCATGTTATTCCCTGAAAGGTATAGTCGTTCAGGGTTTCATTGTATATAGTGTCTCTCAAACCAGAAAGCAACTAAAAGAATGAATGGTAGATGGGTGGAGAATTTATCAGTGATCTTGATCATAAAGGGATCACAGTGGCTGGGAGATAATTCTATGCAATTAATTGTAACATTGGATTGTTCACTTTGAAATAAATTAGGAGATGCAAAGAAAGAAATCAGAAAAGTGATCAGCTACATCACTCCTTCCTCTGTGTGGCTATCTTCCTTATTCCCTGTGCTCTTACTGAGTCCATCGCACCACACTCTCATAATTCCTTATTGATCTGCTCTCATACACACAAGTGGAAAAAAAAAAAAATCTGCCTTTTCTGACCAATATATCGTCAGCCTCTACAGACTTTCTCAGTGTTTCTGAATAGATGCTTGATTCTTTTTGAATTGAGTTGAATTGTGATAGTCATTGGGGCTAGAGATTTTGTAACTTAACCTTTCATTTTAAAACCTCCCTTTTTCCTCTGCTGAGTTTATTTTTATTTTGCTTCTTTCTTTTAAAGCATTTTTCTCTTCTTTCTTTCTTTTTTAAGAATCCTGGCCAGGTGCGGTGGCTCATGCCTGTAATCCCAGCACTTTGGGAGGCCAAGGCAGGCGGATCATGAGGTCAGGAAATCGAGACCATCCTGGCTAACATGGTGAAACCCCGTTTCTACTAAAAAATACAAAAATGTAGCCGGGCGTGGTGATGGGCGCCTGTAGTCTCAGCTACTCAGGAAGTTGAGGCAGGAGAATGGTGTGAACTCGGGAGGGGGAGCTTGCAGTAAGCCGAGATCGTGCCACTGCACCTGCACTCTAGCCTGGGTGACAGAGCGAGATTCAATCTCAAAAAAAAAAAAAAAAAAAAAGAATCCTATCTGGTCTCAGCTCTATTAATGAGAAATAGAAAGAAGGAGAATTGTGTACCAACTGGTGGGCCAAAGCATTGTAGTGGAGGAGTATATTGCTTGGAAATTATTGCACTCCAAGCAGGAAACCGCAGAAGGAAACAAAACTCCTGGAAAAGTATGAAATCACCTGTGCAGAGTGTTAGTTGGTATAATTATATTTGCAAGTAAAGAAGAAAAGCTCTAATGTAAACTACCTTATGCAATGATAGTATTTATTATGCACATTATGAAATTTCTGAATGTAGGGTAGACTTCAGTGCAAATAGATTCAGTGTCTTCAAGAAGCTGAATATTTTCCATCTCTCCTCTCTTATTACTTTTGAATTATAAGCTTTAATCTCAGACACATTTCTTAAAGTTCAGGAGATGGGGCAAATGGGATGTTGTTTTTCTTTATGTACATTGAGCAGGGAACAAAATTTGCCATCTTGAAATGTGCTTCTTCCTTTAGCCTATTTGGAATATGTGCCTACCTTTTGATGAATAAGAGACACAAACACAATGGGATACACTCATGGGCTTGTTGGGTTCCTGAACCCACCAATGGTAAAGAGAGAAGAGTTAGCATGATTTACTAAGACCAAGATTTCTCAACCATGGCACTATTGACATTTAGGAACCAGTCAATTCTTGGTCCTGGGGATGCTAGTCTGAACATTGAAGAAGCATTATCCCTAGCTTGCTAGATTACAATAGCACTCCTCCCCAATTATGACAAATAAAAAACATCTCCAAACGTTGCCGTATGTTCTCTTGGGGGTAAAGTTGTCCCTGGGTTGAGAACCACTGGATAGGATTGATAAACTTGAACATTTGAGAATCAATCATCATGTCCACTATAATTAACAATCCCTCTCTTGACTAATTTTCTCCTTTAAAAAAATAAACTTTTTAAGTTGTAAGTTTTATTTTAAAATGTCCATTTTACTTACAAGGTCTTTATCAAAGTATACCAAGACTATTGCACAGTAACAGGTCTTGTTGATGTTTGCTTTAAAAATGTCAGAATGTAGAGTGTGTACTGGCTGCATGTCATCTAAACGTCATCCTGGTTTTGCTTCATACTAACCATGCTCGCCTCCAGTATGGTGCCTTTTCAGTATCCCAAAAGGTGCCCTCTGAGGAGAGCAAAACCTGTTTGGGGATATTCACTGTCATTGAGAGAAAGAGAGGAAAATGGAGAGAGAAAAGAAAATGAAGGGGGGAAAATGTGACATGGGTAGCAAGCAATGTTATTCCTACTCATTAGAATAGTTAACTTATTTTCGGCTGGGCACAGTGACTCATGCCTGTAATCCCAGCACTTTGGGAGGCTGAGGCAGGTGGATCACGAGGTCAAGAGATCAAGAGCATCCTGGCCAACATGGTGAAACCCCATCTCTACTAAAAATAAAAAAATTAGCCAGGCGTGCTGGTGCATGCCTGTAGTCCCAGCTACTCAGGAGGCTGAGGCAGGAGAATTGCTTGAACCCAGAAAGTGGAGGTTGCAGTGAGCTGAGATCATGCCACTGCACTCCAGCCTGGGTGACAGACTGAGACTCCGTCTCAAAAAAAAATAGTTACCTTTTTTTTTTCTTGGCTTTTGTTCCATAAACACTGTGTTCATAGGACACTGTGTTGAATGTTTTACATGCATTATCTCATTTAATCTACAATAATACAAGTAATTTAAGCATTTGTATATCCACTTTACAAGTGAGGAAACAGAGGCTAAGGGATGCTTTATCTTTGCCTAAGCTCAGAAACTACTGCATTTATGCATTATAGTAAATATACACAATATGTTATATATACACATATATAACATATATATAGTACATATACATTATAGAACAGCAAACTATGGAGATGCCATAGAAACACAATTTGAATCTAACATCCTGCCCTTCCAAATTCACTATCTTATAGTCCAACACCTGCCAATATGTATCAATATTATCACCTCTTCTTTTATGAGTCCATCCCTCAGAGCTCTAACCATGTAGGATTCTATCATTATAAAGACAGGGATCCTGGGCACACAGAGTGAGAGGAGGTTGGGAGAGCTCTGAAAGAAAAGGGAGGTCAGGGGAGCAAATGCCTGCTCTTCCTTACAGACTCATCTCTACAAGGCTGCCTTCTGACTTGTGTGATAAATCCTGCTCCCTCAAGTCACTGTCTTCAGCCACAGCTGCACACAACACAGTCATCATCATCAGAGGGGTCATCTCCTAATGGCGAAGGACAGCCCAGCAGAGGAAATTATAATGGATATCACATCCTGCCTGTATAGATCTGTCATGCAGATAGGGCTGCGTGCAGAATTCTAACTCTGTTCCTTGCAGCTCTCCACTGCCTTCCATTCCTTTTCCAATTGCCCAGATTTGAACCAAATTTTTCAGAAGTCTCTTAACTGGCCTCCCTGCCTTTTCTCTTCCTCTCCCAATCCATTTTACTTAATTGAATTAATTTTTTTTTTCCTGAAAGACTTAACATTTCACTTCTTTGCTAAAAAATAAACATACAAACCAACCAAGAACTATAATAAAAAGCAACCAAGCCATGACTTCTCAGCTCATTATGCACAATTTCTGGCATAATGTCCCCACTCTCCCATGATCTGGTCTCATCTTAGATCCCACTGCTCTATCAGATGCCATTACACTGAGCCTCTTGCGTCACACATGGAGACTGTTCCCCTCTGTGTCTTTGCTCATTTTGCTTAGAATGTTCTGATAACTCTGCTTATCTAGGTTGCCCTGTTTTGACAATCCCACTTTTTACATGCTGACATTCTAGAGTCATTATACCCATTCTACAGTAGACAAAAATGTGAGAAACAGGATTTGAGTCATGGAGTGTGTAGGTTGCAGAGCAGGCCACCAGAATCCATGTCTTCAGATTTTCTAATTCTTCATCTGATGTAATACCATTTCCACCTCTTAATCGAAGCATAAACACGTACATTCGAAACCACACCCAGCCCCATTTCTCACAGCTACTTTATCTTCAGAGTTCTGCTGGTAATATCAATGCAGTCCATTTAAGGACATTATCAACAAACCTTCTCTCATGCTCTCTTTGTTCTAAACTCAAAGGAATTATTTCCATGAGATTAATTCTGAAGCCGTTGTAGCATTTGTATAGGAGATGGCATCTCTCCTTATCTTAATTGCATATTTGGAAAACCTGCCCTGTGCTTGCTTCATATGGCATGCCATTTGGTGTTTATGACCATCATACTGGAGTTAACAGCATATGGGGAACTCACCCACTCTGAATACTAAGCTTATCCAGTCTCTCTCCCAGAGCTGACATGAGATATAACTAATAAAAATGATTACAATAATAGAGGGTCATATAAATGCCAAATGCAATAGGGATTCTTTATTCTAAAGTTTCTTAATCTCTTCTCCACCAACATCATAAAAGTGTGGGAGGGAGAAGGTAAGACATCCTACATAAAAAATGAGCAACATTTTCTCAAGCTTTATTTCAAAATTTTCTATTGAGGGTTAGGATTCAATTTTAAGGTCAATCTGAAAGTGAGGTGAAGTTTCAGGGATGACTGAACTAGAAATAGTGTGACCTTTCCAAAGACCTCTCTTTGTATGTATGTATTTTTCCCCAACCAGCAATAATAATAATAATAATATAAAAAGATACAGGAATAATGCTTAACTAAATCAGATACAGATGGCTGTTTTATCAAGCAGAGGCAATTTTTATCATTTTAAAAGCTTTTGTTTTTGTAAAGGGAAGAAAATGGGACATGTTCCCTTGCTTCTTTAAAAAAAGAGGAAAAAGCATATGTTTTTTAATTTGAAATGGAGTATTAATGGTGTTATCTACCTAGAATTTCTGTGCTAGAGTGAATTGTGGAAAATGCATTTACTTGCAAGCTTTCTGGTAAATTCTTCTCTGACTTAGAGAGTTAGTGGCATATTATATCAGCCTCCCTTTCCAAGAGAATACTGTACATACACTCTGAGAGTCAATTTCCTGAACCTCTTTTACTAGATCATCTTGTTTTCTTTGTTTATATTATTGATTTAGGTAAAATCGTTTGGTGAATATTGAGTGTTCACCTAAGTGAGAAGGTGGTAATATGCAGCAAGTAGACAGAGAGGGTTATAATGTAACTGGGATAATAAAACCTTGTACGCCACTGAAATTTACAGTTTGCATTATCCTGTTTGAACCTCACCATACACCTGAGAGTTATGGGGATAGAGACTATCATTTCAATTTTATAGTTGGGAAGTCAAAGCACGGAGAACTTAATTGGCTTTCCTGTGGCCCCCTCATCCTGTACAGCCAGTAATTGAGCCAGAATTGGAGCCTTCGCCAGTCAAT
Source organism: Colobus angolensis palliatus (assembly GCF_000951035.1). Lineage (NCBI taxonomy): Eukaryota > Metazoa > Chordata > Mammalia > Primates > Cercopithecidae > Colobus > Colobus angolensis. The sequence continues at coordinate 1,358,288 of NW_012118644.1, forward strand.
CTCATGTTCCTTCTGCACAGAGCTGCTTCCAGATTAAACTTCAACCAATCCATCTAGAGGCATTTATAGAGTGCCTACTGTTTAGCTGGCACTGGAGTTAAAACAGTGACAGACATAGCAACCTTTTAGAGGCTGTTTCTGCACGCAAGGTGCTTTTCACTGAGTCTAAAAGACAAGACAGCAATGTATGAACTATTTAGTGAATCAGTTGTGAGTATGAGCAATTGCAGGATCCATATATGTTGGTAACATGGGATGTCTTACTGAGAAGGAGGCCTTTTATAAAGACCCTAAAAATGAGTAGAAAATTAATGATGAGATTGGCTGACATGATATAAGCCATTACTATGTTCCAGTCACTTGAGTTATAACTTCATTCACTCATTCAACAAACATTATCTGCCTTTTGTGCCAAAGAAAGTGTCATGGCAACTGGCAGGAAAAAAAAAAAATCCTGGTTCTGGCATTGTAGATGCCCAGGAGCACATGACTTCATTTCTTTGATCCTCATTTTATTCATCTGGAAAAAAAAAGGTTTAGAAAAAGTATTCAATTTTAAATGTTTCTGTGAATTGTGAATACAATGAAATGTTTGCAAATAAGAATGACCTTATGATAATGTGTTTCTGTTGGATTTATTATTACTATTTTTATAGTTACTACTTTTTGGTAAGGACTAGAGATACAAAAATGAACAGGAAAATTATCCTCATCTTAAGAAACTCCATCTAGTAAAAAGATCATCCATATCACTTCCTTAACCCATTCCTTCATCCTTTTCTCCTCCCTATCTTTCTTCCTTCCTTTTTTCCTCATTTTCTTCCTTTTTCCCTTCATTTCTTCCCTCCTTCCTTCCTTTTTACTTCCTTCTTTTTAAACTTTTGTTTTCCACTTGTCATTTCTTCCTTTCTTCCCTCCATTATTACTGATTCAGTGCCTCCTCTCTGTCAGGCAAAAAGCAAGGTGTTTAACTTTTGTGAATAAATTAGGTACTGACCCAGCCCGAAGGAGATCTCAATATAGAGGGGAAAATAATTCACAACCCACTAGCCTTAATGTGATTTAAAGAGTGGCCACCAGGCCATGTGTCCCTGGAATGCAATAGGAAACCCCCATTACTATCTACTAACCTGAATCTAATCAATCCTCTAGACCTAACTTTCAGATTTTAGGAAATACACATGATAAGGGGACATATAATAACACTATAAAGATGCAATCAGATAAGATACATAACATGGGAAATTCTGCATGACAGATAACCCAGCTTTTTTCTCTAAAGTAAAAATAACGTTAATTCTGTAAGAGAGAAAAGAAATTCCTTTTATGCATAGTTCAAAAACAGGCATAAGTAAGTTATACTATAAAGAACAGAATGGTGGTTCTTTACAGGGGGCATATAGGCTCAAAGGAGCATATGGCTAGACATCATCTGGCTCATAATCTGTGTGGTCTAAGGAGCATGCATATACTTCTACAGACATGGCTATGTAAAAAGTACTGATATGTAGACTTAGGATTTGTATTAGTAAACTCTAAACCAAAAACATTTGAGTTAACTAATATAAAGAGGGAGTGAGAACTGTTACTGATTGAAGTAGACTTAATAAGCATATCAAATATAGTAAATGTGTAGATCTTGTTCAGTTCAGATTCTGATTTGGGAGTAAAAGCTATACAATGTAGAAATATTGAACGCAGATTGAATATTACATGATAAAAATTGCATAATTCTGTTGTGTAATAACAGTAATATGGTAATAAGAATGAGGAGGAAGAGGAGAAAATGGGAGGAGTCAGGAGGGAGAGGAGAGAGTTCTGATCTATTAGAGATACTGACTGAATTAATTATTGAAAGCAAAAAGCTGATAGATATAAGAGACTCTGCAGAGTAGAAGTCCAAGAAACATGGAAGAAATAGCAGTTCACTATGATTCAGCTCACCAGACATTTAGGAAACACTTACTGTGTCAAAGATGTGATGCTAGGCACAGGGGGTATAGAAATACCTAAACCAAATTACTTTATACACAGTCTAATGGTAATAATGGTAAGGATAATTAATAATAACAAAGCTGTTAACGAATATTGATAATTTCCTATGTTCCTGTCCCCGTTTTAAAGATTCTGTGAGAATTATCTCATTGGCAATTATTTCTCACAACCACATGATGAGACATGTACTCTTAGAACATACATGTCAAGAAAAGGGAATTGAGGTACAAGAAATTGTGACTTATTAAGAGCCAGTAGGTGAAATACTTTGAACGAGCTACCAATGTAAAGGACAGTATTAGTGAAGTATTTACCAAATCCTTCTGTACAAATGAAGGGATAAGATGATTTATCAGGACATGTCAGAGAAGGCTTCATAGATGATGAAGGGTGAAATTAGTCTGTGCCTAATTAAATAAGAAAGCTATTGTCACCTGGAGTTTGGAGTGAGGGGTTCACTAGGGTGATAGAAGGCCTGAGTACTTAACTGCTGGACTTTAGTATCTGATAGTACTTATAGTTGAAATCTCACTCTCGTATGTGGTAGCTCTGTGACCCTCATTCAGGTCATAGCCCTGATTTCTGACTCTAGAAAATGTCGTCTGTCTCATTGGATTGTACTGAGAATTGAAGCAACCCTTGCATTTCAAGCACTGTGCCTGGCACGTAACAGTCACTGAAATTTTATTCAGCTCTTACTCCTTGCATTCAGGAACAACAAATATAAGAAGCATCCAGAAATTTGTGTAAGTTTGTAAAAGGTAATCTGACACTGCACTGATTAGCCAATCAATGTGGGAAGTTTGGACTTGGTTCCATAAACCTAGGGTTTCCGATTCACAAAAAGGAGGCTAAGTGCACTAAGAAGGAAATTCCAGGCAGTTGCAGTAAAGAGGTGAACTCAGCAGTGCACCTGAAGGTACTATGTTTTATGACTCTTATTATACACAGTTGATGGCTAAATAAAACTCCAAAAGCAGCCTCTAATTTGAGACCTATGATTCGAGAGCACTGCAGAAGTAGTGCTACTCTTTTGAGTAAGAACACGCCCCAATTTTGTTTGGAAGTACTACTCAAGCAACAGTGTGGAGAATTGATGGAGGGGGATGAGACTTAAGTCAGAGATCAATTTGAAGGGTATTGAAATCAAGTAAGCAGTGAGTATATGAACAAGAAAAATGCCTTGGCCTTCACTCCTCCATCAAAATGCTACCCATTCCTAGCCTCTACCCACTAGATGCCAGTAGCACTCTTCTCTAGTCATGTCATCAAAAATGTCTTCAGATATTTCCATGTGTCCTTTGGGTGAGGGGAGAGTTCCATTATGCACGTTAAACACTTTCGCAGAGAATTTAAGAAGATAAGGGTGATTAGACAAGCATGGGTTCAAAGGGGGAAAAATGACCGTAGACACAAAATAGAAAATTTAAAAAACAGAAAATACAGACATCAGGTTTAATTATTTCTAAATCCAGAATGCCCAAAAGTTTTAAAAGTGATTTTGAGCAACCCTCAGAACCACAGCATTAGCTCTGGAAGACCCAGACATGGTTCAGGGACTAAAGTTGGTGATGTTGCTGACAAGTCTGAGAATATTAAAGCCTGCTGTCCCAGGGTGATGTTGGTGACTTCACTGCAACAAGCCTCTTGTAGCCGAGACAGAAAGATAGGCATTAAAATGTCAAAGTCAAATATCAGAGACTGGCATTCAGAAAGGTGATGGGGGGTAACCAATTAAAACTTTCTTCCGTAGTGAAATAGCTCTTTCTATAACACAACAGAAAAGTCTGTCTTAGAAGCTTCATAAGCCTGTGTCTTCCATGGAAGTGTATATTAAAATAACTCTTCCTAACAGATCACATTGAGCTCTGCTGTAAAAATATTTGTGCTCTGGACAATGCAGATAATTTTTAAAAGGATAAAGTACTTGAACCTACATGTTCTCTAGTCTTGTACCATCCAATACGATAGCTACAAGGCACATGGGAGATGAATGAGCATTTAAAAGGTGACGAGTCCAAATTGAGGTGTGACAGAAGTGTGAAATATAATACAGAATTCAAATATTCCAAATGAAAAAAGTAAAATATTTTATTAATATTTTTGTATTTGTTATATGTTGAAAAATGATATTTTTGATATATTGAGTTAAAATTAACTGTTTAAATTATTTTTACCTGTACTTTATTTTTGTGATGTGACTACTTGAAAAATTAAAATTCTTATCTGGTTTTCATTTGTGACTCACATTTTTATTGGATATTACTGCTCTAAACTACACAATAATGCTTTCTGCTGCCCCCTAGTATAATTGGCACCTTATTGCCCCATCAAAATATTAGCAACAAAACACTACCATCAAAAAGATACTACCATCAAAATACTACCATCAAAAAAATACTACCATCAAAATACTACCATCAAAATTCTACCATCAAAATTCTACTATCGAAATACTATCATCAAAATACTACCATCAAAATTCTACTGTCAAAACACTACCATAAATACTACCATCAAAATACTACCATCATAATTCTACCATCAAAACACTACCATCAAAATATTACCATCAGAAAAATACTACCATCAAAACACTACCTTCAAAATTCTACCCATTCCCGAACCTTAAAGGACAGTGCTTCACTTCATCCTTTTATGAAATTTCTGACCACATGTGATATTCTGTGAAGTCCTCTGGGACATTTGAAAATTCTTATAATGTATTTATCTTAGTTTTCCTTGTATTTTTACATTTATTTTACCAGAATATAAATTCTCTGAAGACAAGGATCATATAAAACACATTTATGTCATCCATAGAGCCTAATATAGTACTTTATATTAAAAATAAATAAAATCATCCAAGGTGCCTGTAATCTGTTGTGAAGTCAAGATGCCTCAGGAATCTCGGAAATCCTGATATAAGAAAGAACGGGGGCAATTATCCCCTCATTCCTGCTTATGAGACATTGTAGCTACTAAGGCAGATTGTCAACATGCTTGGAAAGAAAGAAAAAAGATACACAATGAGTTCCTAAGAATGGAGAAGTTTACACTGATAATAAAGAGCATAAAAGGGAAGTTAACAAAACTTGCATCTATGTACAACATAGTTGAAAGAGAGAAATAGAAATAAACTGACTATTGACATAGGCTGGAAAAAATGCTGATCTTCTGATCCGGCTAGGGAATAATTTTCAGTCCATGCTATGGTTTGATTGCATGTGTCGCTCCAAAATTTATATATTGGAACTTAAACTCTAAGGTGATGGAATTAAGAGGTGGACCCTTTGAGGGGCAATTAGGCCATGAGGGTCCAACCTCATGGATGGGATTCATGTCCTTATAAAAAAAACTTAAGGGTGTGAGTTTGCCCTTCTGCTCTTCCACTATGTGAAGACATAGCAGCAAAGAGCCATCTTGGAAGCCGAGAACAGCTCTCACCAGACACCAAATCCACCAAATCCAGTGGACTTTCCAGACTCTAGAGTTATAGGAAATAAATTTGTCTTCTTTATAAATTACCTCATCTAAGGTATTTTGTTTCAGCAGCCTGAATGGACTAAGACAGTCCAATTGGTCAGATTTTAAATTGTTTACTCAAATAGCCAAATTCCTGTCATATATCACCATTACCTTTCAAGGGTTTGATGAAATAAAAGTTTAAAGTTTGTATTTCCTGCATGACACAATCCAATGTGAGGAATTAAGGGTTGAGGGGATGCTGTTCTCTGCACAGTAATTCAAGGCCCACACTCTCTTCATTTTGTGACTTTTCTTACTCTAGGTGAGAGAGTCCTCTCCATTCAGCTGTTGCAAGAAGAAAAAGAGAGATTGGAAGGCTTATTAAAGGGTCAGTCCCTGAAGCGTCATATGTAACTTTCATTCCCATCTCATTGAACCAAACTCTATCATATGGTCATAGCTGACTTTAAAGAACGGATGGAAAACATGGTCCAGATGTAGGTTAAAGAAGAAGAGGAGTTCAAGCATGTGGATGAACACTGGAGTCCCTGGCACGGTAGACTACATACAGAATAGGGATTTAAATTATTTACTTTTGATTTATTCTTTTAATACAGAAATTCTCGATCTTGACACCATTGAATTTGGGGCTGGATAATTATTTCTACAGGACTGTCCTGTGCATTGTAGAATGTTCGGTGGCATTCCTGGCCTCCATCCACCAGATGCCAGTAGCACTCCTCTCTGGTCATGTCAATCAAAAATGTCTTGGGACATTTCCATATGTCCTTCAGGTAAGGGGAGGGTACCATTATACACAGCTAAACCTCAAGCATCACGCCAGGGAGAACCAACTGCACAACAGGTCTTATCTCAATTGTCAGCCCATTTATATGCCTGTGCATATTTGTCTCCACTTTCATCTCCCTGATTTTCTTATTTCATGATCAATAACTTGCCTCTGGAATCTGTTTTTAATACCTGTTTTGTCATCATTTTCTGGAATATTGAATTCCTCTTCCAACAACTCTTGCATCCACATGCTTAGTCCAAGGTATACAGCCTTTCTCCTCTTTTCTAATGATAACAGGAATCACACAAGAACTGAAAGTACCATAGTCCAAGAATATTAAAAAATTGGCATTTATGCTGCTGCTACCACATCCTGCACTTTTGGTAGACACCTCTAATCAATCATGATATCCTCCCCTCCTGAGGCTGGAGTTCACTTCAGAATCCAGGCAACGCTTGAGGCAGTCACTATTGATTGATGAGAATTGGTCCAAGAGATTAAAACTATGTATCCTCAAAGCAATGGCCCAACACCCTCATTTTAGAGCTAAATAAACTGAGACCAGGTGATGAAATAAATCACCAACACCACATAGAGTTTTGGTTTCTTGGCCTTCTGTTTTTTCTTTTGCCCATACAATATAAAATAAGAAGACTTGTCTAAGTCCTACAAGACTTTGTTGGAAACAACACCTTGAAAAAGTTTGCTAAAAACAGAAGTATTGCTTGGAGGGGCAGTTGGGGTGAACTTGACTTTAACCAGGTTCTCTTCTCATTGTCTTTCGAAAAACAGCTAATCCAGTATATTGAGCAGAGATTGAAGGGGTAGATTAACCCCATCACTGTGATTTTTTTTTTTTTTTTTTTTTAAGATGGAATTTTGCTCTTGTTGCTCAGGCTCAAGTGCAATGATGCGATCTCGGCTCACTGCAACCTTCGCCTCCCAGGTTCAAGCGATTCTCCTGCCTCAGCTTCCCAAATAGCTGGGATTACAGGCAGGCACCACCATGCCTGGCTAATTTTGTATTTCTAGGAGAGACAGGGTTGCTCCCTGTTGGTCAGGCTGGTCTCGAACTCCCAACCTCAGGTGATCCACCTGCCTTGGCCTCCCAAAGTGCTGGGATTATAGGCATGAGCCACTGCTCCCAGAGAAGATTTTAAATGTTAACTAAATACCTGAATTTAAAATTCAAGTATAATAAGCACCAGTCACATGAAAATAGGGTTAACTTCAGCAGAATACATGGAGCTTGAATGTGGTATGTATATTGGAATGATAGGATTTGAGATTTAATGTTAGTACACAGCTTTTTTAGAAAAAAAAAATCAGCAGAGTCTGGTGGGAAATCAGAAGCTGTTTATGCTTTATCGTTTGTATACAATAAAATACATTGGGAAGAAAAATTGATCCTGGTTCATTTTCTCAGATCTGAGTTTTATTTCCCTGCCCTCAGCCTTCCCGGCTGAGGCTCACACTGCCCATGTTTATGTGAAATGGGCTGATGCTCTCATCTTGCCTTTCAACAATTATAGGTCTCCCCAGGAAAGTGGCTTTACCGAGAGATTTTATAAAGGTTTTAAAGATTTTTATTATGAAGGATTCAGCCTTTCCACAATTATTAGTTTTAAAAGGTGCTTTGTAGCCATTGCTGGTAGAACAGCTATTGATTCTTTTACAAAGGAAAGACAGACTTGTACACCAAACTGAGGGCAGTATCTTGCCATCTCCTAAAATGATGTAATGATGTTGTGAAGTAAAATGATCATTTTTCTTATTGGAGAGTATCTTATCCCCACTAATGGTGACAGAGGCCTATGGGCAATAGTAACCACAAATTTCACTTTAGTGTTAACAGTTACATTAGAGGCTGAAATGAACTTCATACTGTTGCAAAGTTTGCTTAAGAGGCAATTGTCAGAGGTGTTAAATAGACAACCTTCCAAATATTTTTTTCAATTCAGTCCACTCCTCTTCATCACCTGTGCTTTAGCCACCATCAAGATTCCCAATAGGTATCTCTTACGCCTGTGTATCCTCTGCTAAAGTTAGTGTTTTCTCTTTGCCTGCAGGAGAGAGTCCAAACTGCACCATATGGCATGCAAAGTCCCTGGTGATCTGATTCTTATACACTTTGTCTCTTGCTCCTGTATGAACCTCATGAACCAGCCTAACAAATTAGTTATTACATCATATCTCATTCAGTAGAATAAAATAGTTTGTGGCCTGTCTTTTAAGGCAGCAATGGAGTCTAATCTAGGGCATAGGAGTTTAAAAGCCAAACAGATAGCAGTTTTAATTTTTTTTTTTTATTGGTGAATGGCCTTGAGAAAATCATTTAACCTCTGGAATCTCATGGCCTACAAAAGGGCATATTCATAAGAAGAGACAGATGTAAGGGAAAAAACACAGAAGCTGGCATGTCATTGTTATGCCATGAAAAAGGAACTGTATTTCTATAGGTTATGTAGTATAACAGGAAAACGTATAATGCCAGAGTCAAGTACGTTAGGTTTTCATCTCTGGATCTCAGCTATCTCATCTGTAAAGTAGGGATAATGAAATGGGTCTAGTTAGGATGTTAGAATGAAATGTCACCAAAATATAAAATAACTACTACAGTGCCCAGGATAAAATTGATGTCTTTTTCCAGATGGCCCCATGTGCATAAAAAGAAATACATATATACACACACATACACACACATATATGTATATCCATATATACAAATGCATATACACACATACATATTACTTGTATATATATTTTTATATATGTATATGTTAATTTTTCAAAAATTAGCATGCCAAAAAATGTAGGCATTATTGTTGGTAAGCCTTCCATACAATGGCACAGCACTAAAATCATTATTCAACTGAACTCCAACCACACAATGTTGGTAGTGAGGTAGAGGTAAAGTTATGCTCCCAAGCCATTTATTCACTCACTTAATTTGGTGAGTGTTCTTTTAAATTACCATAGTGTTCCAACTATGGTTCCAGATGATGGAAGTGTAAAGATGAATGTTATCTCCCTTGTTCATAGGGAACTCCCAATCTACTGGGGGTTTAAAAAAGATTTTATAACGTAAAAATATATACATGTGAGAATCATCCCAACAATGTGGTACCAATATGAAGAAGTGAAACCCACTTGCGTCCAAGAAAGTTTCATGGAAGTGTTAGCAATGTGGGCACAAAGGAGGAGTAATATCCCCAAAGGCAGTGTTTAGAGTAGAACATTCTGGAAACAGGAAAAATTTGAGCACAGACACAGAGATGGGAAAGATCTAGAGAATGCTGGAGCATAGACAAAGGCAGGGGAATGGGATACCATGCCTGGAAAAGCATATTGATTGTTAGGAGGTAGGAGCTTAGTTTGGGGTCATGGGAAATCATTGAAGATTCTTAAACAGCAGAAAGACATGATCAGAGAAATGTTTACAAAGATGAATCTGAAAGAAAGGATAGGAGGAGGGACCGAATTGAGATTTGGAGACCAGTTTAGAAAGCTGTTGTCATAAGCCAGATAAGAATGACTAAGGGAACTAAGGTACTGATAGTGGAAATTAAAGAAAATTCCAGCTATTAGAAAGACTGCCTCTGTTGTAAGGGGGGAAAAAGTCAATTATTGCCATCTGGGAAACACTGTACTTTTTGCAAGTTACTGCTGTATTCTGGTTTGTAAGCCCAACAATTATTTAGATGTTTAAACAAGAAAAGGTTTTCTCATCAAAAGCAAGTTTTCTTAGCAAATAAGATCAAATGAATTTCCTATGGCCATACATCACACATCACACTTGGTGTTGGAACCAAGATTAGAAACACAAGTTGGTCTGGATCCAAAGTCCATGTGCTTTGCATGTCCAAGTTCCACTGTTCTGCCTCCTAGAAAGGCAAGTGCTAGTAGGGTGTGACAAGAGTAAGTGCTAGTAAGTGCTCTGCTGAGTAAGGTGTGACAAGAGCCTAAAGTTCATGGAGGAATGTGATGAAATAAAAAGCCCTGCAAATAAACAAATATTATATCATCCAGTGCCTCCTATGCCATATAATGGAGCTTAGGTCCTGTGGGCAGTGGAGAATGCTGACAAGTTTGAAGAATTTGAGAAACATGACCATGAACAATAAATAGAATAGAGGCAAGGAGATAGGTTAGGAGCTGTTGCAAAGATTCAGGCAAGAAAATGTGGTGGTTTGAATCAAGGCATGGCAGCAGAGACAAAAGTGTGCTTATTGCAATGGAAAGATATTGGTAATACATTGCTAATGAGTAAAATCAGGCTTTCAAACTATATGAATGCCACTTTGTTTAGAAGATAAATAAGATAAATGGCATGTCTATTTTACATAGGTGTCTGTCACAGATCTCTCTCTCTCCCTCCTCTCTCTCTCTCTCACTCTTTCTTTCTCTCTCTCGCTCCATCTTATATATTAATAGGTAATACTAAAGTGAGAGGGTGACTGGCTGGGATATTTTTTCTACCCTTTTTGATTATAGTTAATATACTTTAAGTAATTACTGTGTCAGAAATTGCGCTAAAAGCTTTACGGTCATTTGCTTATTTAATCCTTATAATAGTTTTATAAGATAGGTATTAATGTAATTATCACTATTATTATTACTATTATTATCCACACCTTAACGTGAAATTGAGGTTCATAGAAAATAAGCAAACTGCGTACAGCATAGTTGCTTGTTGAATAGAAGATTAGAGATTACACATGTTTTAGTGACAGGGTGATGACTCCAGCTAAGCCTGCATGCCTCCATGGACTAACTAATCTTTTAACCACTATGTTACAATTTATCAATCATCTATTAGCTCCTTTTATTCAAGATAGAATATATTTTATTTATTTGTAAATTAATTGATATAAACTATAAAATATCCTTTACAAATAATATCATATAGCTCTTACTTATTCAATGAAAAGTATGGCCATTTTGTCTCCTTTAGACAAAATACCTCCTTTAGGTATTTTACTATAAAGAAATGCATTCATATGGTAAACATTTGGTTTAAATGGTAAAATAATGCAAAAATCAGTCTCTCTGAAAAGTCCACAACCCAAAGAACACTACTGTGAACTCTCCTAATAGCCTACACAGTATTTTCTTTGCATTGTTCTTGACTTAAAAAAATAAATACATCTACCGTCTCAAAATTAACAACTTTTTGTTTTACACAGGGTTAAAGAAGTTCTATTCTGGCCAGGCACGGTGGCTCATGCCTGTAATCCCAGCACTTTGGGAGCCGAGGCGAGTGGATCACAAGGTCAAGAGATCGAGACTATCCTGGCCAACATGGTGAAACCCCGTCTCTACTAAAAATACAACAATTAACTGGGTGTGGTGGCACGCACCTGCAGTCCCAGCTACTCAGGAGGCTGAGGCAGGAGAATCGCTTGAACCAGGGAGGCAGAGGTTGCAGTGAGCCGAGATCGTGCCACTGCACTCCAGCCGGGGCCTGGTGACAGAGCAATACTTTCAAAAAAAAAAAAAAAGAAAAGAAAAGAAAAAAAGAAGTTATATTCCATTATTTTATTAACCATATACAAATTAAATTAGGTACATTTTATCGTGGGTTTGTTTGACTATGTATTAAGATAACCACATGCTGAGTCTTTTTTCCTTTGCTTTATTAAGATATTTAATAATATTAATGTAATACTTAATCTTGAATAGTTCTTTCCTTCCCAGAAAAAAGAAAATGACTGGATTATAATGCTGCTTATTCATATAAAGATGGAGTCTATTTGCTAAGACTTTAGAGTTTTATAACAATATCGAGAGATGTGATATATTGTATTTTTCTATTTTGTTTCAATTATCTGGATTTAGCATTGATATTGTCATATGCCACCCTTAACACATACAAACATGCATACACTTCTTAGAAAATTAGATAGTTAAAGAATATTTTTTTTCCAAAGCTACAACCTTTGACTATGGTCTTTGTATTTTTTAATTCTACTGTTTCTGTTTTCAAAATAATTAATTTTGGATTTTGCCCATTAATTCCCATCTTTTGTCTTCCTTATGTTTACTTTGATTTTCAAATTTTTAGATGAATGAGTAATTTATTTTCACGCTTTTGTATATGCAAATACTTTAATAACTATGAATTCTCTAAGCATAATTATAACTCTATGACATATAGCCTGATCTTTGGTATTTTTTTATCATTATTTTCTAGATATTCAATAATTTTAGTCGTAATTTTCTTTTTGTTCAAAGAATCATTTGGATTGTGGGATAAATGGAGTTTCTGATCTTGCCTCCACAATCTCATTTTGATTTCATTGTGAGCAGAAATATAATTATGTAATTTCTTGTTTCTAACTTTGAAGTTTTCAAGTTTGAAGTAAATCAACACAAGATTGGGATATGTAAATGTTTCATGGGCATTTGTAAAGAATATGCTGTTCTCTGGTATAAAATTCATAATATGTGCCTTATTAGTTATGTTATTTACATAATATCTTCGCATCTATTTTTTTTCTTCTACTTGATTTATTTTTCTTCAACTGAGAGTTTTATTGGAAAGCCTCACCAATGTTTGTATGTGCTAATTTTGACATTTTTTATTTTTTATTTTTTTTTTGAGACAGAGTTGCACTCTGTTGCCCAGGTTGGAGTCTGTGATGTGATCTTGGCTCACTGTAACCTCTGCCTCCCAGATTCCAGTGATTCTCCTGCCTCAGCCTCCTGAGTAGCTGGGACTACAGGCACCTGCCACCATGCCCAGTTAATTTTTGTTTTTTGTGTTTTTAGTAGAAATGGGGTTTCACCATGTTGGCCAGACTAGTCAGGAACTTCTGACCTCAAGTAATCTGCCCACCTTGGCCTCCCAAAGTGCTAGGTCTACAGGCGTCAGCCACCATGCCCACCTTACATTTTTAAAAATATCAATGCTATGATATTAGAAACATAAAAATTCATGACAATGAGACCTCCATTGCTTAATCATTCGAAAGTGCTCTTCTTTTAATTATTTTAACTCTAATTTTAATTTTATCTTATGCTTGTTACTTAATTTCTGATTTATTTTTGTTAGGATAGTATGCCTCTATTTAGTATTTTACAATTGTTTGAGGACACTTGTTTTAACTCCTTCTAACTCCATATTGTTTTCTGAATCAATATGACGAGTTTTAAAAGTAATATATGAGTTCATCTTATTATAATTGAACCTGTCTGGTTTTGATTTCATTCCATCATTTTATTTTATTTTTTTGTGCCTCTGATTTTTGTGCCATTATATTTTCTATGTTTTGCTTTTGGGCATGTGTTTTGTTGTTTCCTTTTATATTTCTGATTTCCTTCTGATAAGTTAGAAGTTTCTTTAACAATAAAAGTAAAGCCCTATTTGCTATATTCATTTTTATTAATGATATCTTTAAATTTTTGCTTTCTCAGATATAAGTAATATTTATAAAATTATCCAACCACAATGAAAACTTTTAAAAATTAGCATGTGTGCACATACAAATACACACACATACACAAACTTCCATTCACCACCCTGTTTCTCCCTTCTAATTTGTGTTAGTTTCATTTTCATAAAATTTTCATGGTTTATAATACTCAACATTTTGCATATTAACCATAATTCCAAACTTTCTTTAAAGTTAGTTCAAATTAAAGTAAATTCAGTACATAGAACTTTGTTACCATAGTTCCTCCATTTCTATGCATTTTATTTTGCTTCATTTCTTGGTTGACTGGACTTTATGACCATATCTTTTTTCAAGAAAGGCTCATGGGTGACATTTGCTCCGAGCTCTACCATGTATAAAAATGGCTTTTGATTGCCTTTATTCTTGAACACCAATTTGGCATGGCATGAAGTCCTTGGGTCACACTTCCCTTCCCTTAGAGCAGGGTACACCTTGCCTGTGTACATCGCTTCGCTGTCTGCTAGCATTAACTGTTGCCTAGAACAAAAAAACAAAAAACAAAAAAACAGCAGAAACTAGTCTATTGCTCATTCCCCTCTCTGTAGGGGAGTGTGTGTGTGTGTGTGTGTGTGTGTGTGTGTGTGTGTGTGTTTGAATGACTTTAGGAGTTGTTTTTTATCTTAGAAACCATAACTTACACAGCTATGTCTCACATTTGGTATAGTTTTCTGCTAAATCAAATTTTTGAAGACTTTGTACACACTTTCACTTTGTGTATGTATTTTTTTAATTCAGTGTTTTTCTGTTACATTATAAATATTGTTTTCTACCCAATTTGTTCTCTTTTTCAGAAACATGAATCATTTATATGGTTGTTTTCTTCTATAATTCTAGCTATATTTTTTGGATCACTTTTACTGTTTTCCAATTTCTTGTTACTTTATCTTATTTTTCTAAACTTGTCCTTCACAAATTTTGATGTTTGGTAAAGTTTTAACTCTACTTTTTTTTCTTCTAATAATGATTCAGTTTCTCTAATGGTTTTATTATTCTCCTTTACATTTTTAAAAATTAATTTAGTTCACTTTTTATGTCTATACCCTATCATCTTGTTTTCTTCTTTTATAATACTTTATGGACTTCTTTCTTTACTGAAGTTAAATTTTTTCTTTCCAGACAATGAGATATTTTTTTCTGAATATTTTTAAATAATTTATGGTTTTGCTTATTCTTCTGATTGTACATTTTATATTCTTTCTTGCCTGGTTTCAGTAATATATTTTCCTCTGAGTATGGGGTGAAGGTTTGTTCATATAGGTACTCTCACATGTTTTTGCACTTATCTATCGTACATAGGTAAAATACTGAATCTTATGATGTTATCAATTATCTTTGACTGGAGGCTATTCTTTCACACTAGCTATTTGCTTTGTGTAAAGAGAAGAGAAAGTTGAATAGCTGGAAGCTTAGTTTCTGAGGTATGGACTCAAGATTCTTTCTTATCATATCACTATGTCCTCTTCCCTGGAGGCATTCTTTTCCTTAGAAATCAATTTCTTGGTTTCTCTAAGAACAAGTCTCTGTGTTTCACTTAAGCCCTAGAGTCGGGATTTTCTATATAATTTAAGTGATGATTTAAATCTGTTTATCTCTCAGCTAATTCTGCCATGGAAAATAGATTACAGAGATGCTCCAGCGACAAACCTATGTTCCAAGAAGGTGTGAAGGAGATGGATTTAGCGAAAACCACTGGAAAGGGCACTGTCACTGTGCCCAAGAGATGGGTCAAATCAGAGATTTTACCAGCTGATCATTCAGCCCTCTGATGAATGAGTATTTTATGTAGCTTAACCCTGTGCAATTGCTTATCCAATCTGCATAGGGAAAATTATATCTTCCCTTACATCATCACCTATCCAATCACCCACGCAGAATGAATAATGTCAATGTTAAGAGAATTTTCTAGGCCACTGTCTGGCTGTGTTTATATTGGTCCCAGAATATTTGAAGCTTTGAAAGGATGTCTAACAACTACACTTCTGCTAGAATGACAAATTTTTAAAAAGCTGACAGTACCAATTGCTGGTGAGAACATGGAACAACAGGAACTCTTATTCATTGCTGCTGGGAATGCAAAATGGTACGTTTTGCATACTTTGCCAGTCTCTTACAAAATCAAACATTGTCTTGCCATGCAATCCAACACTTGTGCCCTAGGTATCTACCCAACTGATTTGAAACTTTATATATACATAAAATCTGCACATGAATATGTATAGCAACTGTATTATAAACACCAAGAGCTGGAAGCAACCAAGTCCTTCAGTACGTGAATGGATAAACAAACTGTGGTACACCAGTTCAACAAAGCAATTAAAAAAAGTAAGTTATCAAGCTATCGAAAACATGGATGAACATTAAATGCATACTGCTAAGTGAAAACCTCGATCTGAAAGGCTACATATTTTATGACTCCAATTACAAGACATATGGGATGGTAATTTGTGGCAATAAAATTACACTGTCTTCATAAAATAAAGTAAAATGGAAGGGAATGGAATAAAATGAAATGAAACAAAAAATAAACCTATTTCAACACTGCCCTTAATCACTATAACAAGCAATTTCAGCCAGCATAATACTGAACAACTGGAACAGCAAAGACACCAGCCAGTGAGAACAGACTCTCAGCATACTGATGCACAGTGGCTGCGTTTCAGCTCCGTGTCCAGAAAAGAAACCACCATATTCACAGATTCCATCTACACTTCCTGGACACACAGTAAGGCTTGCAGTAGGCTGAAATCATATGACTCATTCTGTGGCCTAAAGGAATACACAACATATTCAGGTCTGATTTCCAAAATCTTCAGTAAGACCCTCCCTCTCTTCTGCAATAATCCCTGGAGGGCACATAGTTAACAGGCAAACATTGCAAGGAAAAAGTTTCTACTCACCTAAGTTTCTACTCACGGAGGAGATACCAAGATGAGCCACCCAATTGACATTGGACCATGATATGGAGAGAGAGAATTTTATAATGTTATGACACTGAGATTTTGTGATTATTACAACAGGAACAACCTTCCTAACTGGCTATTTATCGAGCCATTTGACATCTATTCTATCAATAATAAAATATCTGAGTTCATGATTTGGGTTTTAGAAGGTTAGGGCAGGCAAGAAAAATAGAAATTACTAACACCTGCCTGATTGCAGACCAGACTCATGTTCTTGTTTAAAATGGCACTCTTTACTTCCGGAAAGACCTACTGAAGTCTATGTTAAACAAAAGCTTATGTGCACCATCTAGTTCAGACAATTCTAAATTTCATGCTTAGATCATTGAGGACAGTTGATTGCGAAGATGAAGATGTCATTAATTAAAATTATATTAATAAAAGAAAGTTTCAAGTCATTATAAAATACTTTATCTCATTTTGTCTCCTCATTGGTGTATATGCTGATCAATTTAAAAAGTTGAGGTTTAGAGAGGTGAAATACAAAGCTAAGATCATATATTTAATTAGAGGAAGAAGCAGAGGTTAAAACTCAAACTGTCTGACCCCTAATCCAGTGCTCTTTCTTTACAATGTGCTTTCTCTGAGCCTATAAATATGTTCCAGTTTCAAGAGAGTTATCTGGTCAGTTCAACCTCATGTTTATCTCAAGAATCAAACATCCAAATTCAAGAGTGACCAGCAAACACCAAGGCCCTTTAAAGTTCCCGGTGCCCTGCCTGGATGGATATTTGCAACAGCCGGAATGCGGTGTGGCTATTAGGCTGTGGCACTCAGTGCTGTGTTGTGTTGAGGGTAGGGACTTTCTTTTGGCTGACTTTGGCTTTGAGTATCACCTCTGCAGTGCACTAGCTGTGGAAACCTGGGCAATTTCTTCCCTATCCCTGAGCATCAGTCTGTGATTATTTGTGGTGAAAAAGTAAATTCTATCTTTAAAGTGCATGGAAAATTACCTGGAACAAATAAGATATTCAATTCACCCGCAATCATTGTAATGTAATCATTGTAATGGTAACCAATAGGATTTGGAGAAGTTTTATGGGAGGTGTTTAGCACTCCTAATGGCTTATAAGGTATTCAGTAACCACATAGTTACTGTGCTGGGTGTGAGCTGCCTCAGTTTGACCAAGACACCTCTGAACTTCTGTGGAACACATACAAAGGTAGAATCAACATCCTCCTCGACTTCTCCCACAATCCTGCCACAAGAGGATAATAAGAGGTGGTTGCTGATGCAAAGTAAGAGGTAGTCAAGGCTCCTTTCATATTCTAAACTGAATGGACTGCCTGATTGATTGCTTCCAACAAGGGCGGCCTAGAGATAAATTTTGGAATTGTGGTACAACAGCTTCTCATACTACTTGCCAAGTCTTTTCATTCATAAATGCTGAATACGACTCAGCTTTACTTAATATATACTATTTGGAGAGAAGAAAGACCTGCTAGGTATTCAAAAACATTAGTGATTTTTTACATGTTTATGTTGATGATAAAAATAAGAATTCTTTACAGAAAATACTTACAAATATAAAGTAGAATATAAAAATCACCTTTTCTCCTACCCACCATAAATATGCCACTTCAGTTTAAGAGGTTTTCATTGTATTTTTAATCCATACACACATGTATGTATGGGTAGATACAATATATCTCTAATATATTTAGCATTATGGAGAGGATTAGATTTGGTGACTATTTTAAAAGATGTGTTGCCTTATTTTTTTCCAACTCTACAAAATAACAAACTAAAGGAAAGGTTTGCCAAACAGGAAATTTGTATTTGATGAATAAATCTTTAGCCTTAATAAACAAACACAAAGGAAATTGTTTATATGTTGATGGCTTTTGTGAAATCCCTACAGTGTCTGGAAGCACTGCCTTTTAAACAGGTGAAACATTCTCTTACCCCTGAGGTCTTATTTCCACCATTAATTTATTTAGAAAATCTTTTTTTTACTTCTGGGTAACACAAAGTTATGTTTGAGTATAGCCTGAATTAGTGGAGCCTGAATTAATGAGATTTACCTGTATTTAATTCAACTTCTTCAAGCATGTATTCTTCCAATAAAATCACCTCAGGATGCAAGAATAAAACAGTAACAATTAAAATATGCAAGAGCCAGTTCTGAGCATGCCTTAAAAAATCGATGAGACACCATTAAGGCTTTAAATCATGCCCCCAAACCAGGAGGTGAGTAGATTGTGTTTCAGCTCAGATAAGCAATTCCAGGTCATAGGTTTACCATAGAAAGTACAACACAACCTCTAGGTCTCTGGAGGTGCAATTTGAGCTCTGCCGGCAAAAGTCTCGCAGAAAAAGTTGCCAAGGCAGGTTGCAAGGCCCAAATCTGAATGGCAATTGAACTGGTACAGATCGAGCACTAGGCTCAATAGAGCATCTGGTCCAAACCAACATGGGTGAGGGATATAGGTACTGAGGGCACTTAGTCAAATCATGAGTGGGTGTTGGGAATAACTGAAGAATCGGGCAAAAAGAGGTAATTGGAGGTTGGGGAGAAAACGGGGAGCTGATGTGAATGACAGATCTGAAGCAGGTGTTTTTGGAGTGCAAATAAGAGATTTACCACTCTCTCATCATCCATATCTTGGCTGTATCTTGCAAATGAGTCTGTCTTTGGTTTGGGGATGCATGTTTCTATGTTTCATCATCATGCTCTACTTCCTAAAACTGAGGGTAAACCCTTTATGGTAAGGACTTCATTGTTCTTGTAGCCCCAAAACATAGAGCAATATTTAATACATAGCTTATGCTTAATGAGTGCTCAATAAATGAACAAATGAATGAATGAAGCTGAGACACAGAACCCTAATATTTCACAACAGCTTATTTATTTTTTTTAAGTGTATTAAAGGGGAGGCAGTTGAGACAGGACTAAGAAGTGGCTGATGGGGCCAGGTCTGAATATCTGGCCACATTCTGATAGAGGCAAAACAGCTTGAGAAGACTAAAGATTTATGCTTATCTTCTATTTCAGGCACAGTCTTTTAGAAATAGTCCTGGGTCTGTAGGAAGGGGGGTTATTTTCCTCAACTATATGGTGCTAATTGAGTTCAATGAAGGTTATTTATTGCTTTTTTTTTCTTTCTTTTTTGCATTTTAAGCATTGGCAGTATCTTATGTCATGGAGACCCTCAGAGTTGGAAGTCAACAGTAAAACGCACAGTGTTTGCCGTGAGGTCAATGTAGAATGTTGTCGGAGGACATGTCCTGGCCTCCAGGAACACTGGGAGTTCTAGTTCTGGCAGCACTGCTGACTTCCTGAAATATCCAAGCAATTTTCTTTCCTCTCTATCACTGAGTCTGCATAGAAGGGCAACTATTAATCAGAAGCATGTTTCATGCATCTCTCTTCCTCACTTATTCCTCACGTAAGAATGCAGTGAGTGTTCTGATGGTTGTGTTTGAGAGATCAAGTGACTTTCTAGGCTGTGTCTCTTTGCAAAGCAGTGCATCAGTCTTCTCCCTAACATGCTATAAGCTTGGGAGTGAAACTCATTCCTCACAGAGGACTGTAGTCATCCAGGGCCGTTTGTGACTGGGCGGGTATACCCATAATTCTGGGGTGTAGTCATAGAGAGCCTTTATGGTGTGCACCTAAGCCACATCCACAGTCCTCTCCTTTTTCAGTGTGACAGGCACAACATAGATCTGCAACTATTTAACCACTCTCAAGGTTAGCTGATTTAGACTACAAGTGACTTTGGACCCCCTAAAACACCATCAAAGAAGACACTTTACCTTAGTGAGCCTAGGAATCCTTATTCACAGAATGGATATGCCAGCTCAGTTGCTCTCAGGAGTGTGAAGAGGAATAAAGAAGATGATGAGTAGGGAAGCAGATAGTTATATAGGGGTGCCCACGACTACCCTGAGGCTTGACAATTTACTGGAAGAACTCACAGAAGTTTTTGTATTAACTGTTAAAGAGTATTACAGCAAAAAAACACAAACTAAAATCAGCAAAGGGAAAAGTTGTATAGGGTGAAGTACAAGTGAAACTGCTTGTGCAAGCTTCCAGGTGTCCAGTCCTTGTGGAGTGACATGGCCACTTTAATTCTCTGAGCAACAATGTGTGATAATATATGTGAAGTGTTGACTCACAGGGAAGCTCACCTGAGTCTTGATGTCCAGGATTTTTAGCAGGGACTGATTACATAGACATGCAACAACTGTGTAACTGATCTCGACTATTTTGATTCCAGGTCTCCAGAGCAAAAACAGGGCTTCACCATAAACAACACTTATTAGCAGAAGCTATCTAGTCAAACTGGTACAGCATGGCCCATGGCCCTAAGAATACAAAAATACTCTTGTCAAACAGAATAAACCAAGGCTCAGAACTCATCTTCTAGGAGTTGGCCAAAGACCAGCCCTGAAGACAAATCTTGCTTGGGAATGTGCGTGGGTTTAAGTAACCCAGTCTGCTAAATTAACTTTTGTTTTCTGCCCAATGTTTAATTATAAAATATTCATCTATGATATTAGGTTTCCTACTATAATAGAAAAGTGCTGATAATAATGAGGTCTACATTTCAACCAGAAGTTTGCTACACTCAAGCACAGTATAAAAACTTTCTGAATTGAGAAAGATTTCTAGTACATTTTCCTTTGCTTTGAGGTAGCAAGCCATTTAACTGCAGTACCAAGCACATAGTAGGTGCTCATATTTGCTTGATTTGAAAGGAGGAAAAAATGGCTTAATAATATGAGTGTGGGTGTCAGACAGAGCTTGTGTGAATCCTGCCACTCCAAAGTTTCAAGACCAAAGACACTTGTTGAGAATCGGTTTCCTATTCAGTAAAATGAGGGTGGCCATGTCTATCTTGCCTTCAGAGTCTTTTAGAGAATTAGAGAGATAGATGTACACCTCAGTGTCAGGCACATAAGTGATAAAATGTTCCTATTTCATAGCCACAGTCAGAAGTCAATTAATCCTAAGAAAGGCCACTGCTTACCTATGACTTTATCCCGCATGTGCTGAACTGGCAATAAAACAAAACACCAAGAAAGGTTTAAACAAGGATATGGTCATGCCAGATCTTTGCTCTGATAACTGTGAGAAATGTGCCTCAAACCAAGGATGTGCATCTTCTCATACAACAGGATCCCTGCTTTTTTTACACTCAGCATGAGGTTTCCACTCACTTTCCTTATTATCAGATATCTGAAAAGTACATATTAAGGTTTCAAACATTTTATTTTTTAATCAGCTTATTTGAGAGTTCCACATACCGTAAAGCTGTCATATGGGAGCAAATCCCAGCTGCTGTGAAGAGTTTCTTGCAACGTGACAGATTTAGGTCAGTGTCATTAACAAACTTCCAGATTGATGTTGCCAGCTTGATGATCACAGAAGATGGCAATTCCCTTTGCACAGGGACAGAGGAAAAGAGGATTTGTCACACTAGATAATTCTGTGCATTCTGGCCCAGGCAGACAAGATGTTAAATATCTACATGGGCTTTCAGCAGAGCATTGGATTTGGAGTCAAATGTTTTCAGTCTTGCCTTGTCTCTGCAATTGACTCACAGCATGACCTTGGTGAGGTCTCTTTACTGCTTGGGCCTCTGTTCGTGCATCTCTGAAATGAAGGAAATAACATATGAATGCTTCATTTTTTTCATTCAACAAATGCTTACTGAGCACATACTGGTGCCAGACACAGTGCTTGCAGTAGGAATGCAACAGAGATCAAAATAAGTATTCCTCTTACCTTAATACACAATGTGACTTTATAGTTGCTCTGTTTATATATGATGGATATTAGTTTATTCCACAACACACGGTTGCTAGAAATGTTACATGTCTTTCTTTTTAAGATATATTATTTCTGGTTCTGAATGGCTACCCACCTGATTAGCAGGATGACCATTGCACTCATTAATGAAGCTCCCTGGAACCTCCTTTTGGAGATTGCATCAATTCTGCACATACGGCCCCAGGAAAATGAGGCAGAGGTCTGGTTAATGGTCAAACCACTGCCTTGCAACTAGTCTCTGGAAATGCTGTGAAGGCATCCTTTGAGGGTGCTGCTTCCATGCAGAGTCACACTGAGGCCACTTTTAGTGTCCTCTTAATGGTCTTACAGTCTTCACAAGAGGACCTAGATGCTGGCCTCAAGGGCACACACCAGGCATCCATTTTCCAAGCCAACCTAGGGCAGCAGTTGCATTGATCCAGTTCTCCATAGGAAAGCAAAGTACAGGTCTCTATCCACCCATTCTCAGGACATCTGAGCCAGGATTGCCCAAACAACCATCTCTCTTTTGATTCAAACACTTGTCTCTCTCCACCTGGCCTCTCCCTACCTCCACAATGAATGCCTAATTTTTAACGTGCCACTGTATTCATTTGCTAGGGCTTCCATAACAAAATATCACTGGGTTACTTAAACAACATACATGTATTTTCTCAAAGTTTGGGAGGCCAGCAGTTCTAAAATCAAAGTGTCAGCAGTTTCAGAATCTTCTGAGGCCACTTTCCTTAGTCTGTTGATGACCGTCTTCTTGCGATGTACTCACAAAGCCTTTTCTCTGTGGACTCACAACCCTGGTGTTTCTTTATGGGTCCAAATTGTCTCTTTCTATAAGGATACTAGTCAGATTGAATGAGAACTCACTCTAAAGCCTCATTTTACTGTAATCATCTCTCTAAATACCCTATCTCAAAATATAGTCATATTTAGAAGTACTGAGGGTTCAGACTTAAAACACATGACTTTTAGCGGTATACGATTCAGCCCATAATAGTAATCATCACTATCTACTGCTGCATGGGATGCCATTTTTCTAAACTGGGATAAGAATGGCAGCCATTAAGATTTGCAATTCAGCTATTCTGTTAATCTCTCAGAGGGAGTTGTTGTTGTTGTTGTGTTGTTGTTGTTGTTGTTTTCAGGACAGCCTCTGAAACAAAAAGGAAGGTTTGTTGTTGTTGTTGTCTTTTCAGGACAGCCTCTGAAACTAAGAGGAAGGTTTTAGAGGCTGCTGGTCCTTCTCAAAGATGGAAAAGAGAACTTAGAAGACAAATACTGCAGTATGTGCATGGTACATGTGAATACACAGAAAGGAATTGTCATGATGGAGGGTTACCTCTTGTTCATTAATCACGAGCCTATATTCAAGAAAATAAGACACAGTTAATCTCTCAATTGGGGTATGCTGCTTCATTAATAATAATAATGAATAATATTAGCTGTATTTATTTTGTTTTTACTATATATGTCTGTGCTTTATATGCAGAATCTCCTTTGATCCTCGAATTTTAGAAAGGCATTGTAAGGATCAAAACCAGAAATATGTGCAGATAATGTGTTTTCAGAGGAAGTGTGAAGAGGAACCACTATTTATTTTGTTCCTACTAGTGCAAGGTGCTATTCCAGATATTTTCTCTTCATAGTCTCTTTTAATCTTCACAACAACCCCAAAAGGTGGGCAACAATATCTTCATGTAAGAATAATAAAATTAGTCTCAGAGAGATGAACTGACTTGACGAAGTTCACCCAGTCAGTCATAGTGCAAGCCAAGATTCACTCACAAGGGAAATTGACTCCAGAAGCAGTGTGCTTAGCCACTATTCTAAAAAGATGAATGGTTAGGATGAATATTTTGGGTCATCACTGTTCTGGACAGAACTCAAAATGAGACAGGTCTTTTGGAGTGGATCAGTTCCCAGACAAGTAGTGGGTTCACACACAGCTGCTACAGTGTGTGGGAAGATAACTACTTCAGTGGGTTTTACCTAGTGTAGGGAGGATGAAGATAAAAGTGAGTAACAGAGAGGTAATCCAATCAAACAGCATCAGGGGCAGCCATAATAGTGCATGGAAATGGGTGACAGGGTTAAACCCTATAACTGATAGTCTTGTAACAGGCAACGACAGAAGAAATGAAAGGTAAATGGATGCTATAAGCTCATGTGCAAGAGCAGGACTCTATACATCAAAGAAGGAGTGGGGATATGGCAAAAAAACTAGCAAAGTTCCCTTACTTCAGGGACAGGGAAACTAAGAAGGAAATCAAGGAGTTCAAGAGACTGGAGCAGGGATCCAAATACTGTGGTACAAGAATAGAGTAGGATGGGATAGCAGAAAGGCTGACTGGATGCTGGGTACATTTGATTATATTTTGTCATGCTGGAAATTTTGCAATGGCTGCCAGTAGCTCTTAGGATAAAGTCCAGAATCCTCATATGACTTGCAAGACTTCATCATATGACTGCATAATACCCTTATCTTCTGCTACTAATACTTTGCGCCCCCATCCCCAGTTCATCCACTTCTCTCATTTCCAGCTGGACTGGACCACTGCCTAAGCTGTGTACTCCCCATGGAAAAATGTTTCCTTTGCTCTTTTCATTCAATTTGACTTATCATTCAAGACTCCTATTAAACATCAGATCCTCTCGTGCTTTCTGCAACCTTCCCCTCCCTGTCCAGTCTAGGTTAAGAGTCCATGTTATGCACTCCAGTAGCATCTTAAACTTCCCTCTCCTTAACATGTATCATGTTTAAAAACTAATGCCCAACTGCCTATCTGAACTGCACACCTCAAAAAAAATGTGTTGAATGAATGAACATAGAGTTGAACTTTAACACCTTCAGTCTCTACCGACTAGGGGTAATATTTTCTCCATATCTTACTTTGAGATTGAACTTGTGGGTGGTAACCAAGAGGCTGCAGCTATTGGGAGTGATTGCCTACCTCAGCTGGCAACTGGGTGATACGGTTTGGCTGTGTCCCCACCCAAATCTCAACTTGAATTGTTTCTCCCCAAATTCCCATATGTATGGGAGGGATCTGAGGGAGGTAATTGAATCATGGTCTTTCCCGTGGTATTCTCGTGATAGTGAATAAGTCTCACAAGATCTGATGGGTTTATCAGGGGTTTCCACTTTTGCTCCCTCCTCATTTTTCTCTTGCCACTGCCATGTAAGTAGTGCCTTTCACCTCCCATCATAATTCTGAGGACTCCCCAGTCATGTGGAATTGTAAGTCCAATTAAACCTCTTTTTCTTCCCAGTCTTGGGTCTGTCTTCATCAGCAGTGTGAAAATGGACTAATACACTGGGCATGTCCTGCTGGCCTCAATTGACACATCAAAATTCAATGAAGCTGACTCACCAAGTTCTTGGCTTGGCAAATCTCTCTTAACCCACCAAGTTTTTGCAGTGCTTGAAGAAAATAAAAGTAATATTTTCTCTACATTTTTCCACTAATTTAGATGGATTATTTTCCCCTTTACCTGCCTTCTTTTCAACCTTATCCCTCAGAGGACTCTCTTCCCAGGTGCCTCCAATTTGCTGGTGTCCCTCGTGTTGGAGGAGGGGTTTTAAAGGAAAGTGTGGGCCTTTTTAGGACTGCAGTAGCAACCCTTAATGCTACTAGGACAGAACTCACTCCACTGTTTCTGGTGGGGTTGCCAAGCAACATCCCTGATTGCCTTGAAATGGGTTGAGGCTATAGGAAGCTTTGTCAGGGGAGAGGACACTGGGCACAGTCACTGGGAGCTCCTTCTCTTACAAATTTGTCTTTCATTCTCTTGTTTCTAGATTCCCTGTCTTTTTTTTTCTTTTTTTGTTTTTGTTCTTTTTTTTTTTTTTTGAGTCTCACTCTGTCAGCCAGCCTGGAGAGCAGTGGCATGATCTCAGCTCACTACAACCCCCGTCTCCTGGGCTCAAGCAATTCTTCTGCCTCAGCCTTCTGAGTAGCTGGGATTACAGGCATGTGCCACCATGCTAGGCTAATGTTTGTATTTTTAGTAGAGACGGGGTTTCACTGGTTGGCGTTAGGTAATCCACCTGCCTTGGCCTCCCAAGGTACTGGGATTACAGGTGTGAGCCACTGCGCTAGTCCCAGATTCAAGTTTTATTATTTAAAAATGATGTCTCCTCTGATGGTACCCTGCTGCCATTTTGAGTTTAAAGTACATTTTTTGTCATTGGTCACTTGTGAACTTGTGCAAGGCAGAGATTTATCTCTAACTCTTCCACTCAGTTCCTATACTGGAGAGGATTTCAGAGGAGACACATACACAATAGGGAAAGCTAAGGAATTTCAAGAGACAATGATTCCAAGTCTTGATCTTGAGCCATGCCTGGCTCAAGGGAATAATGAAAGCTAACTTCAGTTGAATGCTTACTAGGTGCCAGGAAGTTATAGACAGGGCCCTAACTGCACTAACTCATGTAAGCAATGACTCCCTAGCAAAAGATGTGTCCTCATGCCAACAAGATGAAGTAGGAGTTATTCTACCTACATGACAGATGAAGAGACTGAGGTTACAATAACTTTCCACGGCCACACAGTTTGTGAAGACCAGAATCAAGAAGTAAACCCCTTCAGGCCTTTGGCCCCCTGCTGCTAACCACTCCATATCATCCTCATGTCTTACCACTTGTGCTAAATCAGTAATTGCAAAACTGAAGTTACCAGCCCTTTCTGGTGCCTTGGTTTCCTCATCTGTATGATGGAAAGAATAACAACTCTGTCTTAGAGATTTGTAAGAATTAAATAATATACATTTTAAATATCTGGGACATCACAGAAGCTCAGTAAAAATTACATGCCTTCTTTTCCTCTTCTATCAATTTGTGCTAAATCCTAAGACCTGACTGAACCTAGAAGGGCAGAAAATGGCATTTATATTTCCCTTTTTGGGAGACAACACTTGCAGAAGTAATGCTTTCATAAACACTTAAACTTTCTCATTATGATACAGTGTCTTCATTCTGCCCGTCAAAAATTTCATTGCCACTGCAAGAGATGGGAAATTGGTTCACATGTTATGGTCAAGGATAAAAATTCTGGGAATTTTGGGATCAGAGAGACACAAATAATATGAGAAAGTAGAATGACAGAGGATGCTAAACAAGGAGAATGATGCCTTCACAGGGCCCCACTTCCTGTCTATGGAAGTCATTCTCCCTCCTCATTCATTCTAAAAATCTCCTCGAGCTATGTCGGTCTACACTGAATGTACCTCAGAAAGGTTTTCAGGGGGCTTGGACCAGACTGTTTTTCTGCTCTACCCACTATGATGAAATGTGGGAACTGGCTCAGGTGGAGATCAAGGGCCTTCATTATGTGCCTTAGTGTTGGGGAACAGACTACAGTTTTCATCTCCTGATCTCAATTACCTATGCCACTGCTCAGTGTCTGCCATTTCACTGCCTTAGTACCACTCTTTCCCAGACAAGAGTGATGCATAGTCAACACTGCTTTGCCAGAGAGAGCTGGCAGCCCTACCTGGAGCCAGTAGACTTCCCTGAGTGTTTGAGAAGGAGTAAGAAATGCATCAGTGCTCTGAGTCAGACCACACTCTTCCAGATGGAAAACCTGCCCTCCAGAACAGGCAGAAGCTCTGTGATTCCAGGTGTCAGTACATTTAACACTATCCAGATACACTTGACTCTGGCTCATGGAGGGATTTCACAGTTCTGTGTTAAAGGTGTGGTGCCAGATGCCTTTAGAGTCTGAGCTAGCCTTGTAGATAACTTTCTAGAGGATTTATTTGTATCTGTTGAGGAAATCGCATGTGGCATAGTTAGAAGACCTCTTTATGGAGACTGACAAATCATAATTCCATCATGGCCACCTGTCAGATTACTTGGCTGCATGGCCATAGTCAAATTACATCACTTTTCTAAGTCTCAGTTTCTTCGTGTGTAAACTGAAGTGTTAATTAGACCCATCTCACTGGGTTGCCATGAAGTTAAATAAGATGTTATGATCTGTATGTTGGTTATTCTCCTCCAAAAGTAATGTCTTGGAACCTAATACCCAAGTTTTAGGGTATTAGGGTTTTAAGAGGTGGGACCTTTGGGAAGTGATTGAGTCATGACCCTACATTCACATTAATTGGATTAGTGACCTTGTAACAAGCTCAAGCTCCCTTGCCCCTTCCACCATGTGAGGAGAACAAAGCAAGAAGGGGTCATCTATGAGGAACGGGCCCTCATCAGACACTGAATCTGCTGATGCCTTAATCTTAGATTTTCCAGCACCTAGAATTGTGAAAAATACATTTTTATTGCCTATAAATTACTCAGTCTAAGTATTTTGTCATAGCACTCCTAACAGACTAAGACATAAAATAACTTGCATCAAATTCTTACTATAGTGCTTGGCTCTCCCTAGTGCCATGAGCTCAACTGATTTTAGTTTATTATTAAGATTAATTTGTCTATCTGTTTATCAAAATTATATTTTTTATTTGTGCCATTTATTTAACAAATAGATAGGCTCCTTACATGACAGACACTGTTCTACGTTTTTAAAAGGTACCTAATTCTTATAACACCCATCTCAGGCAGGACCTATTAAGAATCTCCTTTTTACGGAAGAAACATTTGAAGCAAAAGAGATTAAATATCTCAGTCAAGTCACACAGCTGGTATATGGCCAAGTTCTATGTCCTGTTTCCTGTCTTGAAATGTGTGCTCTTAGCCATAGCCATATGCTGCCTGTTATTTTCTCATGTCAGGAATAAGGTTGAGCGTAATGGTGAAATCACTAACCTGGAATTAGAAAATTTGAGTTCTAATTCTGGTTCCATAGGTGCCTGAAAATTCAGGAAAAACCCAGAACCTGGGTCTAGTCTCTAAGCTCAGAATACTTTTGTGCACTCACAAAATGTGAGGTGACATTATTATTAATTTATAATTATGTGTTACACAATTAACACCATATAATTAACAAACCCTTGGCAGTGTTTATAATCATCCCTAATTTATAACAGCATTACAATCTCCTTATGTATTCAGGCCTGTGGCAAAGTCAGTACAATCTCTGCTCCCTGGTTAAAGCTTGTGGGAATCACTAGACAGGGAAAGCACAGTCATCTCTGGTGACATCAGCACAAAATTCAGACTTTCAGTGTGGGCTTCCCTTCTTTCTCCCCATCATCAGCTCTGCAGCTTTTGTTTAAAATTTTTATCCAGGCCATTTTCTTCCTGGCCTGGGATAAATATCTCCATTTAGAAGTTTCATGAAGACTATGAAGCCTGAACTGTTGAAAAGGCTCATTGACCACTCTTAGGAAGAGATTGGCTCTTGAGTAGAATCAACACAGTTTCAGGGGACACCTACCAAGCAAGGGATGTTGGGAGTGGAGGTCAAATATTCGATCAGAGAGCAACTCGACTTGTGATTCATGAAACCTATTTGTTTATTCCAAGCTACTTGGCAGATATTCTCCTTTTACTGATTTCACAATGTCTCCTTCAAGCCTCATGCCCACCGTTATCCCAGGTTCAGTGATCCGGATTCTGTCTACTGATTATATCATATATATCAAGGCGTTCCTCTTCATCCTTTAGCCTAACTCTTTACTTGCCAGTTTAGAAGCCTCTTCCTTTCAGTTAATACTTACAAATAATATATCTACTTAATACATGTGCTTCTATGATATATTTCAGGGTTTTGTTAAAGTGACCATAACTACCATTCCTATGAAGATGTTTATCTTTATATAAAGACTGCCTTCTCGGATGGGCAGGAGGGTGCTACGCAAGCTATATTAACTTGGTAAGTGATCCTAGTTCAAACTATGCATGAAATACTGAAAAGGGAACTAAACTCATGGTTTAGACTAGATCAGAGGTACTCACCCAAGATTGGTAGCATTCCAGAATGTGCAAGAAAAGTTGTTAAGAGATCTGTGAAATATTATTCAAAAGTGTATGTGAAGGTACATTTTTATTGGGAAGGAGCCTAGAGCTTTCAGATATCTCAAAGAAATCTGTAACTTTCCTCAAATTAATTAAAATTAAAGAGATTTGTAATTTCCCCCAAATTGACTAGGTGACAAGTTTATTTAATAAACGTGATGTTATTTCCCACTCATTGGTTCAAATATATCCCATTGCATTCCTTGCATCCATGTCAATTTGTGAGTTTGCTGAGAGGGGAGGGTTCCAAGAGAAAGTAGTAAGAGAATATACTATGTGACCTGACTGCAAATGCCGACAATTAGATCCAATACTGAAAAGTAAGGAATGGCATCACACGTGTAACTGCAGGTCCTGATAACAATTTAGAGAGAGAAGGAATATTGACAAGAGTTTACTCAGGCAGCCTCCTCCTTTTATGTTTTCAGAGCTGCTAAGGCTGGAGTCACTGATATGCAGTTCTAAAGAAGAGACTGACCTCCACTCAGCCTAAGATTATTATGAACATCCAAGGATTTAGTTGATTCTCAGTTGGAAAAATGTCTATGTATAAAATTTTGGTAATAAGAAATTATATGTTCATATATATATATGGTCTGGCAGCATATATATGTGTGTATATATCTATATAGATATGAAGAGAGAAAGAGTGTTTAGTAACCCATTAGTATAAATATCATGGGGTTGATCCTTAATTCTTATACTAAGTAGAAGATTAGATTAGAAAACCTTTTACTTCTACAGTAAAAAGACAGTAAAAAGAGGACTAAACTCATGGTCAATGTTCAAACTTGAAGAATAACTTTTGGTATAAATATCTCTTTATATAAATTCTTTATATAAATTATATCATTAAAAATGTTGGAGTTTTAAAGATCTGTAGCATCTTCTTTAGCCCTAAAAGTCTGTATTTCCACCTGTCCAGTCTTCTCTCCATTTGTCTTGTTAAATTAATCCTCTGTAACTCTAATAAAGTAGTTTTCCTAAAAATCTATCTTGACTGCCATGAATAGTGCTACATTAGCTTTCTTTTAGTCAATATGTGTCTAACACGTTTTTGTCAATTCTTTTATTTTCAACTTTTATCTACTTTTAAATTTATAACGCGTAGTCTCTGGTTTTTTTACTGACAAGTTTTATCCAATTATATTTATTGTGATTATCCGTATAGTAAATTTTGTTATT
This sequence comes from Colobus angolensis palliatus, assembly GCF_000951035.1. Taxonomy (NCBI): domain Eukaryota; kingdom Metazoa; phylum Chordata; class Mammalia; order Primates; family Cercopithecidae; genus Colobus; species Colobus angolensis. The sequence goes on from NW_012118644.1 coordinate 1,389,838, forward strand.
GTACCTGTTTGTGTCAAGCTATTTTAATGATTCTTTTGTTGTCTTTTATTGCCTTCTTTTCAATTTTTTTTCTCTATTAACTTAAAAGTTACAGGATCTGCCTCTAGTATATCAGGGGTTAATCACTCCTCAGTCTTGGACTCTATGGTCTCCACCCTGGATCATTTATCACCATCTAGTGGATGCATCCGTATCATTATTATCATTTTCTTTCTACAGAACAGAGTATAGGATAACATATTTGTCATTTGGATCATTTTATCAGTACAGGCAACCCAACAAGATACTCCACATTCCAAATTATATTCTTGGACTTGAATAATCCATAAGACACATTTCTATTGTGTTCATCTGTTTTGCTCCCCCACCTTTCTTCCTCTTTGCAACATGTAGTCTCTGTGTAACTCTGATTTTAATCACTTAAGGGAGCTTTGCTGTTAGTGTGACCTCTTCTTGCCCTTCTCTTTGAAGGGGGCAGATGTGCCAGGGTCCAGAATTTTCCAATGATTTTATTTGATAGCTAATTAATGTCCTTCTGTGGTTTCCATAGCAATGCCATGCTTTGCTGCCAGGTCTTATCCAAATGGGCATTCTGTTCACTCTTGTGTCTTAGCATCAGCATATTAATCAGACACCATAGGTCCTTGGTTGCTGCATCAAATTGGTAAGACACTAATTGAATTAAAATATCACTTGGAGGCTTCAGGCTTCTCTTCCAGCTAGAGGGGAACCTTATTAGCTCAAAGGGCCAGCCAGACCCAAGCAGGAAACATTTGGAAATCCACACAACTTTTTGTCCTTTCATAGCAAATTATTTTTTTTTTTTTGTCACCACAGAATAAATATTTTGATGTCTAAATCCTTCTTGTTCCTTGAAAATTGTTCTATTTCCCTGACCTTTCTAGTCATTAGACAATGCTGTATTCTTTCTGTAAGATGAAGCGACTGAGTTAATATTTTCAAGGTGAAGGGAATAATTTTTCCCACAGCTGCAGTGGGTGAAGTCTGGAAAAGAACTCAGATTGAAGGTCCTAATTGAATTGTGATAAGGATTAAGTAGCACACTGCATATGAAGATTGCTTAGCAATCTGTAAAGTGCAGTGTAAATACAAGGGATTTTTACATTAGGAGTCTTTGGAAGTGCCTGGAAGGTATAGATGAAGGAGAAAAGAAAGAGAGGGAACTAAGGAACAATCAGTCTTAAATTCATTCTTCAAATGGTAAAGATTATGGATAATTGTTTCCACTTCTCATATAGAGTCAAAATCCTCACTCTCTTTGGTAGGTTTACTATTTCAAGTAACACCTGTTAAAATCACTATTGGAACTGACCCTTAAATATGCAATGCATATTTATACTTTATATATGTATAATATGCAATGCATATTTATACTTTATATATGTATAATATGCAATGCATATTTATACTTTATAATTGTTTTTGCATCCACTGTTCCTTTGGTCACTCTATTCTTTTCTACTTGCCCAACTCCTGATCATTTTTCAACACTTAGAATGAGGAAGTCCTTTATCAAAAGGCTTTTCCAACCCCACAAAGAGTTAATACCTCCTTCAGTGTTCCCCTCTGTGTGCCTGACTGCATGAAAGCACTGATCATGGTAAACTATAATTACTATTGTTTTTTAAATTGGTTTATATGTCTGTCTTTTTCATTAGTGTATGACTGGCACAAAAACATGAATGATTTCCTTTCAAATCTATGTATTTCTGACATGTCCCATTCACCTGTTAGGTGTTTAAGAAATGTTTCCTCGTTGACTGGCCTTCTTCTAAATTTCATGCTTGATGGATAAGCTGTGATGTGACCTCTGGCATAAAGGATTTTCAATCTAAACAAGCATTCTACCTTCTCAAAATCTGAGGTCTAAATACCTATGTCAGTGTAAGGTGTATGCCACACTCTGAAAGTTGGTATAGAACATATGCTAATTCATACTAAAAACTGAAATATTAAAGTCGGAATTTACCATTCTTAAAAAAAAAAAACTTCTTCCCAGACACACTTAGACAAAGTAGATAATTCTTTGCCTCTATGCATTGAAACCGTCCTATCATCTTAAAATAAGCTACACTAGGGATGGTCTTCACTTTGTGTCCTACTAACACAGACTTCAATAACCTCTGAGATAGGTCTCTGTATTTTATCTAGGAGGACATTACCATAAGAAGGAAATGCACATTGCAGAACTGGAGCCAGTGGGTGAAAGTATGCAAAGCTGGTCAAAGTATGGAAGGATATTCCAATTAGATCTGGTTTATAACACAAGCTGGAATGGGAGCTATTACTCTTCTTCCATGAAATAATGTTAATAATTCAAAGAAAGTGGAAGACACAGCTAATTAGCTAGCTCCCTGTCCCTGGTATGATCTAGTCAGTGAATAGTGGTATTTCCCAATGATGAAGAGATTTGCACTGGAAGGAGTTTAGATCACAGTAGTTCTATTTTCTCTTCCAACCTTGAAATTTTGTGATTCTGCATTTCTCTGCCAATGCAGAAATGAGGATCCAGGTGCTCAGGAAGCACCTCTTGCAAGTACCACCTTAACAAAAAGATGAACTCAGAGTTTCTGGAGACGAAGAAGTGATGTCTGATCAAATCCTTTACAGTACTGCTTTCAAATGAGCTGTCTTTGTTAGTCTTTCAAACTGATGTAACCTCCAAGTTAAAGCTGTCTTTCTTAGTCTATCATCCTGATTTAATCCTCATAAGGCCTCTCACCATTTCACAGATGCCAAGGAAGCAGCAGTGTTTATATTTCTGTGTGTGGGGAAGGGGAGTGGGTGTAGGTGGTAGATGCGCATGTGTATTATCAAAGGAGACAGATATATATATATTTCTTAGGGAAGTCTGCCTGGCAAACCAACGCAATACTAAAACTTACCCTGTTTTTTGGTCAGTGATTTTATTTAAACTAAAACTTTACCTTTAATATAGAAAGAATTTCTGGGAAATCTTACAGTTTTTTTTTTTTTTTTTTTTTTTTTAGAAAGCAGGAGGGGAGAAATTTCTTCAAACATACACACACACACACACTCTCTCTCTCTCTCTAAACAACCTCAGACTGAAAAAAAAAATACTTAATCCCTTGGCAACTATGTTGAAGGAGAAAATACAAAAGCAGCCAGTATAATTTGGAAGAAGGTGCATTGCCAAGGGAGTCAGAAAGTGAGGTTCAAGCCCTCATTCAGGCAGTAACTCTGGGTGTAATGATGGGCATGTCATTCCTCTCTGAGCCTATTTCTCAAACTAAGGAGTTTGATGAGCTGATATCCAAAACTACTTACTGCCCTGTGATTATGTGAATGGACCCCCTCCTAATCCCACCTACTGGCCAGCTTCCATTAGTTTTAGTGTATTCAGAACGAAAGATGCCCTATGGGTAAGATAGCATTGTCACTGTATCCCCACCCCTGTGTGAGAAAGAGTCAAAAAGAAGAGAAAACACACACACACACACATGGAATTAAGCATAAAGAGGGAAGAAATCTTAACCGAAGAAATATCTTCTTTATCTATGTCCATTTCCTCCAAAAAGGAAAAATGGCAGTGTCAGTTGTACATTACATATATCTCTCTTTCTTTTTTGTGTTTAATCTTAGCACCTGCACAGCAGAGATCTTTACAATTCATTGCATATGCTTTCTCCCTTCTCCCCCCTCAATACAGCACCTGAGGCCTAAGAAGCAACTCCCTCAATGCTCCACAAAAGGCTGAGACCCTTCTTCATGACAGAGTATAGAAATAACAAACATGCCCAACGGTTTTATACAGTTGCTAGAACGTTTTCATTTCCAACAAATGAAGATTTTCCTCCTTTTCTTTGAATATTAATTACATTTTACAAATTTTTGTGGGTTGTTTTGTTTTGTTTTGTTTTGCTTCATTTTGTTCTGTTGTGTGTGCACAACAACAGGGAAAGTCGATGGCAAGGAGTCCCGGATTAGCAGAGTTTGGCTGTCATCTGGTCCGACTGTTTGAGGATCTCCGTGTTGTACAGGTCCAAGGCGTGGTTCACCCTGATGATCTCGCTGTTGGTCAGTTTCAGGCGGTGTTTCAGCATACAGGAGAACAAGTCCAGCTGGGGTTTCCCCGGGGCCACAGGAGGGGCCAGGCGATTAATTCGGTCCCGAATATCCAACAGGAGGAGCATCACCGACGAAGAGGAATAGAACTGGCCTCCCTGTGTGTAGGACTGGTTGACCTGCTGCACCGCGCTGCGCAGGAGGTCAGCGTTGAACCTCAGGCTATACCCGAACACCTGCACATCCGAGATCTTGATGTAGAACTGCCTCTTGGAGGGATCGGACAGGTCCACGGGGCCCTGGCCAGTCTCATTTCGCAGTAGGGTAGGTAGCCGAGTCCGACTACGTAGGTAGATGTGGACCGTCTCGAAAAATGTTTTCCACCGATTGCCCAGCAAAAGAGTCCAGTTGTAGCACTGGCTGTTTTGGAGACGGATCTTCTCCCAGCGTGGGTAGCCAAATTCCCCGAAGGGCATGTTCCAGCCCTCTGAATGGCTCCCGCTAAAAGGGTTGACATAGACAAAGAACATGGGGTCCAGGCTGCTGTTGCGCATCTGGCAGATGCGCATGGACATGCCGATCACCATGTGGATGAAGTCCATGCGGTTCTTGTTGCTCTTGAGAGTGAGGGACATGCGCTTGCGCCACCGAGGGTCAAAGAATGTGTCGAGGCGGATCTCGTTGCTGATGAAGGTGGTGTGGACGTAGAGGCGCGAGTCCATCTTCTGCAGCAGGTACTTCAGCTCTAGGTCCTGGAAGTCCAGGTCGGTCTCAAAGCTGATGAACTGCTCGCTCCGCTCCGAGTCCACGTTCTGTGGTTCGCAGCGGCCTCGGTACAGCTTGTAGCCCTTGTTGCAGGAGCCACAGAGGGAGATGTTGGCCAGGCTGCACATGGCGCAGCTGTTGTTCCCGCCTATCACGCAGGGGATGGGGCGCTGGCACAGCGTGGTGCTGCCGTGGCACACGCAGCTCCGCTGGCTCTCCAGGAAGGTTCCCCAAAACCCATTCTCATTACAGTAGAGGAGCGACTGGACCCTTGCAAGCCACTGCTGAATTGTCCTGGGAGATAGAGGAAAAATGGAGAAGGTTAACCACCATGAGTGGGTCTGTGAGTTTCAGTTATCCAACTGATAATGCGAACTGGAGCTGCCCAAGGGATGAAAGGACTGGACAGAGCAGCAACAATAGCAAGGGCATCGAATATAAACGTAAGAACTACATTGTAGCTCCTCATAAGGCCACAAACCAGCTGCATGACCTGGTACTTTACCTTCCTAATGTTCGATGTCCTCATCTGCAAAGTGAACAGAGTGGAGTAAATGTTCTTTGGGGTCCTTCCAGCTCTGGGATTCCATTATACACTAGTCCCAAAGAAGTGTGATTCAGGAAATGAAAGTGTCTAGACTCAAATACCCCTTCTGGATGACAACATATTGTAAACAATCAGCAATGAAAAAGACCTTAGGGATTATTTTGTTTAACTTAAACCACATGTTTCAACCCCCATTACAGATTCGTCCCATGAGGGTGTGTAACATCTAACAACTTCAACAAAAACAAATTATATTTTATCATACTGTAGAAATCATGTAGTGCTTCCCTACTGATGGTCTTACATGATTCTCATGGTGGTTTTTCAGAACATGTTGGAAAGGGGTTATTTCCCAACAGATGCTGGAGAGGGTGTGGAGAAACAGGAACACTTTTACACTGTTGGTGGGAGTATAAGTTAGTTCAACCATTGTGGAAGACAGTGTGACGATTCCTCAAGGATCTAGAACCAGAAATATCATTTAACCCAGCAATCCCATTACTGGGTATATACACAAAGGATTATAAATCATTCTACTATAAAGACACATGTACACGTATATTTATTGCAGCACTGTTCACAATAGCAAAGACTTGGAACCAACACAAATGCCCATTAATGATAGACTGGATAAAGAAAATGTGGCACATATACACCATGGAATACTATGCACCCATAAAAATGGATGAGTTCATGTCCTTTGCATGGACATGGATGAAGCTGGAAACCATCAAACTCAGCAAAGAACAGAAAACGAAACACCACATGTTCTCACTAATAAGTGGGAGTTGAACAATGAGAACACATGGACACGGGGAGGGGAACATCACACACCGGGGCCTGTTGGGGGTTGGGGATTTAGGGGAGGGATAGCATTAGGAGAAATACCTAATGTAGATGACGGGTTGATGGGTGCAGCAAACCACCATGGCACATGTATACCTATGTAACAAACCTGCACATTCTGCTTATGTATCTCAGAACTTAAAGTATAATAAATAAAAAAAAAAGAAAGAAAGAAAGAAAGAAAGAAAGAAAGAAAGAAAGAAAGAAAGAAAGAAAGAAAGAAAGAAAAGAAAAGAAAGGGGTTATTTCCCTGCATTTTTCCAGAGCTCCAAACTCTCCGTTCAGTTGCATTTCTATTGCAGCCTCTGGGCCCCTCCCCACAGGCCCTCAATATTATAAATGATACCAAAGTCTATAACCTGATTTCAGCCACTGAAACGTTCTAGTGAAGACAGATATTCCATCAGATAAGAAGCAGCATCAGAGGAGGAACAAATATGCAAGGCAGTCAGCTTAAAGGCCTCTCATCTTTCCTTTTTTCTTTGCAAGTCACCCTTTGGCTGTCTTCCATGCTACCAATAATCCCTTGTGTGTCTAGCACTTTTTACCCTGCACAGGGTATATTCACTCCCATTTTCTCACTTGAGCCTCACAGCAACACCTTAAAAATACCTTGGGACTTGAGGTCAGTCAGACACAGCTCAAAATCCTGACTACTCCACCTGCAAGCTGAGGTAATGCCGGGCAGTTTTCTTCACCTTCCTAATCATTCCTACCACACAGAGCTATGTGAGGATTATACGAATTTTTATGTGAAGGCTTAGCCCCAAACTTGGTATTTATTAAGAGCTCAATAAAAGTTAGCTGTTGTTATTCCTGCAAAGGGACTGTCAGCAATATTTTATAGACATGGCAATGGAAGCTCAGAGGTGAAAGGATGGACTCAGAGTGAAACAATCAGAGAGTAGTCTCCTGGCTCACAGCTGTGGCTGTTTGCATTGTCGGTCAAGCGAGAGTCAAGAGCACTCTTCTTAAGGCTGTTGTGTGCTGTGGAGATGGTGATGGTGATGGTGATGATGATGATGATGATGATAATGATGCTCTCAGTGGTTCCTGATCTCCATTTTATAAAAGTAGAAACAGAAGCTAATTTGCATTGTACTCTCTGTGGTAGGAAGTGCTAACAATCCATCTATTCTATCACTTCCACTGATGAGCCACAATCCCCAAACCACAAACACCAAGAGCCTAATTAGGCAGTAGAGGCTAATGTTGAGAAGCATGGTTGTTGGCCCAAGCAGAGCTGAGTTCAAAGCTGCATTCTATAACCAGGATCGAGTCACTTCATCTCTTTAAGCCTCAGTATCAATATCTAAAATGAGGATAATAAAGCCCATCTTAGGCAGCTGGTGAGAGGATTCAGTGAGATAATATATTTAAAGTGCTTAAAAGAGCCTGGCACAGAGCAATTATGGAAAAGGTAACAATAAAAAGTACTCTTATCCCAGAGAATAAGCTCTTCCTTTGAAGGTATTGAGACACTCTCAGGGATTTCACTATCACTCTGGAGTTTGAGGAAAACCATTTTGTTATATCCATTTGAAAATGGATACTGTTGAAATGGTTTCCCAGCATGCGTTGCTTTCAATGAGTTGCTTATCGGTTGGGAGAAAATGGCGGAATAATTAGTGGGCTCCTTGAAACCCTCTCCTTTTCAAATCCACAGAACCACCCGGCCCTGATGATAAAACCTCCCTGACAGTATCCAAAACACTGTATTGAAACCCCTCGTTTCTTTGTCAGTTTCCCCTCCAGGCTCTTAGGCTGGACAGGAGAGGTCCCTCCTTCTCCGAGCACTTAGCCCAGGGCCTGGCTCTACAAATACATGCTGAGTGAATCAATGTTTGATGAATGAATGCATAAAGAATATTCATATTTTTCTTGTTAGTTTTCATTTAAAAAAGGAAAAACAAACTTCTCCGTCTCCCCTCAGGACTGCAGTATTCGTTTTCCGTACCATCCACCCACACAGCTCCAGGCCTCCCCAGTTTCTGCTTCGTGAGACCAATCCTATTACAGCCTGGAGAACAGCAGCAGGCCCAGCCTTCAGGAAACGGAGCTAGAATAATAATGAGCTCTGTGGCTCCCACCTCCCAAACCAGAACATTGACTGAATATTGGGTATGAGTCATCTGATATTTTTGTGAGCTGCAGGGGCCCTCCACACGGCCCTGATTGCGTGGTTCCATCTGACGAGAGTATCATTTCAAAATGCCTCTTTCACATGGCCCACACTTGCCCCTGTCACTCCCTCTCCAAGTGACAGGACAGTACCCCATTTAGAGTTCCTCTGTTCCCATCTGCAAGGCATTCTATAACCCCGTAGAGCGCCCCCTTTCTCGTGTCTCATCATTGGGACCCTTTGTAAGGACTACAGCCCCCACTCCTTGAATCAATGCTTCATTGTGGCTGAACTCTCAGAATCCTTGGTGAGGGAAATAAAAAGATGAAAGTTCCTGGTGATGCTGCAATAAGCAACGGGGCTAATGGCAAATTAGGATTCCAGCCCTGTCAGGCAGGAGGAATTGGGGACAGAGGGCCTCTGAGATACATTCGCGAGCTGCATGGCACCTGCATCTCCTGACCTCAGAATAATCATGAAGTTGTGGGCTGTATCAAAGAAGGCATTAATGATACAGCAAGAGGACTTAGAAAGCAGGTGGTGTTCACGGGGATCAGGGAGCACGAGGCTGAGGGAAAGAGGAAAGAAAACAGAGGGGAAAGGTGGAGAGTGGGGAAGGGTGATAAGTGGAGAAAAGGACTTGGTGTTGGAGATGGTGGGGAAATGTGGAGCAAATGAGCAGAGAGAGGCTATGGAGGAGACACTGGACAGGGAAGATGAGATGGAATGAAATTAGAGTGGGTTGGATAGAAACAGAGATGCAGCTAAGGCATCATCTGTGTTAACTCACAGATTTGGGGAAGAGCCCAGTCTGGGGGTCCTAATTCAACTATTGGATGGGCCACTTGAGGGTGGGCTAGTTGTCCATTCTCCTCCTTTTCTAGAGAGGCCAATTGCAGAGACAGTGGGGGCAGAGAGGTAAAGCGATGTTACCAGTGAGTCCTGATCCCCAAGGTCAACAAACTTTCTTTTGCTTTTCAGTATTTCATTTTGAGATTAGAACCAAAAAAAGCTTATTTCATTGTGTGTGTGTGTGTGTGTCTGTATGTGTGTGTGTTTCTTTTGAATACAAGCAAATTGCAATAATGAGGAAAAAGCCTCAATCAAATCAATCTCCTATACCTTCTCCATCTCCAGCCAGTTCTCTCAGTAGTTATCATGGATAGTCATAAACTCTGCAAGGTTCAATTGCAGGCACCAGTTCTCTCAGTAGTTATCATGGATAGTCATAAACTCTGCAAGGTTCAATTGCAGGCAGTGCCCTAAACCAGCTGAGGGCATCTGTGACTTACAGCTATTGAGTTCTCACTGTATACCAGGCATAGTGCTGGAGGCTCTTCATACCGTCTCCCTGAATAGCACACGAAACCACCTCCATATTACAGACAAAGAAAAATGAGCCCTTGAGAAGTGAGATAACTTGTCTGAGATCACAAAGGTACTCCCCACATTCAAATACCAAACTCTCTACCTCTGTCATCAGTGCACTTTCTTCTAGGTATCATAATGTAAAATTATAATGATAAGGTGAGCAATAAGAAGAAAGCAAGACACACAAAAAAAAATATATTGAAATAATGGAAAAATACTGAAAGTTTGCACCTGTGAAGGGCCTATTATCACATTCCTTGCTTCCTCTGGATCTGCCAGGGTCCCTCTCCTCCACTCACAGATAATTGGGGCTCCCGACAAGTGCATAGGGAGACGCTGGGGATCAGGGATAGGAGGGACTGAGATCTACATATACCATTTCCCAGGCTAGTTGATGACAGCCTGCCTCAACCCTGGCAACAGAGAAGCAGCTTAATAGGCTGCTCCAGAGGGGAGGGTCTCACAAAGGCTGACACAGCCCCACTGAAAGCCAGTCAGTGTGAGGCAGGGAGGAGCAGGTTTTAAAGTGCTTTACTCTGTCCCTAAGGATCCAAAGCATCTTCCATCTGCAGCCAAAGCTGGGATGCAATACATCCAAATCAACATCTTTCTGTTGGATGGGATTTCAATTCATTCTGATAGGGGGCTGAGAGGAGAGAAGGAAGGAGGAAGTAGGAGAAAGAAGGAAGCTGAATTTTCATTTCTAAACAGGAAAACCCTGGAGCCTGATTGATAGGTACCCACACTGGCTCTGAATAAAGCAGTTTTGACCATTAGAAGCAGGAAGAAGAAGAAGAAACCTTGGAAACGCTCGTCTTTCTCGTGTTCAGGCCTGAACTCAGAGACTTGGTTGCTGAGGTCGAAAAAAATCAGTGTTTCTTAAGTGTTTTCTACATTGTGGCAGTTACCCCTTTATTCTCACATCAGCCCCATGAGATAGGATTCCATTGTGATTTTTATCCCACTGATCAGGGCATTGAAGGCCACAGAGAGACTGTGACTCACCTTGGTCACACAGCATGGGAGTAGCCCTGATCCAAACCCAATACTCCCTCAATGCCCATGCTCTCTATTCCCTGCCCTCTAAACCCCCGACTGGAGGAGAAAGAGGCTCTGGACCATGAAAACACCTCAGCTGACCCCCTGCAGGCTTTGTCTTTTCCTCCGCCAGGAATTTCTGGCAACCTGACAGGTCTCCTGGTGACACAGCATGGATTCGTTCGTCATTTCGAGGACAGCCTCCACCACCCAGGGCTTTCCATCAGTGCTTTCAAAGGTACACATCTCCCTTTCAGAACCCCCTGGCTGGGGAGCCCAGGCTGGGGTTCCTAATTCAAGCAAACTCCCTGCTGATTTTAATTGGAGGTTTTGCCTAAGATGGGAATACAGTGTGGGGCCAGTGGCATTTTAAGGGAGATCATACAAATCGAGTGCCAAGGAGAGAGGAAGAAAAACAGATCTAGGTTAAAATAGAAAGCTATAATCCATAACTCCCATTTGTCTACCAGGAGTGTGTATTTAAAAGCACAGAGGAAATGAAAAAAATGAAATTGGAGTTCTGCATTATTCTTTTATTTATGCCTTTTGCTTTCTCCTTGGCATTTCTTTGACATTGTAATGGGTGTCTGAGTAATTCTGTGACTCCACAAAACATATATTCCACAGACTACAGACTAAAGTGAGAAGACAAACAGCTGTTTTTTTTACGTTTCTGATGATGCACTGTTCTTTAGTTGTGTTGTGTGTGACTGTGTGTCTGTGTGTGTGTGTGTGTTAAAGAAGTGGTATTTATAAGAGATGAATACATCAACTCAATGGTGTCAGAATGCTTGAAATTCCACTGAAAGGAGCCTCAGAAATACTATGGATGTGCTAGTATGAATTATAACTGGCCATCAGACTCACTCTGTTCACTATTTTTACCCGATAAATATTTAGCTTTTAATCATTACCCTCTTTGAGTTTCTAACATTGCTTTAATAACACGTTTTTCCTTTTCTCAGTTCTTCACATGGTGTCACAGCCTCCTTGAGTAGCTCATAATAATAAGGAAGAAATACCAAAAGAAAATGTTATAGTCCTTTGTCATGCTGAAGCTATATTCTAATTTTCAATTGTGGAGTGAAGGTAATATACGTCTTACTAGAGAGCGCAGAGGAAGAGGGAAGAAGGAAGAAGGAGAAGAACATCAATGTAAAAAATCCAATAGGGTCTTTAAAATTAGGTTGTCAGGAGTTTAATTGAGGAGGATTATGAAACAATTTTTGCAATTACACAGTTCTGTGTCTGGGAAGGAGGTGACAGGCAACATCAGCTGCATATTCAAATTCAGCATTTTGCTTTGGGGCATGAATGTGTGGAAGGCAAGTGAAGGAAGCGCCCGGAGCCTCTCAATGGTGACAGAAAGGCTAAAAACAGCAGGACACTTCCTGGTGGAGGGCTACAAGAGTGGTTTATTCTTCTTGAGCAGTAGTTAGACTGGATAATAACAGACTCCAACCAAAAAGCTATGAAATAAGAGGGGGCTACCCAGGGTCTAATGGGCCTTAACCCTGAAGTATAATAGTGGTCATCTAGATCTATGATCTTGGCAGTGGGAAGGGGTGATCATAGGTGAGGAAGTAATTAAATAAGTGCTGGGCCCTTCTCTACCCCTATTTGACCTTGCTATTTGGATATTTGGATATTTGGCCTTGCTTATTAAATAAATCACCTGGCCTCTTTGACCTTCAATATTCTTATCTGTCAAATGGGGAAGGTAACACCTACTTTTCACTTTGTCTTAAGAGCTAGGATGGAATATGCAAAGATCTAGAGAGACTTCCAGTGAAAAGAAGTAATGACTGACCATTACTAACCATGATTGTTACTGAGGGCAAGGAATAACTACGCTTTATAAATGTCTTCAGTAAAATTATTCCTCTTGGTTACTAAAACAGCCGAGTTGATTATAGCCTAATATCTTCAACTCATTGGTTATTCAGTCTCCACAGTTCTAATGAATGCTGTCACCAAGATACTTGAAGAAGAAAGAGCTAACATGAGCTTTGGAATCCAAAAATAATAATAATAAAAAAGAATATTGAGTCATAGCTCTGCTACTCATTATTTAACCTTGAGTTAACTGCTTGTCCTTTCTAAGCTTCAGTTTTCTCAACTACAGAATGGAATAATAATACAATGCTTGCAAGGTTGTTCCGAGGCTCAGATAAGATGATGTGCATTAAGTTTCTAACATATAGTAGGTACACACTGTCTCTCATGCAAACAAACTATGTTTCTCTTGAGCTCACATAGTAAATGATCCCTTTGAAATCAGCAATTATAGATTTAAAAACTCAGAGTGGGAAATAACTCAACAAATGCTGCTGGATCAGTTGAATATCCATATTAAACAACATAAATCTTGACACTTAACTTCCTCTGTAATCCTAAATCAAAACAGATGGTTTGCAGATCTAAATGAAAAAAGAAAAACAACAACAGCAACAAAACAATTTTTAGGAGAAAATATAGGGGAGCATCTTTATTACAGTAGGCAAAGATTTCTTAAAAGTGCTCACCACAAAAGAAGATAATTGAATAACAGGACTACACAAAAATTAAAACAGATTCATCAAAAGATACCATAGAATGAAAAGACAACTTTCAATGACAGAATATATTTGCAATACCTCTAGCCAACAAGAGATTGTATGTATAAGACGTGCGAAGGTTTGAAAGTTTGTGTACCCCCTCCCCCAAATTTGTAAGTTGAAATTTCAATTTCCAAGGTAATGATACTAGAAGGTAGTGCCTTTGGGAGCTAATTAGGTCATGAAAGTGGAGCTCTCATGAGTGGAATTAGTGTTCTTATAAATGAGACACAAGAGAGACTCCTTGTCTCTTCCAACAAGTGAAGACACAGGTAGAAGGTGAACCCAAAACCCTTACCAGACAGCAAATCTACCAGTGCCTTGATCTCGGACTTCCCAACCTTCAGAGCTGTGAGAAATAAATTTATGCTACTTATATGCTACCCAGTCTTTGGTATTTCATTATAGCAGCCTGAACAGACTAAGATAATACATAAACAACTACAAATCAGTGAGGAAAATTCAGATAACCAAAAGGGAAAATAGGCAAATGATATGGACAGGCACTTCATCAAAAAGAATATTCAAAAGGTCAATATGCAATGAATCTCCACTTCATTCACTATCAGAAAAATGCAAATTAAACTAGCAATGATATATTACTCAGCAGGATGGCAAAATAAAATTAGAATATAAAATTAAAAAGAAGGTAAATACTAAGTCATCAAGGTTGTGGAACAACTGAAACTCTCCTAGGCTACTGCTAGGAACAAAACTTGCTTCAACAAATTCAGAAAACTAGAAGTACGCATTAAAGTATCCACTAAGTTGAAGATAGGAATACAGTACATCCCAGCAATTCCATGCCTAATATGCACTCAACCAAAAAGCATATATAAAGACATGTGTAAGATTACAGTACTATTTGGAATAATGCCAAACTAGTCAAATGACCATGAGCAGTAGAAAAGAATTCTACACACACAATAAAATGTGTTTGAGAATGAATGAGCCACAACTACACAAAACAAAACAAAATGGAGGAATATCTCATAGAAAGAGGAAAAGGTGAAAGAAACCAGACACGAAGAGTTCATTTCATATATAAAGCAAAACTGACCTACACTGGATGAAGCAGTGGAAAAAATAATTCCCTTGGGGAGAAGGTTGGTAAGGCTTAGAAGAAGACACAGGGGGGCTGTACAGTGCAGAGAATGCCTTAGTTTTTGATCTGGTGCTGGTCATATGTGTGAATTCACTTTGTAAAGATTCATCTTCCTGTACATTTATGTGGTTCCCACTTTCTGTATGTATGTAATACTTCAGTAAAACATTTACTGAAAAGACTGTCCTTTAAAACAATCAGAATGATATTAATAAGGCAGAAAAATATGACATTTTCATATCACTTTCAAACTTTATAAAGCTCTTCTGTTTGTTCTCTAATTTTGATCCTCACAATTTATCTGTGTCCCAGGCTGCCTTGAGAGAATATCATTTCATTCATATCATTAAAATTTCATTTCAGGGATACAAAAAAATTGAGGCTCAGAGAAGAGAAGTAACTTCCTGATGGTCACTAGTGACTTGTCACATCACTGGGACTAAAACTCACCCATGCGTGAGTTTGTTGGCAGGACTTGGAGGGTGGAGGTGGGCAGGAGAATTGGGTGATGGCTCTGACAGAGGATTAAAAAGAGCTATCCATAGAAATTATAAGACTTATGTCTATTTTTGACTAAATCCCCCGAGCTTACAGATTCTATTCCAAACAGGAAGCTACTTCCGAGCCACAGGGGGAAAAAAAAAAAAAAGGAAAAACCAAAAACAACAGAAAGGAACTGGAGATGCTTATTTTCTTGCCTTGCGTCAGCCAAGTGAGTCAATTGCCCTACTTGCTACAAATGCAGAATGACAAGCATGGATGAAAATGGAGAGATTCCTACTAGTGTTGTCTTAAATAAACCCAGGACAGCGTTCGCAGAGAAGCTCAGCCACTGCCACACATCTCCCTGCTCCTCACCTAGACTGTACACCCTCAGTTGCCATCATTTTGGACCTCACTACCTTTTTTTTTTCTGCCCATAAATAGAAAAAAAGTTTCAAAGATACTGTCAGCTAAAAGCTTCATTGCCACATAGTTAGAAGGACACTTTTAAGCACTTGCGATCGACAGCCAGATTCCCTGAGCTAGCCTGACTTCACATGTGGGCTTGTGCCTCTTATTTATAGGACAATTTAATATACACTCAGATTAAGTCTTGGTTGCTCAAATTGTACCCCCTGCCCTCCACTCCACATAGGCATGTACACAAAAATCAGTAGCCAGGGGCTATCAAAGTAGCAACCTCTCCTGGGAGGAGTTGCCTGTGAGTTTATAGTGACAATTCCAGAACCTTAAAGCTAAATAACACTTAGGCAAGGCCTGGTCCCTGTGGCAGATGAGAAATAGAGTCCAGGGACATTAAGTAACCTGCTTTTGGTCACACAAGTAGTAACTGGAAGCCCAGAACCAGAATCTTCCCCTTGAGGAAGGAGCTGCACACTTCCCAAAATTTATACTGTTTATCTTCCTCCCAGCCTTCTCTAAAAAGGCCTATAACATCTTACCTGGGTGACTGTACTGAGTGAGAAAAGGAAATAATAATGCTTTCCAAAGACTTTTGCACACTGGCTCTAAACTGACATTAATTCCAGGAGATGCAAAATATCACTGTGGTCTATCAGTCAGAATAAGAGTTTACAGAAGTCAGGTGATGAATGCAGTTTTAGCTCAGGTCCATCTCACAGTGGGTCCGGTGGATACTTCCTGTGGTAGTTCCCCAGTCCTAGAATGCACACTGGGGATTATATCATAACTGGAATACCCACCAACTGGTAGGATCCCTCCCCTTCCCTCGTTCGGTACCCACACTATCTATATACCTCTCCAAATAATAGAATAATAGTATTTTATGGGACATTTGCCCCCACTTAAACCAGCTTTCAAGAAGATCAAGAAAACAATAACAAGAACAATGACAACACACAACAACAAAATATGCACCTAGGCAGGGGCTGAAACCTTAAGATAAATCCACTAAACAACAATCTTGATTGACTAGATTTTAAAGGACAATCTTGTATTACAAAATACTTCCTCACAACATCTCTGAAGAGTACATTCGCCTTGTAATAAAATGTATCACAGGCTTGTGGTCAGCAAGATGACTGACTAGAGGTGGCTAACACTTATTCCCCAACACATAAAAGGACCAAAACAATGAACAAACAACTAAATTTTGACCAAAGTGACTTACGGACAACACTGAAGTACAGTAAGGGGGTGGTGAAAACCCTGTGAGGCACAGAAAAGCAGGATGACTCTATAGAGAAGGAAACAAAACATCTTGTCTCTGCTACCTCCTCTCCCCAGTCTGGATTAGCTCAGAAGCAGGTGAGCCCTCTCCCTGCAGGGAAAAGTTTTCATGGGCCCTGAGCCCAGTTTAGGGAACTGCCTGGAGTTTGCACGGCTGCATTACTCCAGAAAAGAAGCCCATGTTGTATCCCACCCCCAACCCTTTTATTCGACATGCTACTGCACTGTGACATTTTGAAACCAGAGCCCCTGCTAGAGTGTGTTTTTCTCTAGTGGCCAGTAGCCACTGCACTTCTCCATCCCTGAGGCACTGACATCATTGCACTATGATCATGCACAGCAGTGCTCCATTCCCCAGCCAAGCTGCTGCAGTTCCTTATCCATGGGGAACAAGCGGCCTGGGAGGCACTCCATCTCCCCCATTTCATTTGTTGCTGTGCCCTGCTCCTGGCACCCGAGCCCAGGGCACTGCATGGGCTCAGATGCCAGGGTCACAGCCTAGGCTCAGTGGAGCAGCTGTGACCCTGGCACCCAAGCCCAGGCAGTGCCCTGCCCCCTGAGGAATAGGCAGTCTGTCCCAGTGGAGAAACTATGTCTGGGAAGGTAAGGCAGCTGTGTCCCCTCAGTGCCTAAACCAGTCTGTTGCCCCAGCCCCAGGGAAATGAAGCTTTGGCCAGGTAACAGCTGCAGTTTGGCACCCTGCCCCTCCACGACCAGGTACTCTGGCCCAGGAGAGAAGCCACACCCAAGTCAGGAGAGAGGCCTCACTTTCTGGATGCCTGAATCAATCTGTACCCTGGCCCCAGGAAACTGAAGCTTTGACACATGCAAGCAGCCATGACCTCAGTGTCTAAGCCCTGGTGGTGTTCTAGCCCTTGGAGACCAGGTGCTCCAGCCCAGCAGAAAAGCCACGCCCAAGCTGGCAAAGCAGCCTTGCACACTTAGATCCTGAACCAACTAGTCTCAGGTAAATGGAGCTTTGGCCCAGGGAGCAGCCACAACCCTGGTGCTTGAGTCCACATGGTACCTGACCCCCAGGGAAGCACAGCCATGGCTGATCTGTATCACCTTGCCCTCTATGTCAAACTGCTGCAGCGCTCCACTTCTCTAGATCTGGACCAGCCCTCTGGAGTATGCACTACTGAGGGGCCCTATGTCCAATGCATAGTAAAGCCAACATTGCACTGCTGTTTGAACCCTAGAGCCCAGGCCATAGCCATGCCTTGCCATCCTTGGTTCTTGCTTTTACACACCCAGCCTCACAGGATTGGGGTAGCTGCTATGTCCCACCATTCCAGGGTCCAGAGTCACCACTAAGCAGTACCCTCTCTCCTGATGCCCAAGTTGTCTTTGTGCCCTGTTGGCTCTACAACCCAAATTGCAGTTGTATCCTGCTCCCCAGAGCCTGAGCTCCTGGAACACCCCTTCCTCCCTACAGCATACCAGTGCTGTGTCCCAATATGCAGGATCAGAGTCACTGTTACCTCCCTGCCATCTGGGCCTGAGCTACTGAAGTGCCTTGGAATCACAATCCTCTGCTTGGTGCGAAAGCTAAGAAAGTAAACCTGCACCCACATCACATGGGCCACAGTATTCAACAAGACACTGATCATAGGACCCCAGTTCCATTGCCACTCTAAGCACCTGTGTCCTTGAAAACAGTGCCACTGTGGCTGCCTGTTACCTATATTATACCCAACTCCAAAAGGAATTCAATTCAGCTAAGTCTTCGCACTGTGGGAAAAAATGAGAACAACAGAATCCCTGAAGCCCTTGTTGCCAATAACCTTAACAATCTACCTTATCACCACCACTGCCACAAAGTCTTATAGACTAGGCTATTAAGGTATTCACAGAAATTTCTGACATTGATTATGACTGAAGAAGTTGCATGATGGCTACAACCAGCGTACCCACCCAGAACCAGAATTAATGCACCTTACCCAACTGACACTATAGGATTCACCTGCAGGGGAATGTCTTTTACTATGAGAGCTACTCTATAAAATTATAAATGGTGATTGTCCACTAAATGCACAGATATAAACATGAGGACACAAGGAACATGAAAAAACAAGGAAACATGACGCCACCAAAAGAACAAAATAATTATCCAACAACAAGTCCTCCAAAATGGAAATTATGAATTGCCTAAAAAGGAATTCAAGACAACGATCTTTAAAAGCAAAACTCATTGAGATACAAGGGAATGTTGACAGATAATTCAATAAAATTAATAAAACTTCATGATCTGAGAGAAATTCAACAAAAAAAATCATTAAAAAGATATCATTAAAAAGAACCAAAGAGAAATCTTAAAGCTGAATAATTCAATGAATGAATTAAAAAACACAATTAAGATCTTCAATAGCTGAGTACATCAAGTAAAAGAAAGAAATTCTGGACTTGAAGAGAAGTCTTTTAAAATAACTCAGTAAAGGGGGTATTTAAAAATTGAATAAATTAAAAAGAGTGAATAAAGGGTGTGAGACTATGGGACACCAGTAAGCAAACACATACTTACATGATGAGAGTGTAAGAGGAATAAGAGATGAAGAAAGGCATAGAAAGCTTATTTAACGATATAATTGTTAAACATTTCCCAAGTCTCAGAAGAGATATGAGCATCCAGATTCATGAAGCTCACAGGTTCCCAAAAGGTTCAACCCAAGGAAGTCCTCCACAAGGCACATTATAATAAAAATATCAATGACATCATAGAAATGATTTTAAAAGGCCAGGAAATAATAGGATGATACAGTTCAAACACTGAAAGAAAAAAATAAAAAAACTTTCAATCAAGAATATTACACCTAGCAAAGAAATGAAAAGGAAATAAAGGATTTCCCAGACAAAGAAAAGCTGAGAAAATTCATCGCCACTAGATCAGCCTTAGAAAAAATGTTTAGAGCCAGGTATGGTGGCTCACATCTGTAAAAGACTGTGGAGGCTGAGACCAAGAGTTTAAGAGCAGCCTTGCCAACATAGTGAGACCCCATCTCTACAAAAGTTTTTAAAATAATCACAAAAAAATTACAATTAGCCAAGCATGGTGGTATGTGCCTGTCATCCTACCTACTTGGGAGGCTGAGGTAGGAGGATCACTGGAATCCAGGAGTTTGAGGCTACAGTGAGTTATGATCATGCCACTGCACTTCAGCCAGGGCAACAGAGTAACATTCCCATCTTTAACAAAAAATGGGGAGTACTTCAACTAAAAGTGAAAGGATGATAATTACTACCAAGAAAATATATGAAAGCATAAAACACACTGGTAGAGGTAAATTCATAATTAAATTCAGACTATCCCATGACTGTAATAGTGATATATAAATCTATCAAATCTCTAGTATGAAAGTTAAAAGTTAAAATGACCAAAAATGACTGTAGCCATAGTAACTTCTTAAGGAATGCACAGTATAAAACATATAAATTGTGGCAACAAAAATATAAATAATTGGGGGAAGGGTAAAGGTAAAAGGTATATGCCACCAAATTTAAGTTATCAGCTTAAAATGGTCTATTATAACTATAAAATATTTGATGTAAGCCTCACAGTAACTACAAAGAAAAAAGAAAATACTACAGAGATACATAAATGAGAAAGAGAAAGAAACCAAAGATTAGCACTACAGAAAATCACCACACCACAAAGGTAAACAAAGAAGAAAGGAAAAAAAAGGATCTATTAAACCACCAGGAAACAATTAACAAATATCAGGAGTAAATTCTTCCCTATCAATAATGACATTGACTGTAAATATCCAATCAAAAGACAGAGTGGCTGAGTAGATTGACGAAAGAAAAGATTCAACTATGGGCTACCTATAAGAGACCCATTTTAGTTTAAAGGACACATAGCTAAAAGTGAAGGGATGTAAGAAGACATTTCTTGCAAAGAGTAGTCAAAAGAGAACAGAGGTTGCTATGCTTACATTAGATAAAATAGACTTCAAGTAAAAAAGTATTTCAAGAAAAAAAGATGACCATTGTATAACAATAAAAGCATCAGTTCATCAAAAGGACATAGCAAATATAAATATATATATGGACTCAACATTGGAGCACTTAAATATATAAAGTAAATATTAATGAACCTGAAGGAATAAATAAATATCTATGTAATAATAGTAGAGGACATCAATACCCTGCTTTCAACAACGAATAGATCAAGCAGACAGAAAAATAACCAAAATATACTGAAAATGAACTGCACTTTAGACCAAATGGACCTAACAGACATATACAAAACATTTCATTCAACAGCAGCAGACTATACATTCATTTCTAGAGCACATGGCACATTCTCCAGGATAGATCATATGTTAGGCCTCAAAACAAGTTTTAGCAAATTCAATAATATTACAATTATATCTAGTATTATTTCCAACCACAATGGTATGAAACTAGAATCAGTAACAAGAGAAATCTTGAAATATTCCCTAGTATGTGGACATAAAAGAACATGCTCCTCAACAACCAATGGGTCAACAAAGAAATCAAAAGGGAAACTGAAAAATATCTTGAGACAAATAACAGTAGAAACATGACATATGAAAACATATAGGATGCATCAAAAGAAGTTATCAGAGGGAAGTTTACAGCAATAAATAATAAACAAGAAGAAAGATCCCAAATAAAGTAAGGAGTTAGTAAAAGAAGAGGAAACTAAACTGTAATTTAGCAGAAGGAAGGAAATAATGACAATCAGAACAGAAATAAATCAAATAGAGGATACAAAAGTCATGGAAAAAAATCAATAAACTCAAGAGTTGGTTCATTGAGAAACTAAGCAAAATCAGCAAACCTCTAGCTAGACTAAAAAAAAAGAGGAAACTCAAATAAATAAAATCAGAAATGAAAGTGGAGACATTACAACAGATGTCTCAGAAATAAAAAGGAACATAAGGGACTATTATGAACAATTATATGCCAACAAATTGGATAACCTGGAGGAAATGGATAAATTCCTGGAAAATGCAACCTACAAAGGTTGAATCAGGAAGAAAAAGAAAACCTGAACAGACCATTAACAAAGAGATTGAAGTGAAGCAGTATTTAAAAACCTTCCACCAAGGAAAAGCCCAGGACCAGATGACTTCATGGCTCAATTCTACCAAATATTCAAAAAATAATTGTTACCAATACTTCTTAAACTCTTCCAAAAACTAGAGCTAGAGGGAATACTTCCAAACACATGTTATGAGGCCAGCATCACCTTGATACCTAAGTCAGACAAAGACACTCCAAAAAAAAGAAAACTGCAGACCAATGTCTTTAATGAACATTGATGCAAAAATCCTCAATAAAATATCAGCAAGCTGAATTTAACAACATATCTAAACCAAGTGGAATTTATCCCAGGAACGCAAGGCTGGTATAATATATACAAATCAATAAGTGTCATATATCACATTAACAGAATAAAAGATTAAAATCATAAGATTAAAATCATAAGATTACCACAATTGATGCAGAAAAAAGTATTTGACAAAGTTAAAAATCTTTTCTTATTAAAACTCATAAACTTAGCTATAGAGTAAAAGTTTGTCAATATAATAAAGGGCATTTATGAAAAACCCACAACTAACATCATAATCAACAGGAAACAGCTGAAAGCTTTTCCACTAACATTCGATTCAAGGCAAGAATGTCCACTCTTACCACTTCTAGTCAATACAGTACTGGAAGTACTAGCAAGAGCAACCAGACAAGAAAAAGAAATAAAAAAGCATCCAAATCAGAAAGGAAGAGGTAGAATAAACTCTATTTGCAAGTGTCATAATTCTATAAGCAGAAAACCCTGAAGATTCCCTCACAAAAATCTATTAGAACTAATAAATCAATTAAGTAACGTTGAATTACACAAAATCAACATACAAAAATGAGTAGCACTTCTACACACAAATAACTTAGTTGAAAAAGAAATGTAAAAAGTATCTCATTTACAAAAAAAAATACTTAGGAATAAATTTGACCAAGGTAGTTAAAGATTTGTGCACTGAAAACTATAAAACATTAAGGAAATTAAAGAAGATGCAAATAAATGAAAAGATACTGTGTTCATGGATGGGGAACATTAATATTATCAACATATTCACACTATTCAAAGCAATATAATGATTTAACATAATCCCTATAAAAATATCGATGTCAATCTTCACAGAAATAGAAAAAGCAATCCCAAAAATACCAAAACTCACATAGCCAAAGCAATACTGAGAAAGAAGAACAAAGTAGGAGGCATCATGCTTCCTGATTTAAAATTATACTACAAAATTATAGCAATCAAAACAATATAGAACTGGCATAAAAAACAGAAGCATAGACCAATGGAACAGAATAGAGAGCCCAGAAATAAATCCAATCATAACTGGTGAACTAATTCTCAACAAGGGCACCAAGAGGATACTATGGGGAAAGGATAGTCTCTTCAATAAATGGTGCTGGGAAAACTAGATTTCCACATGCAGAATAATAAAATTGAACTCTTATCTTACACCATACACAAAAATCAATTCAGAATGGAAAAAAGGTCTCATTGAAAGACCTGAAACCCAAAAAACTCCTAGAAGAGAACATAGGTAGAAAGTTCCTCAACATTGGCCTTAGCAATGATTTTTTTGATATCATACAAAAAGCTCAGGCTACAAAAACAAATATAAATGAGTCTATAGTAAACTAAAAAGCTTCTTCACAGCAAAGGAAATATTTAACAAATTGAAAAGGCAACCTACAGACTGGGAAAATGTATTTGCAAACCACATACTTGATAAGAGATTAATAATCAAAATTTATAAAGAACTCTTACAACTCAATAGCAGAAAAACAAATAACCCAATTTAAAAAATGAAGAAAGGACCTGAACAGACATTTCTCCAAAGAAGACATAAAAATGGCTAACAGGAATATGAAAAGGTACTCAACAGCACTAATAATCAGTGAAGTGCAAATTAAAACCACTATACGATATCACCTTGCTCCCATGAGGATGGCTATTATAAAAAAGACAAGAGATAGCAAATGTTGGCGAGGGTGTGAAGAAAAGGAAACCTTTGTATACTGTTGGTGGGAATGTAGATTGGTACAGCCATTATGAAAATAATATAGAGGTTCCTAAAGAAATTAAAAATAGAACTACCACACAACACAGAAATCCCTCTTCTGGGTATATTCCCAAAGGAGATGAAATCAGCACAGATAAAGATATCTGCACTCCCATATTAACTGCAATATTATTCACAATAGCCAAGATAAGGGAAGAACCTAAATACCTATCAACAAATAAATGTATAAAGAAAATGTGATATGCAGTTGTTTCTCCGTATCTACTGGGAACTGGCTCCTCAACCCCCCCAAAATACCAAAATCTGATGATGTCCAAGTCTCTTTTATGGGATAGTATTTGCATAACCTAAACACATAACCTACCCATTTCTTCCTGTATACTTTAAAACATTTATAGATTACCTATATTAACTAATGCAATGTAAATACTATGACATGGTTATAATGCTATATTTTTAAAATTTGTATTATTTTTATTATTGCATTGTTATTTTATTAAAAAATTTTTATCCATAGTTGGTTGCGTTCATGGATGTGGAAACCACAGGTATGGAAGGCTGACTATATGTATACAATATAATATTATTCAGCTTCAAAAGAATAATATCCTACTGTTTGTTACAACATAGATAGATCTACGCAACATTATTCTAAGTGAAATAATCCAGACACAGAAATAAAAATATTGCATGATTTCACTTAAATGCAGAAGGAAAAGAAAAAAAGAGCTCAAATACACAGAGGTAGAGAAATAGATAATGGAAATAGTGGTTACTGTGCTTGTAGGGGGAGAGGAAACGGAGAAATGTAGGTCAAAGGATACAAAATAGCAAATAAGTAGGATGAACACATTTACAGAATTAATACAGCATTGGGGATTGTTGTTAAATAGATTTTAGCTGCTCTTCTAACAAAAACTAGGTGAGATGATAGCTATGCTATTCTGCTTCACTATAGTAACCATTTTGCTGTCCATATGTATCTCATAACAGCATGTTGTAAACCTCAAATAAACACAATAAAATTTGTTTTCAAAAAATAAAGTGCTTGCAAAAAAAATTAATGTTTTACACTGGAAAAAATGAACAAATGAAAAACCTACTCTATGTATCAGGTAGCCACAAATCCTTTGCTATTCCTCCCATAAAGACAGCAGGTTTATTCCCTTGAATCTGGGAAGATCCTACCATAGCTTTGACCAATGTAATAAGTGATTCACACAGTTTATAGGTATAGGCCTGAAGAGACTGGCAGCTTTCACCTCCTATTTCTTGGAAAACTCCCTTTTGTACCTCTGAGATCCATTTTAAGCAATCTGGCCACTCTGCTGTAGGACTACACAGAGAGATCTTGGAAAGGAAGAACTGCCCAGCTGAGGCCGGCCTTCTGGCCGTCTCTGCTTCAGACATGTGAGGGAAGCCTTCTGGGGACTTCCAGGCCAGCTTCGCTGCCAGCTAAACACCAAGAAGTGATTGCAATCAACTCCACATAGAACATAATTGCCCAGCAACTTCCAGCATGAATTCCTGACCCACAGATCAGGAGCATAATATAATAATTGGTATTTTAAGCCCCTAAATTTGGGTCAATTTGTTATACAGCAATATATATTCAGAACACTGTATTTTATGAGCTCCAAAGAGAACTCAGGTTATCTCTTTTTCATTCTATTATTCCCAAACTATGCTACTGTACTAGAGAATGTTCTAAAAATGCCTTCCTCCTCCCCAAGGTTCCAGGCTCTAGTCCCAGGACCCGTGACTGTGATAAGATAGCACTCTGGTGACTGTGTTCTTTTACATAACACAGTTGACCTACAGAGGAAGATTATCTTAGTGGACCTAATCCAATCAGATGTGTCCCTTTAGAAGCAGAGAGTTTTCTCTCACTTTGGCAGAATCAGAAAAGTCTGAAGTGTGAGAAGGACTCCATGCACCTTTATTCTTTTGAAGATGAAGAGGACCTTGTGCAAGGCCTGGAGAAGGGCCTCTAGGCAAAATAACTTCAGTCCTACAACCACAAGGAACTAAATTCTGCCAACACCTTGAAGGAGCTTGGACTTGGATTCTCCCCCAGAGCCCACTGGTAAAAGCCTGGTCTGTGCAACACCTTGATTTCAGCCTGTGAAGCATAAAGTGAAGACCCAGCTATACCATACCTAAACTCCTGACCCCTGGAAACTATGACATAATAAATGTACATGAAGTCTCTTAATTTACGGTAATTTGCTACATAATAAAAATTAACATAGTAATTCAGGACAAAACATTGTTTCATTTTACTCCTTAATAAAATGATAAGAATAGATTGGACAATCTTTTAAGTTTCTTTCAGGTACAAAATTTTATGATTTCGTAATATTAGGTCATTTAGCCTTCCTGAGCCTCAGGTTTCTAAAGTAAAACATGGTTGCAAAACCAATTCTGGGCCAGTTTTATCTTCTGGGTAGTCTATCTTCTAGATCTCAAGCTCTTTGTGGACAGGGGCACTCATTGTCTTGCTCACCCCTCTTCCCCTTGTATCCTGCCTGGCACCTAGTGAGTATTCACTAAATATTTGTTGAATGAATAAATGAATGAATGAATAAATGAAGATTCAGTATAAATATTAATGTAAATATTATTTGACAAGAAAAGAGGCCTATGCCTATGTAGGATGGCAACAGAATAATGAGTATTACTTTATAATCTTGGGCAAGTCATTCATTTCTGTGAGTCTTAGTTTTCTCCTCTGTAAACGCGGAGATCCACTGATCCTCACTCTAGCTCACCCACTGGTTATTCTGATCACATAACATCATCAGTGTGAAAGCCCTCTGCAGACTTTAAAGTAACCTATACATAAGGTATTTATCTTGGTGATAGTTTACTTTTTAAGATTAGGAATGTCCCTAAGCCACATGGGGTAAATTTATTTCCTAATTATACCAGAAATGGAGCACCTTCCTGCTGTTACTTCTGCAGCTGCTGGTTAGCAGTCTTGCCACCTCTCAGCAGAGGTGGTACCTACAAGGAGACAAATCCATTAGCATCTGCTTAAGCAGAAGGTGTTAGAAACTCAACTCAATGAAGACTTACTGAAAGATGACAATCTCTACTGACAACAAGGGAATATGACAGCCTGTGGTATCACACCAAATAATCTGGGTCATTGCTTCTTAATCTGGTATAAACCACTTTTTTTTCCAAAGCTATGTTTTGAGGAGCCCAATCTCTTGAAAAACCTCAAAAAGAAAGATTCTATGGCCAAATAAATTTGAAAAATATGCCAACCTGACCTCTTCTTTATTTAGCTTTTTTTTTTTTTTTTTTGAGACAGAGTCTTCCTCTGTTGCCCAGGCTGGAGTGCAGTGGCGCGATCTCAGCTCACTGCAAGCTCCGCCTCCGGGTTAACGCCATTCTCCTGCCTCAGCCTCCGGAGTAGCTGGGACTACAGGCGCCCGTCACCGTGCCTGGCTAATTTTTTGTATTTTTATAGAGATGGGGTTTCACCGTGTTAGCCAGGATGGTTTCGATCTCCTGACCTTGTGATCCACCCTCCTCGGCCTCCCAGAGTGCTGGGATTACAGGCGTGAGCCACTGCGCCAGGCCTTAGTTAGCATTTTTAAAAATTCAACATTTTCTAAACTTATTCAAACACAGATACGACTTCCATATTTTCCTCCTTTTCAAAGTCCTGTAAGATTCACTTAGGGGAACTCATTTTTGCTTAGTTTCTACGAAGTGCATAGAAAGAGGTGAGATCATATTTAAGGCAGTGAAGAGATACTTAATCCAAGTCTGGTATGGCGCTTAGCCCAGTGGCATCAGTATCACCCAGGACTTAGGACCCACCTCAGTTCTACCGAATCAAAAACCCTGGACACAAGACCCAGGAATGTATGTTCAGAAAGTACTCTGGGTGACTGTGATGCCAATTCCAGTTTGGGAAGCAGTGTTTTGATCCACAGATCATGTCAGCACAGAGAAGAAATACTGAATCCTCTTACACCCAAAAGAGAGATCCCATTGATTCTCTGGTTCATCTTTCTAATAGCTATCAGAGAACATTCACTAAACCACAGCATCCCTTCTATTATTTTTCCCACTGGCTTCACATCACCTTAACGATAAGATACAAACTCTACTACTAGGTATTCAATCCCTCCATAATTTCCCAACATAAAGGTCTAACCTTATTCAATAACAATAAGGACAATTTCCCTAGGTGCTAATATTTGTTGACCACTTACTACATGCTAGGAATAGTGAATATGTATCTTGGGTGATCCTCTAAATAACCCTGTGGAGGAGATATTATCCTCATTTTACAGATGAGGACACTCAGGGCCAGAGGACACTGAGCACATTGCTTGCCAAGATTTAACCTCAGTCCTCTGGTTCCAAAGCCCAGGTACTTAATCCTGACTTATATCCTGTTTCTGGTTTCTGATTTGACATTTCTGGATAAAATTAATCCCACACTCTATTCTTCATAGGTATGCATTGTTTTCTTTAATGGAAAATCATTCTTTTCACTGCAAGTACAAAGCATAATCATCCCTCAGCTCCCGTGTGAAATGTCCCCTCACTTCAGTGCAGCAAAGGCTATGTTGTGATGTTCTAGGCAATTTACCCATCACTGAGGAAACATTGGTTAGCAAGAAAAACAAGTTATCTGCCTTCACCGAATTTGTGGTCAAGTAGGGGAAGTCTGGGCTTAAACACAGCATTGCAAATACAGCCAGTGCTAGAAAAAATGAAACAGAAGATGTAGTAAAGGCATTTAATAGGATGGTGCAACTTGGTCCACTGAGTCAGACCAAATATTCCTAAGAAATCAGGAATGAATCTGAAAATTAAAGGATGAATAAAGTAATCCAGACAGAGGAAAGTATTTTTTTCCAGTCTCCCCAGCAGGAATGAATTTCTCTCACACTCCTCTTCTCCTGCAGCATTTCCCTTGGCTACTCAAACTCTCTGTCTATAATATGGGAAGCAGAGTAGAACCTTTTTTGATAGGGCTGTCGTAAGGATTACACACATTAATATATGTAAGGCATCGACAACTGTATCTGGTATGTAATAAATGTTCCATGTGTGTTAGCTATTATTACCATCATTTTTTTCTTACTGTAATAGGTGATCTTGAGCAAGTTGTTCCACTAAGAGTGGCAAGTTACTAGGAATCAGAGCTTCTCTGTCAAGTGAGACAAGCTCTCCTAGTTGACCTCCATGAAGTAACTTTGGGAAAATGGCTCTTCCTCCCATCAGATAGATGCGGTGTGTGAAGCTGATGGCGCACTGAACACTTTTGTCTGGTCGGTTACACTTCCACATGCTTCTATTTCCACCAAGTAACAAGCACACAACCTGAAAGTCAGTTTCACTTATTCCCAAACCTGTTTATGCTTGTTGTAGTTGCTATTATTATATCTTCTAATATAGCTAAAAACTTATAAAATAACTAAATTAAAACTAAAATAAATCAATGAAATGTGAATTGCTTTTTTCTGTGGAAACTAATTTGAATTCAGTGGGAAATTCTATAAAGATGAGTTATTGACAAAAATGACCATCAATTTAAATAAAGGTGAAATAACAAAAAATCCACAAACGTTTAAGCTGTTTTTTAACAGTCTAAGCTGTTGCTCCACTTTGAATAGACCGAAATTTGAAATGCTATGCAATTATGGTATGGTTTATGCAGGAACACTGGTAGAATGTTAAATAAAATATACTACCACCCTCAAACAAGATTTTGGTTTTACTTCAAGATGCTGACCAAGAAATGTGCATTTATATGTTTTAAGTTAAAACAAAATGGTTCATATATGTATAGCATGTATACATTTTAGGATTTTCTAGTTTAACTTCACTTTTTCAATTTACCAACAAACTATTGGTCTCCAATTCTGTCCAATAAAGAGCCTCATGCTTTGCCATTTTACTATGTGCTAACCCTGGCATCTGTGTTCTATTATTGGCTTTCCAAGGCTGGCTACTATTTTTCTCTCCATCATGTTATGTAGAAAATTGAAGTTTGAATGCCTTAATACTATGCCAAGTACTATCAATAGTAAATGATACTCACACACTTTGGTTTGTCAGACTAGAGAGTCTGAAGTCCTAAGGTTCTTAAGTTCTTTTGTTTCTCTTGACTACATTTTGTTTGTTAGGCTCATGCTTTATTTTACGCAACAGAAACATCCGCTTCTTGGAAATAGAAAGTGTTGTCATCAAATATCTAGGGTCTACTACTGCTGTGCTCTTGAAAATATTCTTATTCTTATTCTTATTCTTATTCTTATTCTTATTATTTTGAGACAGAGTCTTGCTCTATTGCCCAGACTCGAGTGCAGTAGTGTGATCTTGGCTCACTGCAACCTCTGCCTCCCAAGCTCAAGCAATTCTCATGCCTCAGCCTCCCGAGTAGCTGGGATTACAGGTGTGCACCACCATGCCAGGCTAATTTTTGTGTTGTTTAGTAGAGATGGGGCTTTTCCATGTTGGCTAGACTGGTCTTGAACTCCTGGCCTCAAGTGATCTACTAGCGTCAGCCTCCAAAACTGCTGGGATTATAGGCATGAGCCACCATGCCCAGCCTTGAATATATTAATATTATATCTGTATATTTCTTTACAAATATGAAGAATTTTTACATATATCATATAAATTGACTAGGACATCAACTCCGTGGGGTAGCTATTCTTATTATCCTAACCATACAGATGGGGAAACAGAGGGCTCAGATTTGGAGACTTTTGGAGGTCACACATCTAATAAATGACAGAGCCGGGACTGTCAGTCTAATAAACTGAAACTGACTTGAGTTCAATAAAATATAAGAAGGCATATCCCTCTGACCCACAGCAGGAGTCTATGGAGATGAAATCCAGAGGCAAGTAAGTACAGGGTTCACAGAGAAGAATCAAAATCAGTGTGAATATTGAGGGTCGTCAGAATAGAGATAACGATTATCTTGGTAGCCAGAGTCTTTCTATAGACACCAATTAAACACTGTATGGAGAAGGAAATATGTTAAAAGCTGACATGGGTTCAGAAGCTACAGCCCCAGCATCTGAGCCTGAAGTTGATGCCCCCAAGAGATTTTCATCTCAACAATGGATAATTACATTGTGCTTGGCTAAGGCTCGGACTGCTGGGTCAAGGCCATGTGAATTTGAGAAGCAAAAATAAATCAAAGACCAAGCATCATCAGAAAATGCTAATAGTTCTACTGTCTGCCCTCAAGTTAAGCTTCCATGGATCTTATTTGCCTCACAATACTCTAATCTTTAAAAATAACCAGGTGATAGCCAGATGTAAGGAAGAAATATCAAATCACACTGACCTTAAGCACCTACTTGATGCTAGGAGTTTTACTTCATTTCATTGAATTGAATAGTATCTGTTTTTCCAAAGTAATAGACATAACAAGAAATAACTTTAGGATTTGGATTCAGGTCAGTTGAAGACAATCACCATTTGCAGTTTTGATTTTACCACAATGGACTGTCAGTCTACTGGCCTGAATTTTAGTTATGATCTGTTCCCAAATTCCCTGAGTGATCCTGGAAAACTCACTTACCTCCCTTTGATCTTAGTTTCTTCATTTGTGAATGAGGAAGATAATCTAAATGTATTCAACATATGTAGAAAGTACATACACTTTATGTATGAACATGGAACTCAATTTGCAGAAGATTATGTCAACATGCCTTTGTGGCACATTCAGAGAAGCAAATAATCTATGTGTCCATTCATTGAACAAAGTTTTTTGATTGGCTACTGTGTGACAGGTCATGTGGTAGAAAGCTATAAGAACGAAGTTATGAAGAATATAGGAAAAGATATACAAGTGAGCTGATAGTCTCATGGGAGAGATAGGCATTAATAAATAGATTTAAAAAGGGAAAATGGGAGTCAGGTGCAGTGGCTCAGGTCTGTAATCCTAGCACTTTGAGAGGCCAAGAAGGGACTATCGCTTCAGTCCAGAAGCTTGAGACCAGCATGGGCAACATAAACTGAGGTTCCAGCTATATGAAAAATTAGACAAGCTAGCCAGGTATGGTGGTGCACACCTGTAGCTCCAGATTCTTGGGAGGCTGAGACTGAAGGATCACTTAAGCTCAGTAGTTTGAGACTACAGTGAGATATGATCATACCACTGCACTTCGGCCTGAAGTGACAGGGCAAGACTCTGTCTCAAAAACAAAACCCCAAAAAAAAAAAAAAGAAAAGAAAAAAGATATACTGGTAAATTGGATGGTAAACTGGAACTTGGGTTCAATTAGAAAATTAGAATGATAAGGAAGCATATAAAATCAGTCCTGACCTGAAACAGACTTTCAATGCAGGGACCATGTTCTTGAGGAAGGAATCTTTGAGCCTGAGATCTGAAGGGCAGGTAGAAGCTACCATAGTGAAGAACAAAAGAAAAAAAAGGAAGCACATTCAAGCAGAAGGAACAGCCCAAGTGAAGCATTTGAAATGAAGGGCTATGGGGAGGGGGTTGAATTAGGTATTTAGTTAACTCAAAGAAAATTAGCAGAACTGTCCTGTCACTGAGAGAGTCAAGAAATGGTGTGGAACCCAGCCAAGGGGTAGGTGGGAACCAGATCATGGCCGATCTATTGGCCACCTCAGGATTTTGTTCTTTCTCCTAAAAGGAGTAAGTAGTAACCAAAAAGTTTTAAACAGGGATGTGACAAGATTGAATTTGCTTCTTAAGTAATAATTCTGACTGCCATGGAACATAGATTGGAAAGTGACTAGAGTGGACTCTGGGAGACTTAGTTAAAAGGCCATTGTAATTTCAGGCAAAAAAAGATTTTAGTTTGAACTATAAGCTACTCATTAAAATTGACTAATTAGCATCATCTGAAAGCAATGCTGCTCAAAGATTCAATTAATGACCTTCTCCCAATATTCTTGAATTGAACTATTACTCTCATTCTCTGTAAACGTTATGTCTCTTAGAGTTGGGAAGGACCTCAGAGATAACTGAATCTTGTTTTTGTTTTAGCAAAAAGAAAGAAAGAAAGAAAGAAAAAATACCTTATGTTCTTGAATGAATTTTAATTCAGAATTTCCATAAAG
Organism: Colobus angolensis palliatus; assembly: GCF_000951035.1. Classification (NCBI taxonomy): domain Eukaryota; kingdom Metazoa; phylum Chordata; class Mammalia; order Primates; family Cercopithecidae; genus Colobus; species Colobus angolensis. Next base: position 1,422,617 of record NW_012118644.1, read on the forward strand.
AAAACCGCTAAAGAACTGCTCTAGTTTAAGGTGAGGTACAATTGTTCACTGCTCAACCTTCATTCCACCTCTGCAAGTCACGATTTCTCTACCCAGTGCTCTCCAGAGTATCAGTTACAGGTTTAGTCCAGCCCACACAGGGCAGAACAGGACTTGAACTCAGGTCTCTGGCTTCACGAAACAATGCATTTTCATACACCTAGAGGCTAGATAATGATGGTTGGAGGACGAAGGCACAGTTGCTTGTATCTTTAAATGCCTTCCAGTGGCTGACACAAGATTGGAAGATAAGGTGGTTAGTAAACATTTATGTAATTGCACAGGAACCGGCTAAATTCAGCATTGCCCAAGATGACTTTGCACTTCTTTTCTTCCTCCCTCCCTCCCTTTCTACCTTATTCTCCCTCTCTCTTCTTTTTTTTTCTTCCTTTTCTCTCCTGCATCCCTCCCTTCCTTCCTTCCTTCAGCTCCCTTTTGCCATGACAGGCAATTTCCACCACTATGCAATGCAGTTTTTAGTCTTGGCAGGTCATTTAAATACCTTGGATCATCTCGCCTTGGGGATTGGTAGAATAGCAGAGGAGTAACAAGAAGGGATTCTGGTGGGCTTGAATCCTGTCTTCTACCTGCTATTTAATAATCAGCAAGTCATTTAACATTTCTATGCCTTAATTTCTCTATTCATAAAGTGGGATAAATTAGTGCTACCTCATAGGGTTGTTACAGTGATTAAATAAGATGAAAGCCATAAGACAGTGGCTGGTGCATGGTAAATGCTTTAGAAGTGTTAACTATTAAATGTTGCCATGAACCTAAACTCAGCCCCATTCCCATTCCCTTCCTGATGTGTTTGGCTTCAACTTCACCCCAATTGCATAGCCGCCTTTCTACAGCATTCAGAGTTCACAAATTTATACACTACCCCTGGTGAGCTCCATAGTGACCCTCTGAGGTAGGCAATCAGAAATTATTATACCTATTTTATAGGTGATAAAGCCAAGGCTTAAAAAGTCTCAGTGTCCAGTAATAGCTGAGACCAAACTTAAAGCCCATCTTTCCCTTTTTAACTGCACAGGGTAAGGATTTCCTGGTGGCAAGACAAGCCACAGGAATCTTACTGTGGATCCCTGCCTTTCCTTGATATGTCCAGCTGCAGTCTGACTCTAGGGCCAACTCTCCTGCAGGCTAACAGAAATCTATCACAGTATCCCCAGATCCTCAAACAGAACCTAATACATAATGATTACCCAATAAATATCTGGTCGGCCTATTCTGGTCCGCATCAACAGGTGTGGTCTGGAATTCCCTGGCTGCTGTCCTCTCAACAAGCACTGGGACTTGGGGTGGGATGAATCTTACTTATGTTCATGCTTCCAAAGCCTGGCATACAGTAAGCTTTCAGGAAATATATGCTGAGTTGGACTGCACTGAACCCGGCCTCTTCTGGTTACCTACAGGGTAACTTGTATATGGTGTCTTTCTGGGTTTCTGATTGGGCTTGAGAGTTAATTCAGGGCTCCACGTTGAGAGCCATTTCCTGCATCTCAGCACATTAGAGTCTATATATTTCAATGCAGGTCTACTACCCTCAACCTTGATCAGCAAACCCTGCCTTTGGCTTTACCACACGCTAAACCAGGGCGCCCCAAACCGAATACAGTCACCTATCTGCCACTGCACACTGCTTAGACAACATGGGTTCTTGCTGCTCTGCACAGTGATCTTGACCATCAAGTCCAACAGTAAAGTCAGCAAAATAAATCTCATCTGCTCCTTACCTGCCCAAGTGACCTTGGATAAATTAACCACATCTGCCTTATCAGTTCCCTAACCCATAAATGATCCAAGAGCATCTACTTCACAGAGATGGCATGAGTATTAGATAAAAAATATATGTCACCAAAGCTCAATTTCATTGGGTAACTAATTACTTAGTGCTAAGAAACGTATATGCCAAATACCAGTGCTCGGGGAAAAAAAAATAAGAACAACACCTAATATGTATTGAGTGCGATCCATGTGCTACTCAAGGTCCTAAGCAATTTATGTAGGTTAAAGCATTTAATCCTGAAAACAACCTTATGATGTGGGCACTATAATTAGCTCCATTTTACAGACAAGAAAATTGAGGCTCCCAAGGTTTCAGTAACTTCCTCCAGACTTACAATGTAACCAGGTGACAAAGTTGGAATTTCAACCAAGGCAGTCTAACTCCAGAATCTTTACACATGGCCAACTCTATTGCTTGTTATAATAGCTGCTCAGTAAGTAGCTGTTATTGCTTCATTATTGCTGTTATTATTATTAATCTTATGTTCCCTACATCTGATACTCACCTCTAGCTCCAATTCTACTCAATTTCTATTGTACCTCATCTCCAAAATATATGTCCTCTGCTCCCATAATGAACAGCACCTCCCAATACTCACACCCTTGAAGTTAGGTTAGGCTTTTGGCCAACAGAATGTGGTGGAAATAATGCTCTCTGACTTCCAAGGCTAAGTTGTGAATAAGTCTTACAGCTTCCATTTGGTCTCAGAACACTCCCTCTCTGAGCCCAGCTGCCATGCTGCAAGAAGTCCAGTCCCCGTGGGGAGGCCCTGTGTGGGTACTCCAGCGACAGCCCCAGCTGAGCCCCCAGCTGACAGTCAGCATCAACTGGCTCTGAGAGTGTGTCATTGTGGAGATGCAGCCCAGTCAAGCCCCCAGAAGACAAGAACCCCAGCCAACTAGAGATACCCTCAGCTGTACCAAGTCAACATACAGATTCATAGTAGATAATAACATAGTGTTGTTTTGAGCCACTAAATTTTGGGGTGAATTGTTTTACAACAATTGATAGCCAAAATATCCCTTTTGTCTTCCAGCCAATATTAAGTTTCTAGCAAGTACTGAAGCCAAGTTTTAATTAGCTATAATTGACCTCTCACTAAATCTAAATCTTAACATTTCTTTGAAGTAACAATAAATTAACATTTATTGACCTTGTGTACATTATTAACCTTTCTGTGCCTCAGTTCCTTTATCTGTAAAATAGGAATGGTAAGTGAGGAGGAAATTAGTTAATCTCATATAAGATGCTAAAGAACAGTGCCTGACCTTTAGAATACATATACTAAGTGACAGCTCCTTCCCTTCTGCCTCTTACTCTCTCCCTTCCTCCCTTCCTTTTAACTGATTTAGGCACTTTACCAAGGCTATTTAAATTTTAAAATCTTAATCATCATACTTAACCTGAAGGCAAGCGTTATTATCCCCTTTCACAAATTAGGTGCAGGGTCTTACATAAAATTCTGTGTCTGGTAAGTGATGAAGCCAGGATTCGGACCAGTCCATGTGTGGCTAAGGCCCTGTGCTTGTTCCTTCTTTCCCTCTCCCACCTCACCTTAACAATGCCACCTGTTTGTGAGATAAGTAAACATCTCTTGTGGCACCTGCTGCAGTAATGGCACCTGCTCAGCACACTCATCTTCCACAGACTTCAGCAAGCAGACACATTGAAACTGTGCAATCAGTTCATTTGCAAATACCAGCTTGCTCAGCTAGAGGTGGCCCAAGGTTCTCAGTGTTAGCACCTCTACCTGACACTGCTCTGTGCCAGAGAGGTGCCCTGCAGTGTGAGAAACGCTCATTAAAGCCTCAGATTCAGATGTCAGGAAGCAGCCCACAGCCAGGCCAAGGAAGTTCATCTCTCCTGGGAAGGCTTCAGAGGAATTGGCCACAGAGCCTAGAGTCTGTGTGCTCCCACCCTTCGGTACCAAGCATTCAAAACTCCTCAAATTAATATAATTGAATTACCCGCCAATGGTGGAATGCCAGACGTCCTCTCCAGGTGAGAAGAATATTATGATTAGGGCAGGTTTTCTCCTCCTTAGGAAGAGAGAGGGCAACACTGTGAGCTCTTTCTTTGAAGGACCCAGTGATGATAGAACATTTTTAGCTATCTATACCTGACAACTTGCAAAAGGAGAGCAGAGACTTATTCAAAGATACAGACATCTGTACTGAGCATGGCGAAGTGACTTGCCCGAGGACACACAGCTTACTAATCCAGACTCCTTGACTTTCCCCAGTATTACTCCTATTACCCAGCTTTGTCCCTCCTTCTTCCCTTGTAATGCCTGTCCAGCTATCCTCCTTCTAAAATCCTCTCGAGTCTTCCCTGAACTTAGCATATATGATGATGCTTGGTGCTCTGGAGATTTCACTCACCTTTAATAAATATGCCTGCCCAATGTCTTTGGACCTTTGGATCTTATTCTCATAATGGTGAAACGTTGCCCTCCTCAACCAGATTTGCATCGAGCTTCATTGCTCCTTGGGATGCACAGCTTCTTCACTTAAGATCTGATCAAAAGCTACCTCCTATAATATTCTGGGCTGAATTACATACCCCTCCAAACTTATATGTTAAAGTCCCAGCCCCCAGGACCTCAAACTGTGACTGTGTTTGGAGACAGGGTCTTTAAAGTGGTAATTAAGTTAACATGAGGCCATTTAGGTCAGTTCTAATCCAATATGACTGTATCCTCTTAAGAGAGGTGGCATGGTGGCTCATACCTACATTCCTAGCACTTTGGGAGGCCGAGGTCGGTGGATCACCTGAGGCCAAGAGTTTGAGGCCAGCCTGGCCCATATGGCAAAACTCCATCTCTACTAAAAATACAAAAATTAGCTGGGTGTGGGGGTGAATGGCTGTAATCCCAGCTACTCGGAAGGGGAGGCTGAGCAGGAGAATCGCTTGAACCTGGGAGGTGGAGGTTGCAGTGAGCCAAGATTGCTACACTGCACTCCAGCCTGGGTGAAAAAGTGAGACTCCATCTCAAAAAAAAAAAAAAAAAAAAAAAAAGAGAGAGAGAGAGGATATTAGGACACAGATGCACACATGGAAACACAGGGAGAAAAAGACAACCATCCACAAGCCAGAAAAAGGGGCCTCAGAAGAAACCAAGCCTGCTGACACCTTGATCTTGGACTTCTGGCCTCCAGAACTATGAGAAAATAAATTTCTATTGTTTAAGCAACTGAGTCCATGGTACTTAGTTATGGCAACTGTCATAAACTAATACATATGGGGTCTGATTGACAAAAGAACCCCTCCCCACTCCTGCTCTACAAGACATCTTCCACAGCACTGTTCCCTGTGTGCATTTCTGAATTTCCCATAGTGCTCAATGCGGGTCTCATGGCAGATGTGCGATGGATCTAAAAGGAAGCTTCTTCAGAGACTTGTTCGTGGTAGCAGCCTGAGCATCTGTTGTGCTTGACAAGAAAGCAAGTTTGTGACCTTTTCTAATCCCTGCTTCAGCAGCATTGCAACAAGAAACTAGCAAAAGAAATTCTATCTGATCCACAAAATAATATAATTATCACAAGCTAGATGCAAAGCAGTGGGCTCAAATTTGGAGGGAATGGGGAAAACAGGGATGAGCGTGAATGTCTGTACAAGGAGGAGGTTTCATAAGGCGGGAAAGAGACAGAAATATGCTGACCAAGGAAAGGATTTTAGATGAGTAGGAATCTAGAATAAGAAACCTTCTATATTGGCTAGTACAGTCCAGAAAGACTTCATGGACGGAACAGCAGCATTAGCTCTGACTCAAGAAAAACAAGAGAAGAAAGGGTGCGCCCCATCGCGGTAATTAGGTGGATGAACTGCTGTAGAAGATGGCCATTGTTGTTAAATGTTGAGTGCTAGTAGAACAGGCTGGCTAGGAGGATAAGATTTTGATTTATAGATTTATTTAGGTTAGTTCAAAAAATCATCAGGGTTTTTGCCGTTACTTAAAAGTAATGATAAAACTTAAAAAATAATGGCAAAAACCACGATGACTTTCGCATCAACCTAAAATAAGTGGCATCTTGTCTCTCTTACATCAGAATTGCTAAAGCCTGAGCACCAGTAAGTTTTGAAGTCAGATATTTCTTCGTTGTGAGAACTCTCTGTGCACGAATACCCCTAACCCCTATTATGATAATCAAAATTGTCTTGAGATATTTTCAAATGTCCCCTGGGGAAAACGTCACCCCCCCCCCCAAGTGAGAACCACTGATTTACATTGTAGCTTTGGACAAATTACTTGACCTCTCTGTTTCCATTTCCGGATTTGTACAACAGGGTAACAATCATATATATAAATATGTGACTGACACAGAGTATGCTAGGTGAATGTGAATGGACTTACTCTTTTAAGAGTGGATCTTTTTTCTTAGAACTAAATTGAAGGTAAAACCCCCAAATATGCAACAAATAAGAGCAGAGCTGCTCTGTCTGAAGCAGGGTGGAGAGAGAGCCCCAACCTACCCTTTTTGCTGTCCTGTGATGCCCTTTTAGAAACCCTGGAGGCCCCTCTACAGTAGGAACTACCAGCTGTAGATCAGAAATGCTCTGGAAGAATAGAGTCTGCAAAACCTGGATTCAAATCCTGACTCCTTCCTTGTGTGTCCCTAGGAGAGTAATAAACCCTAATTCTGTGGAGGCATGGGACCTGTCTTGTCAATCTCTGTATTCGCCACCATCTAGCAGAATACCCGGTATATCCAGGACAGGGCTGGGGCTAGGGGGGAAAGCAAGGCACTGAAGGTGACACTCTCTCAGGTGAGGACCCTGCACCCAGTGACCCTGCAAGTGAGTGTCTCCTGACATTTTGTTCTACAGGTACCTTATTTGTGTCGCTCACTCCAGGCTCTGCTCAAAGGACATCATAAATAAGGTGGTGAATGATTAATTAGTTAATCCAGTTTCTTCACCATTAAGACGGGGATACTAAAATTGGCTTTGCTCAGTAATTTTAAAATTAAAAAGAAAATATATTTTAAACAGGATAACGCCATATAGCTATCAGGGCTAGTGGTAATTCCCCTTCTCAGTCAGGTGAATCAGACAGAACACAGATGCTGAAAATTCATGGTACATTCAGGAAACAATGTGGAATCTGAAACAATGTGGAGCCAGTGGGTGAGGACCCAGAGGTGATCCAGAAAATTGTTGGTCTGGACCATGCAGGGTCCTGCTTGCCACCCCGCAAATGCACCATCTGCATTGCGTTTCACTCTGCAGCAAGATAATGTAGCTCACGCCAGGTAGGTGCCTGCAGAGGTGGAGGTGGTGGTAGCACTTACCTCTCTCTAGGCAGCTGGTGGTTGGGATTGTGGCGACAGCGTACACTGAGGCCGAAAAGCTTGCGGGCAGTGCGTTGGATCTTTTGTCTCTGTGCCTCCATGGCACTCTGCAGGAGCTTGTAGCGGTTCTGCAGGTCCCAGTCATTGCCCCAGTGCTGATGGATGCTCCCGATGGTCAGGAAGTGGTTGCTGGGGAGGCGCTTCATAAATGATTTAAACTCATCTAATGAGAGACAAAGGCCGAGAGAGAAGGGCTAAGCATGATAGCACCCATCTAAAGTTGCCTCGAATGTTTAGTCTCACTTTCCAATAAACCAGTCCTACAAACATAATTTTTTTTCCTGAGGGCCATAGAACATTGCATTAGTCTGTCCTGCCCCTACTAGAAAGGGCAAAAGCTACTGTGCTATCTTATGAAGGGAATCTGCATACTGCATTCTTGTTTAAGACAGGGCTTCCCAAACTTCTGGCATCGGAATATCAACCTTATAGTAATGTTCGCATATTATTACATTTACTTAACATGTTATTTGAATCAAGTCATTGTTTTTTACTTAAAACTCAAAAACAAGGCTGGGTGCAGTGGCTCACACCTGTAATCCAAGGACTTTGGGAGGCCGAGGCGGGTGGATAACAGGTCAGGAGTTCTAGACCAGCCTGGCCAACATGGCGAAACCGTTTCTACTAAAAATATAAAAATTAGCCAGGGGTGGTGGCAGGTGCCTGTAATCCCAGCTACTTGGGAGGCTAAGGCAGGAGAATCGCTTGAAAGTGGGAGGCAGATGTGCAGTGAGCTGAGATTGCACCACTGCACTCCAGTCTGGGCAACAGAGAGAGACTTCGTCTCAAAAAAAAAAAAAAAAAAAAAAAAATCGAAAACAAAATGTTTATCGAATTCTTCAAAGAAAATTACTATTGCATGCCTTCAGAAGATGGTAGCTGTAAAAATAAATATGATGAAGACAATGTTAATAAATTCTAGTCAGACACTGTTGCCTGCTAAATGATCAAACTTCCATGCCTGCTCTCATGTTGAAACGCAGGAAATCAGCAAGTGTCAGAGAGGTGTTAAAGGCATGCTAGCACCAAACTGAAACCTTCTCTTTGATGTAATCTGCAGGTTTGACAGAGAACTTAAATGGACCAACTTCCCCACCCGGTGATCCAGTGTTGTTGTTGGACGTTGTATATGTGCCCCATCTAGCATGATCTCACATTTCAAAAAACTCCAGCTGAAGAGATGGTGACAAACTCTTGGGTCTCGCGGGTAACGGTTTCTGCCTCAGTTTGTGATGCTGAGTTTCAGAATGTCAACTTAGTACATCCATAGAAATTATCTAGCTCAGCTTTCTTGTTCTACGAATAGGAAAACTGAAGCCCAAAATGGGAAGATGATTTTTTAAAGGTAACGTGGCTGATACATGACAGGATCCAGGCCTGTGCCCTGAGTTTTTGTTTTCCAATCTAATAATCCAATCCGCTGTAATTCTAATCCCTATCACCACCCCATCCCTGGGAAATTAAAAATATCAAGGGGTTGATCATTTTGTAGGAAAAAAGGCCAATGGTTGGATTTATATAAATATTATAAGTCTTCAGCCTAACACTTTCACTTCATGTTATAAAACCTCCAAGGACATTTTAGGTACACTATGCATTTATGCTTTCATTTTATTTTTAAAAATGCTTACATAGCTCTTGACAGGCACCAGGCACAGTGCTAATCACCTAACATACATAACCACATTTTATAGCAAACCTATGAGGCAGGTATTTTAGCGCCCCCATTTTAAAGAAACTAGGGCACAGAGAAGTTAGCAAACCTGCCCAAGGTCAAATGGCCAGTAGATAGGTGAATTAAGACTTGAGTCTCACTCCAAATCCTGTGTTCTTACTTAGTATATTATATTTTCTCTTGACATATAAAAAAGGCAATCCTGAGGCTCAGTACATTGGGAGAAAATAGTAAATAAAAGGTGATTAAAAAAAATAGAAGTCTCTGACTCCTACAAAAACCTCAGGCACTTCATTATAGACAGCCAGGCAAGAGCTGGAGTCACATCTTGAGTGCTGAACAGCTGTGGGACCCTTATTCTCTCAGCTTCCCCATATGCTAACAGGAATAATAGTATCTAATCAAATTCTGAGAATGACATAGTGGCATAGGACTGCATCTACCTAACTAGTTCCTAAGACACAAAAAACACTCAACTGATGGTAGCATGAGATTGACAGAGTGACACAAGACTCTGCACTGATTGATTGACTCAGTGAGCTGGCTGAAGACAGGAGATAGGCCCTGATGACTCTGTTCTGTTTGGGACAGCTGGACTCTTCTCCCATGGAAAACATAAAGCTTATCTTGCAGAGGGCTCTGTGGATGCCAAAGGGGAACACAGGCCTTCCAATGAACCCAAATTTGGTTCTGATAAGAAAATAGATTTTTTTTTTTATTATTATACTTTAAGTTCTAGGGTACATGTGCATAACGTGCAGGTTTGTTACATATGTATACTTGTGCCATGTTGGTGTGCTGCACCCATCAACTCGTCAGCACCCATCAATTCATCATTTATATCAGGGATAACTCCCAATGCAATCCCTCCCCCCTCCCCCCTCCCCATGATAGGCCCCAGTGTGTGATGTTCCCCTTCCCGAGTCCAAGTGATCTCATTGTTCAGTTCCCACCTATGAGTGAGAACATGCGGTGTTTGGTTTTCTGTTCTTGTGATAGTTTGCTAAGAATGATGGTTTCCAGATAGATTTAAGAGTTAAATACATTAACTTTCTTTTTTTTTTCTTTTCTTTTTCTTTTCCTTTCCCCTCCTTCCCTCCCTCCCTCCCTCCTTCCCTCCTTCCCTCCTTCCTTCCTACCTCTGTCTCCCAGGTTCAAGCGATTCTCCTGCCTCAGCCTCCCGAGTAGCTGGGATTACAGGCATGTGCTGCCATGCCCGGCTAATTTTGTATTTTTAATAGAGACAGGGTTTCACCATATTGGTCAGGCTGGTCTCGAACTCCTGACCTCCGTAATCCACCCACCTTGGTCTCCCAAAGTGCTGGGATTACAGGAGTGAACCACTGCGCCCAGCCAACTTTCTTGAATAAAAGTAGAGGTACTCAATCAATCCCCCAGCAAGGAGATGTAGACTGCCATTTGTGTAGGAAACTAGGTCCTATTTGGCCACCCACACTCCATAGCCATCAAGGAACCAATGCCTTTTACTTTGGGCTGGTCATTAATCTCTCCAAATCACCTGGGCTGAGTAGTGAAGGTTAAGGGCTAAAAATGGACCAAAGGAAAACTCATATGCACAAGACTCTGATGCACATATGGATGAATGGATTTGTCTTAAAGGGTAAAACCATTTCAAATAGAGAAGCACAGGAAATCTAGAGGGAGTGTATGCCTTTTGGGGATAAAGTGTGACATAAATCATTTTCTTGGCCTGTTCAGCTTATTCAGCAGCATCTCAGTTTTCTGTGTTTCCTCACACACCCACTTAAAGTGGTTTCTTTTCCTTGGGAATAAGGATTGTATGCTAAAGAGTCTTACTCCTTGTGCATATAGCCTAAATTCCTTCTGTGTGTGTGTGTGTGTGTTTTTTTTTAGTAATCAGTGAAATCTTTTTGAAAAAGCATTTTATCAAATGCTTCCTTTGTTTGGGGCCAAATAATCATCATAGTACATTGCCATCATGAACTTTTCGCTTTTATGGGCTCCCAGGATTTTCAGTGCACTAATGGGTGTCGTTATATGGCATCCACAGCTCCATCTGAGTTGTACAGCACTGTAAGAGCAGGATTCCTGATGCGATCTGGGCTCCCAGAGCTGCGTTAGGACTTAGAGTTCACGGAAACCAGTTATTTTCAAATGCTATTCCATAGAACTCTGCTTTTATCTGTGGTACACAGTGGCTCCTAGGTAAGATTTTGCTTGATCAAATAATTTCTTGTCTAAAGACTTGAATACATTCAAATATTAAAAACACAAACATGTCTTCTCATTTATCAGATGAGGGCATCTAAGGCCTGGAGGACAAAGTAAAATTAAGTTACCAAAGCTGCTGTGAGCACTAGATTTGGAATCAGGAATTCCATTTCCAATCCTGCCATTTACTAACTGTACAACCCTAGGGAAAACACTGGGTCTTGAAGGAGGATTATAGAAGAGGTGTTCCCTTCTCTGTTATACAGAAACATTACCATTTCCTTTAAGGTGGTTATTATAACAGATTTAAGAAATATAATGTTGTTGTAAAGACAGTAATGCTCTATGCATGAGTCCATTTATTTAACAGGTACTTGAGCACATATTATATGTTAAGTACCTGCTTGGTATCTCTTCTTGGAAGTCTCAAGGATTCTCAAGCTTATCCTATAGAAAAGTGAGCACATGGTCTTCTTTCCAAATCTTTCAGGGTATTCTAGCTCATTGAAGGATATCAACATCTATCAAGTTGTCTAACATGCCTATGTAAAGGAGGTTTATGAATATCACCTCAATATCCCTTTTCTCTTCAACTTTGTAGACAATCTAACATCAAGCTCTGCCATTTTTTCCTTCTAAATATCTTGGCATATCTGCACATATCCTGTTTTTACAACTTGTAACATCTCCTTAACCCACGTCATGGTCATCTCTCTCCTAGGCCCTTTGTGCCTCCCATTGGTCTACCTGCAATCACCTTCTCATATCTGCACCATAGTCAGATACTTCCATTTCTGCTCTTTTTTAAGGTAGCCTTCCTTAACCACATTGACCCCCAACTCTACATCATTTGTTCACAGCAGTTCCTCCCTCTTTACAGATGTATCCTTGACATTACCTAATCACTGGCATGGTTACATAATTAATGCCTGGCTTTCCAACAAAACTCAAACATCCATGAAGGCAGAGATCCTACTTTGGAGTTTATCCACTTTAGGAGCTTGGGTGACTGTCTCTCCTCCCCTGAAACTCATTTTTCTGAACTATGAAAGGCAGAAAATATCAAGTTAGCAAAAAAGTGACTTTGAGCTTTGATAGTCTGCAGATTCTTTGGAAATCTATATCTATGTATATGCACATATATATATATACACACATAGAGATGTTTATCTATTTATAGAGATGGACAGAAGCGTGTGGGTGCACACACACACATATACACACACACACAAATATCCACACACATATACGCAGCCCAAGGAATCAATACAACTACCCCTGACTCTTCCCTCTCCAGAGGCTTCCTATGCAGATTTATTCTTTCTGTCTTCTGGGTACAACAGAAACAATACATCATATGACCACAAACTGGATTATGCTATTCATTAATTTTATTCAGTGGAGATTTATTGAGTGCCTGCTCTGTGACAACTATTATACTTGCATCTGGACCCTCCAAAGTGAAAGAGTCAGGGTCACTGAACTTTCCTTTACAGCAGTCCTAATTCCAGTTAGATTAGCTCCCTTTCAGACTTGGCTCAAGGCCACTCATGCAGTGGCACTGAGTGAGACTCTCTACCTGAATTCTCCAGGTCCTTATAAGCTTCAGCCCAAGACTTGGCCATGTTGGCCAGCGTGTACTCCATGATCTGGATGTCCGTGATGGGGCAGTTGCACTGTGGAAACTCTTCAGCACATTGGCATCGACACTGGCTGTTCTGGCACAGGTATTCCCCCTCCCCATTGCACATGATATAGCTCAAGGCCGACTGGACAAACTTCTCTTGCAGATACTGAGGAAAGATTATCTGAAGACCTGTGTGAGAATAGCAAGAAGGGAAAACAGAAAGGTTAAAAAAGGTGTTTCATTAACAGTTTCCAAAGGTGATACATAGGAATCTGAAGCTGCTACATTTCTCCCTCTGCACTGGAGCCAATATATTTCTGGGCTAACCGAGATCCAGACAGGGCATTATCAGTGAGGCTTCCAGTTGCATCACTTTTACTTAAACTTCTCAGGTCATAGCTTTGGCTATCTCTGAAAGGCACACTCTATTCTGTTATGGTAGGACTGAGGCTAGAGCCACATGTGGCATATACCTTTTCCATTTGTGGAGAAAACTCCTATTGAAAATATAACATCATTGTTTATCATTCTTTATTTCCTCAATTGCTTTCCTTAAGTATTTGTAAACCCTATTTATGAAACACAAGTCTTGAGCTAGGCACTAGGCCTATAGAGATTTAAAAAAAGACACAATCTTTGCCCTTGGGGAGTTTACAATATAATCAGCAGGCATAGACATGGACACACATCATCATAACATAGCTTTATAGACCTATAGCAGAGACAACCATATGAAGCAACTGAACAGCAGAAGACTGAAAATAACATTGTTTAGATAGCAGGGAAATCTTCATAGAGGAGACAGAATTTGGGCTGGTTGAAAAGCAAGTAAGAGATCACTAGGTTAAAAGAAGAACAAGAATGACATTCTTAAAAGAGGAAAGGCATCATGTGTCTGAAAATTCCTAGTGAAGAAATGAACTTGGATGAATGGATGTGCTCATGCTGTAGAAAATAGCTATAGAGAGGGACAGAGGCCAGTGTGCAAAGGGCTTTATTATACACCAGGGAATTTGGATATTATTCTGTGGATCATAGGTGCACATTGGTAGTTTTGAAGGGTATGAGTAACAATAATTAGAGTGATATAATTTACTAGGACCACTGTAGCATAAAAACTAACACATCACTAAACACAAGCATCATTAGATAATTAATTTTCTTTTCTTTGCTCTAACAGTGAGGAAGCCATGGTCCACCAATAGGAAGTGACCAGCCCATGGCTATAGGATGAGCACTCTGGATTACATTTCATGATCTTCTCTTTATACTTGAATATTCAAAGTCTTAATACAGAGAGCCAACGATAGAGAAGGATTTACCTGGGCATGAGCACTACTCTGGTACCTATGAAAAATCACTATTGTCTGTGGTGCGCAGAGGAAAGGACAGATCTGGGCTAACTTAATTCATTAGGGCACTTTCGCTTAGGACATTTCTCTCCACCTCATTTGGAGCTGCAGTTTTAGCTTCCAATGTGAGGTAGTAGTTCTACTACTCACTGTGTAAAAGAGAACTGTATTCTTATTTGGATTATTTTTTTGTCATTTATGCTTCAGGGACTCTCCTTAATCCTACCCACCAGGGATTTGCTGAACAAGGTCAGCACTTCTTCCATTTTCTACTCACAGTTGTTTCTAGATTTTTATCTTTTTTCCATTTTCTTCAGGTTTTATATATACTTAAATAAGCCCCATCCTTTCAACCTGTCTTCACATGGCAGCTACAGGAGAATATTTTCAGAGGGACATTGTGGAAAAGAAGAAGATGATCCCTCCAGCAGGCCTTATGGCAGGAAACCACACGCTGTAGTAAAAACCCGGGCATGGCTGCACTGGCTCCTCTACTTACTACCTAAGTCATTTAAAGCAAAATATTCAGCCTGTCTGTAAGGTTCCATTTAGTATCTACATACAATGATTACTGAGAGGACTACATGAAAGGATGCCTGCAAATTATCTGGAAAAGCTCCTGGCACATAGCAAGCAACCAATAAATGTTGTCTATTCTTATTTTTGATGTGATGACGATGACAATATTGACGATGATGCCACTCCTCTGATTAAAGTGGTTAAAGGTTTAACAGAACCTTCAGGATTAATAAAGGAAAAACAGGTGTGGGTGTATAATCAAAAGGCAGTCTTCACATATTTGCAGAGCTTTGATAAGCAGCAGCATTCACAATCCTGTGCCTGTTGAACCAGCATTGGTGACAGGGCTGTTGAGAAAGGTGTATATGTCAATATGCACGGAAGGAATTCTAGCAGATTAAGCTATACAGTTAACAACGGGCTGCTGTGAGACTGAGTGAGCTCCACATTGATGAGCAATGAGTCCATATGGGTTTCAGTGACTGTTTGGGAGGGCTACTGTACAAAGGCATAACATACATACCAAAACACACATGAGGTAAAACAAATCAAGCGATAAAGTCCCTTCTGAACTGAGTCTACGGTTCTTTCAGAGTGTGCATTATTGAGTCATTTTATCTATATCACCATATTCTCTCCTAGAGCCAAATTTATTTTTAGCTGATCCCAATCCCCCATAGGCAACTGGGTGTATGGATCGGGGTTAAGTTTCTGTTGCTTAAAGGAACTCCACAGACTATATTCTCAGTTCTATTTTTCTAGCTTGCTCATCATTTTCTTTCTTCCTTCTGTAGGGGATAAAATATTCTATTCTTGGTCCCAGCTCAAAAGGAATTTGGGGAGAGCATTTATAGAAAATTGCGTCAAATCATTTTTCCATTTGGCAAGGATACAAAAGGCAGTATTACCTACCCCATTTAATGCAACTGAAAACAGATGAAGTTTGGGGTTGGGGGTTTTCTGGGAGCAGCTAAAATACAAAACTGGCTGCTCTTTAAAAATGGAAACTCAGAACATGCCGAGCTGTCTTGGAGGCAGAATCTCCTGGGCAATTTCGAAAGAGAATAATGAAGACATAGCAATTAAAAAGCACTTTTCTGCAAAATGTCATTACTGTTTAAAGTTACATAACCATTTCTACGGCAGCGGAGGTTCACACAGCAGTCACAGCCAGAGTCGTCCCCTGATGGCCTGTGTCCAACAAAGAGGCCCAGTGCTGACCTCCTACGTGGGCGCCTGAATCCTGCCTGCTTCAATGGGAGTCATAAATAATTTGGAGGGGGATTTGGCTTGTGAAACCACTGTTTGAAAGATATACAGCTGCCGGCTGGGGTAAAATATTCTGTCCCCACAGTTCCCAAAGACACAACACACATGCACACACACACACACACACACACACACACACACAGAGAGAGAGAGAGAAAAGAAAACTGAGAAAATGAGAGAGAAAAGGGCTACTGTTACTGCCAAGCATATAAATTTTGCCTCAGAAAACCTAGGCAGGCAATAGTTGAGAGTTTTATTTGAACATCAACTCACCCACACTGAACATATGGAATATTTTTCTCCCAATCTTTTTATATATTAAAAAAACTTGTTATAATTTAAAATGGAATGTTTCACTGTTCTGCAGAGTGTGTGGGCATTGTATATGTGGGAACACCCAAGATGTCTAACTTCTCTTTTCCTGATTTGTGCCCCATTCTTTTTCCTTTCAATTCACCTTCGACAGGTGCATCTCACAATATTTTTTGTAGTTTGTATACAGTCTTTGTGTGCTGAGATATCATTTCTCTTCCTGTGTGTCACGTAATGGGATATCTCTATTTCCTTGCCTCCCTCCTTCCTCTTATCTCCTAATATTCTCTTCTGTACTCAGAACACATCAGAAAAACCCTGCCCTTTTTTCAGTACCTGCAATACATACATCAATATTGTTACTCCCATAATCTTTGCACTTGCCTTTCCCTGCACCAAATATTCTCTCCTCAGGTTTCTGCTTGATCCCTTGTCCTGTAATCCAGACTCTCCCAGACTCACATTAAAAGGCATCTTCAATTTTTTTTATAGGATTAATTCCTGGCTGAAATTATCTTTTGAATTTGTTTTATTTTTAATATTTTTTCTATCATCCCCATTAGAGAGTAGGCTCTAGGGAAGAAGGGACCAAACTAAGCTCAAGCCCAGCATAGGCTCCAGGCACTCATTTGTTGATCAAAGAAACTTTTTTTTTTTGAGATAGAGTCTCACTCTGTCACCAGGCTGGAGTGCAGTGACGCAGTCTCGGCTCACTGCAACCTCCACCTCCCGGGTTCAAGCAATTCTCCTGCCTCAGCCTCCCCAGTAGGGTTTCAACATGTTGGCCAGGATGGTTTTGAGCTCTTGACCTTGTGATCCACCCAGCTCGGCCTCCCAAAGTGCTGGGATTACAGGCATGAGTCACTGCACCCTGACGGTCAAAGGAACTTTGAACTTTAAACACTTCCTTCTCCAAGATGAAAAGAAAGGTGCCTCATGAGGCTTCTGGGGTGTTAGAATTTAAAAATCAGGTGACCTGGCCAAAGTCTCACAACTAAGGTAACAGAAACAGGACTCCAATCTAGGAATTCAACTTGAGTTCTGACACACTCGAGGATGACCTGGCTTACAACCCCTGTGGTGGCTCCAGCAGTGTGACCTCTGGCAATGTTTTATACCCCCTGGAACTCAGGGATTTTTTTTTCTTTTTTTGCCTGTGAGGTTGAAATCCCAATCTCCTTGTACACTAATGAAGAGAAAAAAGGCATAAACTTAAGCCACAACCCGGCTGCCATGGACTGAATGTTTGTGCTCCCCATCCCCTGCATACACACATTCATATGCCAAAACCCTCACTTGCAATGCCATGGTATAAGGAGCTGAAAACTTTGGAAAGTCATTAGGTTTAGATGAGGTCATGTGGGTGGTGCCCTTGTGATGGGACTAGTGCCCTTATAAGAAGAGGAAGAGATGGGAGAAGAGACAGCTTGTAGCTGTCTACAAGCCAGGAAGCAGTCCGTCCCTCACCAGGCACCATATCTGCTGGTACTTGATCTTAGACTTCCCAGCATCCAGAACTGTGACAAATAATTTCCTTTTGTGTAAGCCACTCAGTTTGTGAAATTTTGTTACAGCAGTCTGAGCAGACCAAGACACTGTTATAATTAAGTGTTCAACAAATGTTAGGTTCCCCCCATTTAACCAGATATCAGATCACATTCATTACCTGGACCAAACTTGAACCCTTCTTGAAAAATCCTCCTTGAATAGCACCATTTGAGACAGTATAAAACATGCCAAGAATGCATTTTCTCATATCAGCATTAAAATAATTATTACTGGTCTTTGTTTTTAATTACTCCATCATTTTTCTTCTATGAATTTTCCTTCCTTCCTTCCTTCCTTCCTTCACTTTCTTCCATCCTTCCTTCTTCCCATTTATCTTTCCTTCCTTTCTTCCCATCTTTCTGCTTCCCTTCTTTCACACATATTCCTGAAGCCCTACTATGTGCCAGACAGCTGTGCTGTGGATACTAGGGTGAATGAGGCAGACAACTCCCTCTTGTTGTAGGTCTTACTGTTTAGTGAAAGAAAATGACAAAGAGAGAGAGAGAGAGAGAGATGTAAACCAGCTGCTTGGGTGCAATGAAACCAGTATTCTACGAGAAGTACAAGTTTTTCAGGGAACACAGGGAAAGAACAACTAACTCAGCATGGAATGGATTAGGGGTGTTAAAAGCACTCTCCACTACTCTCCTAGGGGGTAGCATTTAAGCTGAGACCTAATGGATACACAGACGCTAGGGGATGAGGGATCCACAGAAAGAGTAGTCTAGACAGCGGGAAGAACACGGAAAAGGCCACGGGCATAGAACTCCTTCCAGCTGACAATCAACTTGGCCTTCACATTTCTTTCTGACTAAGGTTCATCTTCTTTTGTTTGTTTGCTTACAAGTTCCCTAGAAAAGAAGAGAGAGTTCTTGCACACGAGGGATCAAAATTCTGAAGGGAAGGATGACACAGAGCAGAAATCTGTGAGCTCCTTAGAGGAAATAGCATTTCTTATAGTACAAGAAAGATCTTTATTCATTACAAGAAGGGATTCTGAGACTCAGGAAAAAATGGGGCTCACTGTGTTGATGAGTTTCAACCACTGGGAGTACTCAAGTAACAGAAGAACTTTCAGGGGACCCTCAAGTTGGATTTCTGGAGAGCTTCAACAACATTGATGATATTGCTAGCACAGGCACTTGGTTCAACTGACGATGCTCTGTGAGGCTGGGGAAAGAAGAATATCTGGAAAAGACATCTGGAAAAGAAGATCCAATCAACAGAAGCTGAAGGTGAACCTAAGACACCTGAAGATTACAGCCCAATCTTCATCACTGACTTTGATTCTGCTCTTCTACTGACAGGAACTCAGCCTCTTTCTCCTTCTTTTAACAAGTAGTACATTAGGAATTGTTGGAGGAAATAAAGAAGAGGTTTAATGCATGCTTCCTACCTCCTAAGGAAACAGAGAGGTTACTCAGATATTTAAAACTAAAGCAAAAAAAATTCAAGAATGGGAAAGACAGTCCTTGATTGATGATTAAAACTTTGAAAGTAGTATTGTGTCTGGCACATAGTAGGTTTTTATAAATGTATGTCAAATATTGAGTAAGTCAGTGATCTATTATGAAGATGAAAGAAAATAGGCCTGGAAATAATGAATATGGAAGACTTTGTAATGGCTGTGGGATGTGGGTTGAATCTTGAAACATGAGCATGGTCTGAATAGATAAAACAAGTCAACTCAGTATGCCATAGCAGAGGGCATAATTTGGGTCAATCTAAGTCTTTCTTATTCAAGGCAAAGACCATGCATTGTCATAGGTTGTTTTTGGTGAGCTTTATTTTTTTTTATTCTATATCCTAATTATCTAATACAGTGGTATTTTTTATGGATTTGCTCTTTTCTGACCTATTTCATTAGATATTAAATACACGATTTCTTACAGTGCCGAGGGAAGAAGGAAAAAAACACAGGCTCTATTTTAGTTGAATATAAATATTTTTCTATCCTGTTCTTGTATCAGAATGTGCCCCCTGTAGATAACTCTGAGCTTTATAGGAGCCCCAGCTGTTGTCTTGTACCGCTAAGTTCTGCTTGTCAAATTCTGTCCATTTCTGAAATGCACAAGGTGAGGAGAACAACAACAAGGACTGTACCTTTTGTAAAAAGTCAGCCTGATCCCCTTCCTTGTGAAAGCCCAGGGATTTCAGACTGGCAGATAAAGGACTTTATGGCTCCAACAGCCATGTTGAACTCCAGTGTAATGAAGGCATGCAGGTCAATTACCCATCTGTTTGTGTTTCTATTGCTGTGAATTACAGTATCCATCGCTGACAGCTCATTGGAGTGGAATGAAAATAAGACAATAATCCACCGGGTGAAACTGTGCAGAAGGGGCGAAAAGGCTATGATCTCATTCAGAAGTTCAGCCCTGTCTCCGTGATGGGTCATTTATACTCTGGAAAATGAAGAAAGGCAGCTACCTGGGGGTTGGTGAGTGGGTTCCTGCTTCCTTGATATAAGAATTAGGAAATGCCCCCTCCTGGTTAGAGTAATCTTTTGTGTTTGTAAATAAAATCATCTGTTCTGCAGGATCTTAAGAAGATGTGGAATGCTTAGGTGAAGGACGCAGGTATATGGAATTCAGCACGATAAAATCACCTTTTCAGCAATCAGATGTTTTAAAGGATGAAGCAGGTTGCTTTGGTAGCAGAGAACTCCCCAACACTGGAAGTGTGGAAGCCGAGTTTGAAAGGTGACATGGCAGAAACAAATCTTGGTTCCACCAAAGACTCAGATGGCAGGTGCTAGGGTGAGTTATCATTGACCCACATTCAATGCTCCTTCTTATAATGTCCCCTCTTCAAGATAACTACACATCCCCACTCTCCAAACTTAAATGGGTTCACATGACATGTTTTGGCCAGTGAAATATGGATGTGAGTGATGTGTGTCTTTTCCAAACAAAGCTATAGAAAACAACATATGACCTCATCAATCTCTCTTTTCACAAGTCCAACGATGTTCCAGATAGGGGCCATCGGAAGAGCAGAATCACAGTAGAACTGTGACCACCATGTAGCATAAGGAATAAATAAGCATTCACTTTGGCAAACCACTGAGATTCAGGAATTGTTTGCTAGCACAACATAATCTAGCTTATATTAACAGATATAGGAGTTGACAAACTATGGTCAAATTGACCTGCAGTCTATTTTTATAAACAGATTTTACTGGAACACAGTCATGCAGATAAAGGAGTTGAGTAGTTGCTACAGAGAACATGTGGCCCGCAAAGCCTAAAATATTTATTACCTGGCTCCTAACAGGAAAAGTTTACCAACCCTTCTACTAGATGACCATAAAGATTTTTTCCAACCTGACTTTTCTATGATTCTGTTCTGTGCTGTTGTTCATTCATTTGTCAAGCAAAGATCAATAAGGCATCTGTCATGTGCAGACACTATTCTAGGTTCTAGAGAAAAGACAAGGAACTAGGAAAGGCAAGGACACAATCCTTGCTGTCATGTAACCTATCTTGCAGGGAGGGAGAGAAGACAACAAATAAATAAATGAAAATAGAAAAGGATTTACACTGATTAGAGGGGTTGGGCCAGGGGGACTTCTAAATGAGAATTTTTAACTTCAAAAAAAGATAATATAGTTTAATTTACGAAATCACCAAGGATAAAGGAGGCCAGCATCCTTTTTTTTTTTCGATTTCATAAAGTTTCAACATGAACATGTTCTTGAAACTTTAAGAAGAGGTTGGTTCAATTTAAATATAAGCTTCTTCATAGCAGTCATGATACAAACCAAATCTGATACCTGTAAGAGTCTGTGCTACCTGATCACTGGATCAGCTGATGTCTTCAAATTCTTCTCTTACCCACCTCCCTTCTTTTTTCTTGCTATATCCTGCCATACCATTGTCTCTGTTCTCCAAGCATGCCAAGTTCTCTCCTGCTCATATTTTGCCTTCGGCTCTCACTTACTGTTTGACCTTGAAGAAGCTAAGAGGCTTACCTTCTCTGATCCCCAGTTTTCTTATCAGAGCTTCTTTCATAAAGCTAGTGTAAAAATTAAATGAGATATTTTATATCTTGATTGTGGTGGGAGTTACATAACTGAATACGCTCGTCAAATTCATACAAGAGTACACCTCAAAAGGGTATATTTGGTTGTATGTAAATTATATGTCAATGAACCTGAAAATAAAATCACATAAATAGCACATGTGGAGCTCTTAGTACAGGGTAGTTGTTTAAGTGACATCATTTTCTGACCTTGCCCTGTTTCCTATTGCTTTCTCTGGAAGGTCTTATGTGGTCTCAGGTAGCCTCTCTGCTGGCAACCAAAAGCACCTTGTACATATTTCAAATCCCAATGGGACACTTACAGTATCATATGTGTGCTCATGTTCATGTCTCTCCTACTCTATAAGCTTTTTGAATGCAAAACACAGCTCATTCATCTACCATTTCCCCATGATCTAGCACATTATTGAGTACCCAGAGTACATGTTTGAATGAAGGTAAATTTAGACAGAATGTGTTTCAGAGAGGACTGTGGTTCTGTCTTCTATGTTTAGCATGCCCCATCTCTACAGCCATCCCTCATTAACAAAACCTGTATCTTCTTTCACAATATTACAGCTTGAGACTTGAGGCTTTTTAAATTTCATCCCAGTAGTTACAGACAAGTGCTCAGAAAGATCTGAGTAAAAAAAATACGTAGACACAAAAATATTCTTAAGAGAACAATGGTACTAAAAGACCTGACCACTAACTTCAGCACATAATTTGTTATGGATCCATTGCTATAAGTTATGATTCTTGAGGACAATAACTTTATCTTTTTTTTTTTTTTTTGCAGTCTTTCCAAGGTAACAAGCCCAGTGCTAGATCATAGCAGGTATGTAAAAATAAAAGTACTCAATTGAGAATCGATTAAGAAAGTCCTTTCATTTACCACTTTATTGAGCCAGTTTTATACTGGATGATAGAGATACAAAAAGTGAAGATGACATGGTTTATGGCCTCATGGGACTCTAGTTTCTATAAAAAACTAGCCCTTCATGGGGCTCTTTTTCTATAAATCTAGAAAAAAGATTTATAAATGTACAATGACAATAAAATATATGCATACATATGCACGAGTTTGCATAGGAACAAAGAAGAAGATGTCTCTAACTTTTATAAGAGTAGAGGAGTTTGGGAAAGTTATTTTGTACAGGATTGAACGTGAATAGTATATATGGTCCAGCATTTGCCAAGTTGTATACCACAGAATCACAAATCTGCAAATATGCCCAAACCCAAATACATTCAGAAAACTCTGTGCTTAATTCACCTCTTTAGATTCATAATACACATTAGCACAGTCAAGGCACCGAGAAGTCCTGCAGTAAATAAATGTGGTTTGTGTTATTTAATCCAGTGTTTTAATATCAGGGTGTTTTTGCTACATTACTGTGTGGTAACATATAACCTCAAAATCCCAGTGGCTCATAACCACAAAGGTTGATTTGTTGCTCATACTTTGTGTCAGCTGTGCTTTGGCTCTGCTCCAGATGTCTTCTTCATTTCAGATGTAGGCTGAAGGTGCAGGCTTTTTCAGGAATATGCCATTCTCATGATAAACGGAAAAGAGCAAAAGCCATGCCAGACAATGCCTCCTAAAGTGTCTTGCCCAAATGTGGCATGTACCGTGTCCTCTCACATTCCATTGTCCAAAGCAAATCACATGGCCAAGGCCAATGGCCACTAAAATGGAAAGTCACAGAGCCTCCCACAGTGCAGTGTTGCCAGTCACATGGAAATGCACTGTATGTATATAATCCTCTTAGAGGAAATGCACAATAATGTAATAATGAAATCTGCCACAAAATACATGTATTTTTTACACCAAATCTTTTTTTAATTTAATTACCATATGATTCAACAATTTTACCTTAAGTGTATATTCAAAAGAACTGTAAACAAGCATTCAAACAAAAACTTGTAAATGAATGTTCATAGCAGCACTATTCATAGTAGTCAAAGGCGGAAACAACCTAAACATCCATTGACTGATGAATGAAAAACCAAAATGTAGTATATTTATACACTGAAGTATTAATTTTGCCATAAAACGGAATGAAGTACTGATGCATGCTACAACATAGACGAACCTTGAAAATGTAAAATGGAGGAAGCCAGACACAAAATGCCACATATTGTATGATTCCATTGATTTGAAATACAGTTATCCCTTGGTATCTGCAGGGGATTGGTCCTAGAATTCCACCCTCCTACCACCCCCTGACACCAAAATCCATGAATGCTCAAGTCCCTTATATAAAATAGCATAGTATTTGCAGATACCCTCCACATAGCCTTTTTTATACTTTAAATAATTCCTAGATTACTTGTGATATTTAATACAATGTAAATGCTATGTAACTGTTGTTACACTGTACTGATGTTTTGTACTTTTTATTGTATTATTATTATTATTAATTTTTAAATTTTCTCTATCTGGTTGGTTGAAGCCAGAGATCCAGAACCCAACAGACATGGAACTCAAGAGTATAGAGGGCAGACTGCACCCAGAATAGGCAAATCTATACTAATCTGCAGAAAGCAGACTAGTAGTTATCAGGGTCTGAAGGGAAGGGGAAATAGGGAATAACTAATTAGGGGGTAAAGAATTTGTTTTGGGGATTGTGAAAAAGTAGAAATAATAAGAATATTTGCACAACATTGTGAATGTACTGTCACTAAATTTTAATCATTTTAAAGTGTTAAATTTTATGTTGTGTATATTCTGCAACAATAAACAAATATGATTCAAAACAAATAGATTTGACAGTTCAAATAACTTTAAATCAGTAAACATTTATTGAGCACCTACTATGAGCTAAAGAAAGAGAAGAAAATAATGAACAAATGAAAAAGCATGTGGTTTCTCCTCTCAGCGATCTCAGTTACAATTTAGTGGCAGATGTGTACAATGGTACACATAAGACAAGACAGAATGTCTCTGGAATATAATAGAGGCATATTAAAAATGCTTTGTTGACAGTGCAAAAGGAGAGCTTAATTCTAAGGTAAGTTGTTAGGAAGAAGGTAAGAATTGACCCAATCATGTTAAAAAAAAAAAAAACCAAAAAACAGGCACCATATCTCCATGAAGTCAATAAACTAATTATCATGGGTAACTTATTTAGGTTTTGGCCATCCTGATGCCTCATTTCTGCACAATCAATGAGCTCGACAAGGAATCTAATGGGACATGGTTGTTAAATAGACCAAATTGCCACATGGATCATTCATCTCTCATGATTTCCATGCTGTGTACTTGGCCACAAGTTTATTTGAAAGGTATAGCCCCACATGGCTACATACCAAGAAGTAACTCCCTGATACTCCTTCTCTCAGCATCAGTTTATACCCCATCAGTTTGTACCTGCTTAGAATTCTTTACTCCTTCTTGCCCAAGTATGAGTCTTTAAGTTCCCTCTAGATTCCAGGTTTCTGTAGGTCAAAAGCAGTTCTTTTTATAGTCATATACTCCTGGATTGCTGCAAAGCCTAGTATCATCTATTCTAGGGTTTTTTTGTCTTTTCCGGTTATAGATCCATTTCAGAATATGAGAATAATTATGGAAATCGGTCACACCTACACAAGTTGGCAAGCAATTTCAGGAAAATCACAGACTGTCTAAAGTAAATAGCAGAACCTAGAAAGGTTATGGTGCTGGCACATGGAAAGGGCTGTATAAATTCTTGATCTAGTAAAAACCATGACTATTACATATATGCCCCAGGTTGGGAAGCAAAATGATGTAGAGTTTAAGACTACCAGCACTGAGTGGATCTGGGTTCAAATTTCTGCTCTACAAGGTAGTTACTTAACTTTTGTGAGCTTCAATTTCAAAATCTGAAAAATAGGACTGTGTTGAGGTTTACATGAAATATTGATATAAAGAAATGAGCTCTATACCTGGCACATGATAATTATTCATAAGTAATAGCCTTGATTATTAGTATTCATATTTTATGAACCCTCTTGTTTTTTAGGTCAGGTGCTTTCTATATGTTTTCCAAATAAATGAAGAATAATAGCTCTGAGATACATGTGTTCTTATTCCCATTTTACAGATTTAAAGACCTAAGGAAGCTCAGAGGCCTAATAAACTAGTCGAAGATCTTTATCACCAGCAAATCTTCTCTGCCCATCCTCCTCATTCTATTCAATTTCTGATTGAGTCTTTGATTGATATCTTCAATCCCTTTCTTCTTGAGAAGAATGCTTCTCCTCTGATGAGCATAGAACAAGGTGCTCCTATGTTCATAAAGTAAAAGCAACATTTGGATGCAGCTAGCTGGGTGGAAATCAGTAATCTCATTTTTCATGAAGACACTAAAGGCACTGCTCTTTCATTGAAAGGACCTCATCAGCAGAGCCACAGGAAGCCAGAAACATAAATTCCCATTAGTGCCTCCAGGTCCCTGCTAACTGGACAAGAGGGGCTGTAGGCATGAGCCATTGCTTGTGACTCTAGACTAATTCCTAACGAGGACGATTCACCCCAAAGCTGCTGCTGAGACCAGGTACTGGCAACAATCACTTAGTGTATCACCCTGAGGTTACAAGTCCACATAAAGTGGTGGGCGTGTGGAGAGGAGAGGGCTTTAGAAAAGGAGACCTATTCACTCTCTGTCTTCTCATCCTCTTCGAGCCTCAATTTCCTCATCTGTATAGTGGGGAGCATGATTCCTAACTCTTAGTTGGTGGGATGGATAAATGGGCTAATGGTTATAAGCTCAATGTCTAAGAAGGACAGCATCTCAAAAAAATGCTACTTTTAAACATTTCTCCTACAGTTTCTTTTTCTACTACTTGTTGCAAGATGATTTTGAAAATACTAATCTTCACTCCATCTGTGATGTCTAGCTACTGAGAAATGGGATTATCGACACTACTCTTCATCAGACGGCTCCTCTTGCTCTGCCCCGTCCTCTCCCTCTACCCACTTCTTCACTTCCCCTCCCTTTTCTCTCTTTCCACTCTTCTTTCTCTTCCTTTCTTTCTTTTCCCCTTCCTCCTAATCTTCCTTCTCTCATTATCTTCCACTGTCACTCTAGCACCAATTATATTCAAAAACTCAATTCAGCAAATGCATGTATGTACATGTATACACACATACACACACACATACACACACATATATAATGTAATTCCTATGCCCATGGCACTACATTAAGTACTATGAAATGTAAAATTGGTAAGGAAAAATCTTTGCCTTTAAAGAGGCCTATACTCTAATCTAATAGAAAAGATAAAAACCTAAACATAAATGAATATGTTGCAAGGTGAGTAAAAAAA
Organism: Colobus angolensis palliatus; assembly: GCF_000951035.1. NCBI lineage: Eukaryota > Metazoa > Chordata > Mammalia > Primates > Cercopithecidae > Colobus > Colobus angolensis. The sequence continues at coordinate 1,449,612 of NW_012118644.1, forward strand.
AAAAAAAAATCATACTGTAAATGAGGGGTAATCAAAGAACTATAAAGGGGTGAGAGGAGGGAAATTTTTATCCAGTCATGTGTATGTGCATGTGTGCATGCAAGATACCATTTTAAATGGTTCCTGCAGACTAAGTAGAATGCCAGTGAGTTGAGATGGGAATGCAAGGCATCTCTGGGAGAGGATACGGCTGAGCAAAGACAAATGGGAAAGAAGACGGTGAGCTGGAGGAAAGATAATCTGCATGATTGGGCATGTTGGTTATTATCATTGTCTCTTATAGGAAACTCCCACCTCCATTGTTCCAATGGGCTTTAGAAATGAAGCTAGAAAGGGAATTTGGGACCTCACGAACATGGGGAAACCATGGAGTGATTTCAGGCAAGCGTCAGTCCTAATAGGCTATGACTTAGGAAGATTAATACAAAGGGGTGAACTGATGTATGTTGAATAAAATCCATTGAGAAAAATATTAATTACTTGATTGATTCATAAATAAACTGATCAAATTGAGATTATCTTTAAAGTTGCCAAGTATGCTTTTTATGTATATGTATTTGGTTTAATCCCCTAGACTGTGATTCTACACTATGACTAACACAGATGTTGTTCTTAATATTTGGCACACTATAAATACTTGCTGTGGTTTTTGTGGATGGATTTGCTGAGTTCCTAACTATGTAAGGAACACTGCATTTATTCATTCAGCATATATTTAATGAGCACTTGATACTGGCCAAGCACATATGCCATGGAGGATGCAAATATAAATAAAGCAAACATTGTGCAAGTAACACATTGATAGAGGTGGTAAAAATAATACCTAATATTGTTTAGTGCTTAATCTAAGCCAGATATAATGTATATTCTTACATGCATAATACAACAACCATAGGAAGTAAGTGAGTAATAGAGGCTCAGAGGCTGCAGTAACTTACCTGAAACCTCTCAGCCAGCAAATGGTAGAACTAGTACTGGAACTAAGGTCTGTTTGACTCCAGGGCCTTTTCTGGATACAATGTAGCCACTATGCTACGTTGTATCTCCTTATATAAGAAAGAGAGTGACAACGGTCATAATGTAGAAGGTCAGAGAAGCAAAAGAATCCAGGAGGCTTCTCAGAAGAGGTGGCTATTGGAGAATTCAATGGTAGGACCCTGCCTGGAAAATGTAACATCCAAAGCAACAGCAAAAGCACATGCCCTTTTGAAGAATGCTGTGCGTGCAATGCAGCACAGAGAATAGCATACAGTAGGCCCTCAGGAAATGGTCATTAGGTTGAACTGAATCCAGTATCATGTGGGATAAGAAGTCTAAGGGTTCAAAGAAAAAAACAGAGTTCACTATGGGCTAGGTGATTCATTCATGTATTCATTCATACATTCATACAGCAAATATCTTTTGAGCAGTGTCTATATATCAGTCTCTATGTATTGCACCAGAGAGAGAGATGGTTCTTACCAAACAAGAATCTAGGCCAATTGGAGAGTCAGGTTAATAATAGGATGATGATACTATTGTGTGGCAACTCCTAGAGAAGAAGTTGTGCAGACCATCTAATGGTCTGGAGAGGGGAGTTTAGAGAAGCTTACCTGAGAGAGATGAAAAGTTCAGGAATTGGAGAAAAGCTGTGTAAAAGTGCAGGGCAATAAAAAAATAAAAATAATAGTTTTCAAAAGATGCTTGTAGTGAAATGTAAGAAATGGCATGGGCTTGGAGCATGGATATGGTATATGTTGAGTGATAGCGTAAGGCAAAGCCAAGAAGATTGGCAAGGCTTGCATTTGAACAGCCTGGTGTTAACTTAAGAAATCTAAACTGTATACAGAAACTTTCATGGAGGCTGTGAAGGGCTGTGAGGAGGGAAGCGAGAATCTGATTTGGCTTTAAGAAGATCACACTGGCTGCTGTGAGGCAACGGATCAACAGGAGTAAGATCTGAACAAGGTTGCTTTGACCCTCATTGTACTGATCTGGGGAAGGGAGAAATGATGAAATGAGGACCCGAATCAAGGCAGAGGGTAGAGAAGGAATGATTCTGATGAAGGGACATTTGTGCTTGGCATTGAGAGATGGGCCACATTCAATAAAAGAGAGTAAGGATGTCATTTTAGGCATGAGGAGAGTCCGGGTGCATGAGCGATAGGAAAGAGAGCCTAGTCTAGAAGGAGCTGAGGTTTCAAGCAGAGACACAGAAAAAGAAAAGGTCAAAGAGGAGGAAGAAGATGGGAAGAAGAAGGAAAAAAGAGGAGGATGAAGAGAAGGAAGAGAAACGATTTAAGACCAAGAAACCAGATAGACCATTTGAATGTGAAGATTTGGAGAAGGCTCTCAGAACACAAGTCTCAGGTGGCCCTGTTGGAGGTTCAGGCAGAGGGTAGATGATACCTCAAGTTAGTGGTCTTTGACCCCATCTCCCTTCCCTGGCCTAGTCTTCCATCTCCTAATGATCTCTATCCTCCTTGCATTCATCTTTACCTTTTGGAAATTGGGAATAAGCTAATGACCTCACTCAATTTTTCAGGGGAAATACCTTATGATATTGATTCTACAAATCTAAGATGATATTTACTGTAAAACATACCACTGTTTTATGTATACTAAGAAAATAATACCCTGCCAAATTAAACTAAGACACATCATTAATAATAAAAAGCATTCTAATTTCAGAGGTGTTAATATCTGAAAAATTATACAATTTAAAATCTATGACAGGTAATCAAGAAATAAAGATCAAGAAAATGCCCCCATTACCAAGTCTACAAATTGCACTGGCCTCTGATTTCAGGTTCTCCTTTTCCTCTCTGCTAAGAATATGTGCTCTTATCTAAGGCAAATAATTCCAGTTATGCACAAGACCCTATTTACTCTTGCCTGCTCCACTTTGATTGTAAAACCATTCCTCCCTTGCTTGCAGTATCAATTTTTCCCTCTCCACAGAACAATTCTCAACATTGGACAAAAGTTTTGTTGTTTCTATGTTAAAAAGAAAAGAAAAAATAACCCTTTACTCCTGATCGCCGCAAGCTGTTGTGTCATTTACTGTAACACTACTCTGTAGAGTTTGCTGTCGAATTTCATTTGAATCTGCTCCAGAATTTCACCCCCAGAATTCCATTGAAAACATCCTTTGTCATCAGTGACCCATGTGTTGCTAAATATCATACTCAGTTCTCAGTCCTCACTTTAATTATACTATCAACAGTATTTGACGCAGTTGCTGCTATCTCTGTTTTGAAAAACATTCTTTATATAACATCCAAGATTCTATACTCTCTTGTCTCTCTTCCTACTTTTCTGGCCACTCCCCAGCTTCCTATTCTTGTTTCTCATCATCATTCCATCATCGCAACCTTTTAACATTAATTTCTCCATGACTCAATAGCTGAATTTTTTTCTCCATCTACACTCTCTCTCAAAGTAATCTTGTTCAATCTCAGATAATTAAATAGTATTTATATCCTAATTTATATTTTCAGTTTTCTCTTCTTACCTTTCAAATGTCTTCCACTCAACATCTACATTTGGATATTGAATAGACTTGTCAAACTTAGGTTCAAACTCAAACTCAGTTAGGTTTGAACCCAATTTCACATGTCCCATCAAAATTGGTCCTTACCAGTCTCATCATAGCAATGTGACCATTCTACCATTGCAGTTGCCCAGGCAAAACTTTGAGGTCATCCTTGACTTCTCTCTCTCACAAATACTTTTGAGTTCATTACCAAATCATGTCAGGACAACCTTAAATATTCATCCATAAATCCAATCACCTCTCACCACCTTCATTGCAACTATCACGATCTAAACTACTATATTCTCTCACCTAGATAAACATGACAGCCTCCTAACAACTGACATCCTATCATTGTTCTTGCCCTCTACTGTCTTTCTTATTCAATAGCTGCAGTTATCTATTTAAAATGTAAGTCAGGTCAAGTTACTTCTCTGCCTAAATTTTCAATCGCTTCTCATTGCATCCAGAGTAAAATCTGATCTAAAGTTTTTGCCATGGTCTACAAGTTTCTATATGACCTGCTCCTTCATTATTTCTCTGATTATAAAGAAGTTTAAAAATTTGTTTATTGTCTGCTTTTGCCATACCCACACATCAATTATAAGCTCAAAAATGATTCATTTATCTTATTCACTGCTGTATATCTGGCTTTAAAACCATACCTGACCATATAGTTGGTGCTCCGTAAATATTACTGAATAAATAAATGAGTAAATGTATGAAAGAATAAATTTCTGTATCATCCATAGATTTCAGCAAAATATTCTCTCTGCATCCCTTTCCACATCAGTGAGCTACCGAGGCACAGCTTTGCTCACTGTATACTTCACCATATGGATACTACATTAAATTACACGACAATGTTGGTAAAACATTCAATGGGCTTCTTGGAAAGAGAAGTATGAAAATAAGAAGTTATCATTATTCCATTAGTGTTATTGCCACTATTTGAGCTGTTACTGCTATGACTACTAATAGCCTCTGATCATTCTCATGATGCTTTCTTTCTCATTTCTAATCTCCTCCAATCCTGTTCTTCCTTTTTTTTTTCTATTTTGCGTTACCTTTGCCTTGTTTAATAAACATTTCATGAAACATCACAAGGTGAAAGTCATTAGAGTGCCATTGATATTGTTCTCAATCCACCAAAGTAGCCTTCTGCAGAATCTGCCCTCCCAGCCTCATTCAAAGGAATGAGATGAGGAATAGAGAAACATAGAGGAAACACATTTGAAGAAGCTCGAAGTTAGGCTGAGTTAAAACTCTAGCTCAGCCACTTATTAGATAACCTCTCTAGGCCCCGGTTTCTTCACCTGCAAAAATGGGAATGTTATTTATACTTTCTTCATGGGAATCATGTTGAAGATTAAAAATATAATAAGTACAATTATAAAATAAAAACAAGTTAAAATAAAAATATACATAAATAAGCAAAAATAAATCTAATAAAAATAAATTAGCATTATCTCTGGCATATGAGGAAGCGCTAAAAAAAAAATATGTATTGTCATTCCTGGTTCCTCTAACCTCAGTTCATGCAGACTGTCCTCCAGCTGGGCTGAACCACCTCCCACTTTCCCATGCCTCTCTGCTTTATTCATGTTCTCTCTTTGCAGAGGATGTCAACATGGGACACGCTATTAAATAAAACCTAAATAGATACGTATTGTATACACAGAAATGTATACATAAAAATAAAGCATGTGCAGCTTTTTGAACTTTCACAAAGCAAACACATCCATGTACTGCCAACCAGATTAAAAAAACAGAACATTACCAATATCCCCAGAAATGTCTCTCACTCTTTCAGCCACTACCCCATTCCTCTCCCTAAAGGTTAACACTCTCTGGACTTCTAAAACTGTATATTTGTTTTTCCCTTTTTTTTCACTCATCTAGGAATAGAATCCCACAGCCTGTACTCATTTACGTCTGACTTGTTTTACTCAATGCTGTGTTTGTAAGATTCTTCCATATTGTTGTATGAAACAGCGGTTTATTCTTTCTTATTTCTGTATGGAAGTTCATTGTATGAATGTATAACAATTTATTTATCCATTTTCTTGTTGATGGACATTTGGGTTGTTTCCAGCTGCAGTTATTTGAAATAGAGCTGCTGTGGACATTTATGTCTTCTGGTGAGCATGTTTTCATAGGAGTTGGAATTGATGGGTCATAGGCCAAGGACACATGCAGTCTTTTGTAGATACTGCCAAGAGTTTTCTGAAGTGGTTGTACGAATTTGTGTTCCTATAAGCAATGTGCTTAAGTTCCCATAGCTTCACATTGTCCCTCCTTGATATTGTCAGTCTTTTTGATTTGAGTCACGCTCATTGCTGTGTTATGATGTTAAATTGTGACTTTAATTTACACTTTTTTTCCTCACTAGGAGAGTTGAACACCTAAGTGTTTATTTGGCATTTTGACACACTTGTTTGTGTAGTGCTTGTTCATGTCTTTCATTCATTTTCTTTTCTTACAAGACTATTTCCCTTTTTCTTTTTGACTTCAGGAGTTTTAAAAATATGTATATTCTGTATTCTATAAATGTTCTTTGTCAGGCACATGTATGTTTTCTTCCACTCTATGGCTTGTATTCTTATAATATTAATAGTATTTTGATGAACATAAATTGTAGTTTTAATGTATCCAATTTATCAGCCTTTTTTTTGCATCCTACTGAATAAACATGAGCTCACTCAGAAATCATGAGATAATCTGTTTTATATTTTAGAGCACTTCTGTTTTGCCTTTCACTAGGAGAATATGATGCTTTCTCAGATATTTTTTTGTCCTATGACTCCTCTACCTGAACAGACACAATGAATCACTCCCTTTTCTGAATCACCATAATGCCATGTCTTATTTTATTATGACTATTAGGTTATGTATTATCTTGAATCATAGATACTTGCCCATCTATCCTTTCTATCTCATCCTCACAAGCCATTCACCCAATTATCTAAATTCTTTATGGTCCTTTCACTAAATCCTCGTCATAATGCCTCCTAAGTAACTCTGGGATTGCTCCATTTCCTTCCATCTCAACTGGTACCCCCATGGTCTAAATCTGTGGCATTACCTCTTGAGTTCTGTAGTAGCCCCCTAACTGTCACCACCCTCTAATCTACCCCCCCTAATTAACTGCCCACACAAGAGTCAGAATGATCTTCTAAAATATCAATCTCTTCATGCTACTTCTTTTTTTAAAAACCATTCCATAGTATCCATTGCTCTCAAATTAACTTTCAACTCATTAATGTGTTGCAGAAGCCTTCTAGGACTTGAAAGATTATCTTGTCTTTCTCACCATTGATGTTTCTGCTTTAATCTCACAAGAGTTTCTTATTTCTTTGAATATCCCTTCATGAAGATCCTCTGTCTGCCTCTCTATCCATGCCTCTGTCCTCCTATTCATCCTTCAGGTCTTATCCTACTTATCTTTTTGGCAGAAAACTTTCCTGGCTCCCTGGTACATTAAGTCCCCATGCTATCCAGTGCCATATAAACCTTATACACTTTCTCCATTAAAATTTATTACACCTACTCTTGTTTGTTTGAAGCTCATCTTCTCTAATAGAATGTATATTTCCTTGGGGCAGAAACAATGTCGGTCTTGTTCACGACTTTATTTTTTTTGTCTGTCTCATTACCAACATGAGTTCTTTAAAAAATACATTTGTTGACTTGAACTGATTTATGATTATATGCCCGGGGTCTAGTATTGGTTTTGGCATGTAGTTAGTCTCAATAAAGGTTTTATAATTCATCATTTTCATAAAATCCTAGAATCAGTGTTGGGAAGAACTTAAAACCACCTGCTTCAATCACCCAACCTAACTGATGCTTAAATAATCTCTATGACATTTGTACCAAATATAATCTACTTATAATTATCTGATAACAGGGAGTCACTGCATCATTCAGCAGATCATTCCAGGTTTGGACATAAATGTGTACTAGAAAGATCCATTTTACACTGAGTTAAAAGCTGGGATCCTTGTAAGCTCCCCCTTCCTACTAGATTGGGATTGTTCCATTTTATTAATATTAATAGGATTGATTATCTTTTCTGCAAGACAGCCTTTTAGATATCTGCAGTAAGTCATTTTTGCTTAAATTTAACCTTCTTTTACTATTTATTATAGTGAAACACTTTCTCAGGAAAAACTGCAGTTTCTCAACATCCCTCCTGGAGTGTGATGCTCAAACATGGATCCAATCGTCCAGGTGTACGCTAACCAATCTAGGGTAGGACAGCAGGCCTGCCACCACCCTTTCGATTCCTAGCATCCTTCTAATAATGTTATCATGGCAGACCTAGACTTTGGAGAACATAAGTCTTACAGAATAGTTGTTTTATTTAAAAAAATTCAAAATTAGGTACGAAGCAAGTATGTATTTAGAATGAGAAAAGGTGGGCAGTTGGAAGGTACAGAATCCTTGAACCTTAAGCTTCACTGGCTGCAGGTAAATCAACCTCTAAATGTCCCTAAGATCTCAGTGATTTCCTTGGTAGGAATATGTCATTAATTCCTTCTTTTTTTGTTTCAATTATAACTCACAATCTTTCCACCCTCAGTATGCACAGCAGGGTGATCAAACACAGACTGGAGCTTCACTGCCTGGATTCAAATCCTGGCTCGCACTTCACGTGGTCTCTATAGGTACTGAATGAACTAACACACTGAAAATCCTGGCACACATAAGGAAGATCTGTTTTTCCTTATCTACTTTCTTAACAGGCATTAGCAAATCTTTCTGTCTACTCTTTTTCCTACTAAACAGGGTAGGGTTATGCTCCATGTATTTAAGTTTCTAGTGTGTTGTGTTTTGTTATTTAATAGTAAACCACTTTCTTGGCCTGAATTTCCCTGAAGAATTTTCATTCACTGCCCTCAAGTGACACTACCAAGCCCTCCATGCATGTTAGAAAACAGAAGATGTTTTCTAACCACTTTCCGTAACAGGAGCATGAATCAAAGAGTTGCCAAGGAACCAGAATATAAAAGTCACATTAGGCTCTTCTTAGCTTTACCTGCCAATCTCAACCCAACTTCCTCCCACTGACATTCAGAATCACCTTTATCATATACCTTTCTAAAAGGTCACATTTTTAGTCTGCTCAAAGTTAAAGCATGTCATTTTTTTTTCTGATTATAAAGTTAATATGCGATCATTGTAGAGAAGTTAGAAAAGAAACTGGATGCCTAAAATACATCATCAGCAACTTAGAGATCCAGAGGTAAGCTATTCTAATACCTGGGCATATTTCCTTGCTACATTATTATTATTTTGAGGTGGAGTCTTGCTCTGCTGCCCAGGCTGGAGTGCAGTGGCACGATCTTGGCTCACTGCAAGCTCCACCTCCCGGATTCATGCCATTCTCCTGTCTGTCTCCCAAGTAGCTGGGACTACAGGCGCCTGTCACCACGCCTGGCTAATTTTTTGTATTTTCAGTAGAGATGGGGTTTCACCGTGTTAGCCAGGATGGTCTCAATCTCCTGACCTCGTGATCTGCCCACCTGGGCCTCCCAAAGTGCTGGGATTACAGGTGTGAGCCACCGCGCCCAGCCATTATTATTATTATTGAAACAGAGTCTTGCTCTGTCACCTAGGCTGGACTGGCAACAGCGGGATCTCATTCACTGCAGTCTCTGCCTCCCAGGTTCAAACGATTCTCTTGCCTCAGCCTCCTGAGTAGCTGGGACTACACACCACCACACCCAGTTAATTTTTGTATTTTGTAATTTTGTATTACTAAATATTTAGTAAATTTTGTAGAGACTGGGGTTCACCATATTGGCCAGGCTGGTCTTAAATTCCTGACCTCGTGATCCACCCACCTCGACCTCCCAAAGTGCTCGGATTACAACTGTAAGCCACTGCACCCAGCCTATTTTTATTTACCTCTTTAAATTATTAAGATCATGCCATCCATTCCATCAGAAACCTTTTATTTATTAACATTATATCAAGTTATTTTTACATATTATTGGAAATTCTTTACAAACATCAGTACCAGTTTAATATTATGTTGTATTAATGCAATATAATTCACTTAGTCTTCTCAAGTGAAAAATTGCTTTAAATACATTATGCTTTTTAAAAACAGCACTATGTGTACTTAAAGCCTTGTCCAACTCTTCCCGGCAATCTCCTCTCCTTTTTATGATGTGAATTAATAAGGATGAAATTACTATTTTAAAGGATATATTTTCTTTAAAATAACGTATATGGAGCCCCAAACATAAACTTGACATATACAGACACCAAAGAAATACAGATATTTATAAATACAAACAAGTTAATTAAAGCTCACATTTCCTTACTTTCTATCTGAAAACTAATTGATAATCATGAATTTAATGTTCTACATATGATAAAATCCTAAATATACATGTATACACCTATCATAACTGTCTAATTTCCATATCTGCAGTTTTCATGAGATTTTTCCATGCTTCCTCTTCTTTGTTCTCCCTTCACACCATCCCTCCTGATCCCCTCTCCCGCATATCACATCCATGCTGCTTCCCCCAACACTGAACCCACTTTTTCCACTGGCTTCCTACCTTGAAGGTGCAGTTTGCTCTCCGTGCTTTGCAGAAGGACGGAACTCACAGAGTCCAGATTGTCATAGCTGTTACAGCCCAGAGGCCCAGTGCGTGTCTCTGTGACCTGCAGTAGATATCAAATGAGACAGGTGTGAGACAGGAGTCTTTGTCTAGGACATAACCCGAAGAGTCATGCCCCAGCAGAGCCAAGTCAGCAGAAAAGTCCTCCTGGTTTGAGTCCATGGTTACTTTCTGAGCTCTGTGCTTGTGTCTGGAACCAACCACGGCTGTCACTGAGTAGACAGGCTAGCAGGGTGGTCAAGCATACAGAGTGCATGCCTGTTTCTACCACTGGTTCTCACTTCACACGGTGGCTGCAAGTATGACATGAACTTAAAAGCTGACGCACTATATTTCAAAAGCATTGACTTTGGAATCAGAAAAATTAGTGTTAAATCCTGGCTAGGCCATTTACTTACCCTGGGACCTAGGGGAATCAATTAACCTCTCTAAGTATCTGCAAACCAAAGCTAGTAAATCTCTTCCAGAGAGGTTGTGAGACCAGGTATGATGGGTCTAAATGCCTGGCACATGGCATGTGTTCCACAATGGGTACCTTATTACCAAACGGCTCCGTAAGTTGTAATGAGTACACATATATTATTATTAGGCAAGAATAAGAAAATGATGCCCATTTTCCTAAAGAAGATTTAGCAGAAGCATTGTGCGGCCACAGGAGAAAATGACCCAATCCTGTGGATGTGCATTTCCAAAACATTGTCTTAGAAAGACTTGAGGTAGTGGATAAGAGAGCAACAGCTATTCAAAAAGATAACCTTGAAATAAGAATGGCTTAGTATGAAAAGAAGCCTCTTCATTTATTTAGTCTCTGCTTCCCATTATTTAGGGTTGTTTTGAAGTTTGCATCCAGCTATAAAAACACAGCATCCGTTGTAGGGAATAATGACTTGGGAGGCAGCCACACGTACCTTCTCTGCCCTTTTCCAGCTGTGAAACCTTGGATAGGTAACTTTCTCTTTCTAAGCCTCAACTTCCCCATCTATAAAATGTTAGCAATGCTATTAGTCATCAAAATAGGGTAAAGAGATTATATTTTTGAAGTGTTTCACACTTAGGGTACAGTAATATTTACTAAATGGGGAATAATTAGGTTTTGTATTTTTTGTTTTGTTTTATAAATAATTTATTTTTGTATACAAAATAATAACATATTTATTATTGGGAGAGAGTTAAACTTACCATTTTATTTTCCTAAAGATACCTATGCTGGGGAGAACGGTGAATGGGCAAAACTTCTCCATCTGGGTTAGTGGCTGGTCTTAAACAGACCCAGGCCAGCTGTGGTAGCTCACGACTGTAATCCCAGCACTTTAGGAAGCCAAGGTGGGCAGATCACAAGGTCAAGAGATCGAGACCATCCTGGCCAACATGGTGAGACCCAGTCTCCACTAAAAATACAAAAATTAGCTGGGCATGGTGGCGCGCACTTGTAGTCCCAGCTACTCGGAAGGCTGAAGCAGGAGAATCGCTTGAATCCGGGAGGTGGAGGTTGCAATGAGCCAAGATCGCACCATTGCACTCCAGCCTGGGTGACAGAGCAAAAAGACAATAACAACCAAAAAAAAAAAAAAAAAAAAAAAACAGACCCAATAGTGAGACAAGTTTTAGACAGCTTGGTCTTGAGGTAGTGGCAAGAAATGGTATGAAAAATCCAAGGGCCGAGTTAAGTGCAGAAGACAGTGCCTACCATAAGAAGTGGTTTCTTGAGTGGCCTCTGTGCAATTTCTCTGAGAAATTCCTCCTACAGAGGCAGGCTGCACTTCCAGGACACACAAAAGAGGATTATCTTCTGACAGAGCTTCAGTATCTCAATTCTGCATCCCATCCAGAGAGGAGAGAACCATTTGGTGATAATGAAAACCAGGCCTCTGTGGCACTCTAACTCTGATGGCTTCATAAAGATCCATCTCTCTGCGCCGAGTTACCTAACAACATAATCCTCCAAATATAGGCGATTCTTTTCGGATAAACTGGCCCTTTGTTTGTTGGTCTGATTTATTTCTCTCCTTACTACCTCCCTCCTCAGTGACTCTCTCCCTCCCACACTTTTCTCTCTCCTTAGTCAATTTCTGACTCACTTGCTAGCCTTGGCAGGGTAAGACCCCTTGGCCTTACCCTCACCCTTTTTCCCTACAGACACCTTGGAAAGTCTTAATAAAAGGCTAGGTCTGCATTTTCTTTAGAAGAAATTAAAGACTGAGATGTAAAATGCAGGCATAATCTGGTTAAAGAACATTTGAGATGGAAACATCTGCACTAAAACCCTCAGAAGAACAAACACTTTACATGGAGGATGTCCTCCCACATTCTCTTTATAGAGGCTGTCTGAATTTATTGTGTTTAAAATGGAATCTTGTTTAAGTTCCTGTGCTCTAAGGCACGGAGTTGAAAGTCCAGGGCTGCTTTTCTCAATGTGACCATTTAATTTTTAATGAGCTAAAATGGAATAAACTTAAACAATGAGCTCCTTGGTAGCCACATTTTAGGTGTTCAATAACCCCGTGTGACTAGTGGATACTCTCTCGGCTAGCACAGATACAAGGCCTTTCCACCATCTTAGAAGGTACTAGTGGACAGTGCTGGTGTAGCCGAGCATAGATCAGCAAACCACAGAGTGCCTGTTTTGGTAAATGAAGTCATACTGGAACACAGCCATGCCCATTTGTTTACATGCCATCTATGGCTGCTTTTACACTACAACAGCAGAGTTGAGTAATAGCACCACAGGTCATACAGCCCGCCATGCTTAAAATAATTGTTTGGTCTTGTATAGAAAACTTTTGTTGACCCCTGGTCTTGAGAGCAGAGTTCTAGTTCCTGTTAAGTTATTATATAACTGTGTAACCCTCAAAAAAAGGCTTTAAACCTTTAGCCTTAGTTTTCCCATCTGTAAAATGGTGAGTGGGAAGGAAAGAATAAAAAACATAGATGTTTAAAATATTGCTGAGCTAGGCATCAGTAATCTAATCATTGCTCTCTCTGAGACCTCAGGAAAATTATTTATCTCTTCATAGCCTCTGTTTCTTCTCTAGAAAGGGGATCTGATAATCTCCACGCAGAAGACTGAATGAGAGAACTGTTGATAATTATGCCATGACTATATCCAGGATACTCTAGTAAATCAGTACATATGGCCACTGGAATGACAATGCACATTGATATTAATTACAGGGTATGTGACAATATCAATCAGAGCAGCTGGCAGAGGGCATCACGAACTACATGGTTATGAACCCAGAAATTATATCTGTCCATCCACTCTCAGAATGCCTGCATTGCAGTGCTGTTGTATTGAGAACCTGCCACCCAAATCCACCCCCAAGCTGTACCTTGATTGCTCCAGTTGATATTTGGATCTCATGAAGCCTCCTCATGGTGCCATCACGGTCAACAAAGTAGGATGATGCAAGCTGGTGCAGAGCTTCAACACTTTGAGTGGCATTCCCTGACTTCCTGTCGAGGCGACTTTTGTCCATGTACATGGTCAAAGCCTCCTCCCCTGGATGGGAAAGAAAAGTAGATAAGAACGTTTGTCGAGCTTTCATCTGTGAGGACAAGTATGGGACCTGGATGCTGAAAACAGCCTTAAATCTCCAACCAATTTGGCCCATATTTCCTTCTGCCTCTAAAAATCAAGGGCATAATGAAAATAAATTGTCTAGAGGTGGCTGTAAACACCAGGCTCCATTAGGACAAGGATCATTAAAAAAAACCCCATCAACAAAGTCCAGCCCCTAATAATCGACTGCATGCTTCTCATCAGCATCATCTTATAACAAAACCCCCTTCCCCTCTTCCAAGAAAGTTCAGTCTCTTCTATACAATGGCAAATGTGGCATAGATATTCTCTTATTATTTTCTCCTCCTCCTTTGTCTCCTCATTATCATGCAGTTCCTCCTTTTCCTCTACTCTCCCATCTCCCTTTCCTTCATTTCTTTCTCCTTTCCTTTTTCTCTTTCCCCTCCCCCTGGTCTTTTCTTAATAGATAAATGAATGGCAGATAGCTAGAAAGATAGGTATTTGGATGGAAGCAAATGGATGAATGATAGACATGTTTAAATTAATGTAGATGCAAATACAAAAATTTATACATTTTCTTCTATGAAGTTTTTCTTATACATGCACACACAGATCAGTAACACTGCTAAACTATGATGAGTTTTAATTTGGATAAAGAACTGTTTCTCCAGAACTCCTGAAAGGAAGCTCCAAGGAGCTGCCTCTACTCTCTATCAACTTTGTGAACAAGGGCATGTTTCTTTTTTCATTTTTCTTTTTTTTTCATTCTAAGATGCTTGATTTGGTAAACAGTTGAAAACCTGAAGCTACATTATCACAAACTAGTGCAAACTTTTCTTTTTTAAAGTTCTGGAGTACATGTGCAGGATGTGCAGTTTTGTCACATAGGTAAACAAACATGTGCCATGGTGGTTTGCTGCACCTATAAACCATCATCTAAGTATTAAGCCCAGCATGCATCAGCTATTTTTCCTAATGCTCCCCCACCCTACCCCTCTAACAGGACCCAGTGTGTGTTGTTGCCCTCCCTGTGTCCATGTGTTCTCATTGTTCAGCTCTAAGTGAGAACATGTGGTGTCTGGTTTTCTGTTCCTGCCTCAGTTTGCTGAGGATAATGGCTTCCAGCTCCATACATGTCCCTGCAAAGGATATGATCTCATTCTTTTTTGGGCTGCATAGTATTCTGTGGTGTATATGTACCACATTTTCTTTATGCAGTCTATAATTGATGGGCATTTGAGTTGATTCTATGTCTTTGCTATTGTGAATAGTGTTGCAATGAACATGCATGTGCATCTGTCTTTGTAACAGAATGATTTATATTCCTTTTTCTTTTTTTTTTGAGGCAGAGTCTTGCTCTGTCACCCGGGCTGGAGTGTGGTGGCCGGATCTCAGCTCACTGCAAGCTCCGCCTCCCGGGTTTACGCCATTCTCCTGCCTCAGCCTCCGGAGTAGCTGGGACTACAGGTGCCCGCCACCTCGCCCGGCCAGTTTTTTTGTATTTTTAGTAGAGACAGGGTTTCACCGTGTTAGCCAGGATGGTCTCGATCTCCTGACCTCATGATCCACCCGTCTCGGCCTCCCAAAGTGCTGGGATTACAGGCTTGAGCCACCGCGCCCGGCCGATTTATATTCCTTTTGATATACACTCAGTAATGGGATTGTTGGGACAAATGGTATTTCTGGTTCTAGATCTTTGAGGAATCACCACACTCTCTTCTACAAGGTTGAACTAATTTACATTCCCACCAACGGTGTAAAAATGTTTGTTCAATTGATTTGTCCTTTTTTTCTCAATTGATTTCTTCTTTTCGTCTTTTTCAGTGTAGCTGCAAGAAAATTTAAAAGGAGCATATGTGACTCACACTTGGGGCGACATCATATATCTACTGGCTAGTGCTGGTCTAGGGATACAGAGTCATAGGAGATAATTTCAATATACCAGGTGAATGGCCAAGGTAGAGGAGTGCACAGAATGCAATGTAGACCAGAGAAAGGGTAGGCACCTGCATCTTGTAGATAATATGGACCCACAAGGCCTGGATGATCTGGGCACTCCAGCTATAACTTTTGCTACTTTCTGGGTTTGCTCTATCCTGTACAAATGTGCCCCCATTTTCCCTCATTGTTAGGACTTCTACTTTTCTGTTTTTCTCCTGGCTGACTTATACTCATCCCTTAGGTATCACCAAAGACATCACTTCTGGGATGCCTTCCCTCAGTCCTTCCCTCCCTACCTGAACTAGATTAATAACTCTCAGGTTTCATCGGCCAAGGCTTGAGTTGAGTTCATAGTAAAGCACTTGCGTTTGCAGTTTCCCCAGAAGCTTTACTATCACGTAGTAACACATGATTGTCTATCCTTTGGCCCCCACAGTAACCTGAATAGATTTGGCTTAAAACCGATGCTATATTCAATTAGACTTTGAGTTCTAGGGGCCATGGGAAGTGGAGCAGGGGAACAAGGACGCCACCCAATTCATCTTTCTAATGTTCCAATGCTTATCCTAGGGTCTGATGAAGAATAGATGTTCAGTTATCAGTTGATGGATAAGTAGATAGATAGATAGACAGATAGACAGATAGATAGATGATAGATGGATGAATGGATGGGTGTATAGATGAACAGACAGCTGAGTGGAAAGGTAGAAGTTAAACAAGTGAATATGCTAAGAGTTTGAGCCATGAGGCAGAGGAAATAAATGTTCCACATGTCAGCTCAGGCTCTCTTAGGGGCCTGTGAAGGAGAAGGTGAAACAAGCCCGGTTCCCTCTGGACTGAGAACTGGCAGAAGCAAACCTTTAGATCAAGAGGGGTTAATGGGCTTCTTGCTGCATTACTAAGGCTTAATTTCTTGTTTATTAAGAGAATGTTCTGTTTAGAATTGCTTTCCCCCTTGGGCATTCCTGCAAATTGCCTCTTCCCTCACATAGGCCTTTTCTGAGTCTTTCTGTTTTCCAGGAGACTTTGCCTCACTCTGCAGCACCCTGTCTCAGAAGTGAAGAAAATGGGACTCTCAAAGGGAATGAGGAAGAGTGGGAGCTGATCCTATTATCTTTTGAGTCAATAGGAGATTTTGCTCCCAGAGAGGAGATGAGGTATCTGGACTTTCGACCTCTGGGACATAACTCTTCCTTTCCTTCTGAGCCCCTGGGATTTTATTCTCAGCCTTCCTCTTAGTCAAGGGGACCTCTCCCAAAATGCAGGGAGGGAAATAATGAACACACAAATAAACAAAAATGATAAGCCCTCATGTATAAAAAGACATTCATGCAATACACACACTCATATGCATGTGCATGCTCACATACACACACACACATATATATACATGTTGCCACCATATATATGAGAGTGATGTGTACACATGTGTGCAATATGCATGAATACATGCTCATGTATAAATTAACTCATATCTAAGCAGGAATAGGCTTTGTGAACATCTGTCTATACAGGTAGGCATTTGTGCACATCTGTTTACACAGATGTACTTCCATGCATGCATAGCCATGCATGCAAGCTTAATCACACATGTCACACAGGCACCCAGTCTCCAAGGTGATTCCTTCAGCCCCAAGATATGGTCATCAGGGGGACTAAGGAAAATTTCTACTCCTGTTTTCTTGTGTGACCTTCCAGATGCACAGTTTTTCCCTTCACCACCCTTCAGAAGAGTATTCACATGATGTATTTTATTAGTTTAATAGATTTCACCAAAAATCTGGAGATCCCATGGAAATCTCTTATTTGTTGGCCCTCCCATCACCTCTGCTTCTCCATTCCCATAGTCTTCCCTTCCTCTTTCCTCTTCCTAAAGAGCCAAACAAACACATTTATTTGTCTCATAGGTGACAGGTTAAGAAGTATCTTTTAGTATTTGATTATCCCCTTGTGAGCTTACCTGACACGTCAGAGAGTTTATGAAAGCATTTCTTCTCAATGAACACAGTGGTCTTAGAAAAAAATTATAGTGAATAAAATTCTTTGCACCTCCTTGTTTATAGATAAAGAAATCTATATTCAGACAGAAAAGCGAATTTCTCAGTGTCTCCCACTCATCTAGTGAGTAGCAGAATTGGGTCTTAATCTGGATTCCCAAGTTTCTTAGCCCCATTAATTAATAACAATAATAGTAAGAACAAGAATAGTGACATAGCAACAATTTGTTAAGTGTCAGACAGTGTGATAAGCACTTTCAATAGATGATTTTACTTAATTTTTGTAATATGCATGAAGGACTACTATTGTGACTATTTACAAAAGAGGAAACTGAGGCTTAGAGGATTGAGTTATTAGCCAAGGTGACTGTGATGGTCAATACTGAGTGTCAACTTCATTGGATTGAAGGATGCAAAGTATTGTTCCTGGGTGTGTCTGTGAGGGTGTTGCCAAAGGAGATTAACATTTGAGTCCGTGGACTGGGAAAGGCACACCCACCCATAATCTGTGTGGGCACAATCTAATCAGCTGCCATCATAGCTAGAATGAAAGCAGGCAGAATGTGAAAAGACTAGACTAGCTTAGCCTTCCAGCCTACATCTTTTTCCCATGCTAGACGTCTCCTCTTCCTGAACATCGGACTCCAAGTTCTTCAGCTTTGGGACTCAGACTTGCTTCCTTGCTCCTCAGCTTGCAGACGACCTATTGTGGGACCTTGTGATCATGTAAATCAATATTCCCAAATAAAATCCCATTTATATATACATCTATCCTATTAGTTCTGTCCCTCTAGAGAACCCTGACTAATACAGTGACACTAAGCTAGTGAACAGCAGGAGGCAGGACTAGAAGCCAGGTGATCAAACTTTAGAGCCTGCTCTTTCATTCCCTACAACTTCCCACCTCCACCTCCCTTCTCTCATACTGCAGAGGAGGCTCCTAAAAAACATGTTTTCTGTAAGTGAATGAATGAAGTGATGATGTAAGAAAAGCTTCGCATCATTTCTGGCACATACTGTTCAATCAACAGTAAATATCTTTGCCTTCCCTCTCTCTACTCCTCCACACCGAGGGCTGAGGGAACATTTAAGGCCTGCTGTCCAACACGAGATCTCAATCCAAAGCTTTGCATATTTTAAAATGTTGTGTTGTAAAAATAGGAGAGGAACAAGGCTCTGTGAATAATTCACCACCTTGCCTTGGAGAAATTAAAAATATATTTCATTGAGGAAGAAAGGTCTTGGTTACTTGGGGTTTCCAGGAACTCAGACAAGAGCACAGCTTTTAATGGAAGAGTTGAATTGGTCTCAATGCCTTTTTCTCCCCCAAGTGAAATGGAGGTGGGGGAAGTCCGAGCTCAGGTTAATGCTACACTTAATGTAGAAATGAATTCATTTTCACTTTACAACAGAATAGAATTTACACTAATGATTTAATATTCAAAGTCCTACTTAATATCTAACTGGCAACAGACAACTAACACATGTTTGTTGGTTGGTTGTTGGAGCGGGTATTGGGTTGGTGGGGAAGTGAGTTGGTTAAAGAGATGATTGACATTGGATCAAAAACAATGCACGCTTTGTGAATGGAAAACACTCAGTTAAAAACGTAGCTTTATCACTTACTAGCTGTACTTCTTCTGGGTCTCAGTTTCCTTATTTATAAAATGGAGGTAATATGACATCATGTGCAGTTTTGAGGGCTAAAGACAGTGTACAATGTCTGTTATATGGCAAATAACTATTAAGTAGTGGATAATATTATTGTAGGGATGAATAAATTTGCCTAACCAATCTCTCCACCACATTCCCCACATTATGAATCGGGTCTTCCTACATTGTATGCTGAGTCTAGAAAGCTCTGCCACCTCCCTTTACTTAACCAGCTCCTGGTGACCAAAACTGTCACTTCCTCCAGGATGTCTGTACTGACCACTCCAGTTGGTAGTACTCAACACGTCTCGGAAGGAGAAGATCCTCTGTTATAATTATACCTCAGTCCACCCTGCCTGTATCAATATGCCAATCTCTCCTAGTGGGCATGGGACATACCTAAATGCAGTTGGTGGCTTTGTGAGTCTGTGGCACAGTGCTCTATCCCTAAAGGGGCTTCCTCAAAGTTCAGTGAACCTAGTCACTGTGGCAAAACTGGTGCCTAAAGGATTGCTCATAATATTAAATGATGCATTCAGGCAAGATTCACAAGCATCTAAAGGCACTGGTCTGTACTATTTTCCATTCATTGTCTTTGCATTTATTTCCTGTCCTTTATCCAGCCCTCCTACCCTTGATCATTCAAAAACTGACTGGCCCTGATGGGGAGGGATGGGTAAGGCTGAGCAGGGTAGAAAAATTAATCTGCTTTCCCATTAACCTACTCTAAGCCCATAGGAGATACAAATGATAGCCTGTTGGTTAAATGATAACCTCAAGTTATCAGTCTCTACAGTAGATTTAAATAAACAAAGCATATTCCCTAAACAATATCTGAAATTTAATTATTTTCCCAGATTAGACCAAAAGAACTGAGAAAATGATCAAATTAGGCATTTTTAACAAATGGAGCCAATTCCAAGGTTAAGCAATATTTTCAGAAAATTTAGTAAACTCTCAAATTAGACTGTCCCATAGAACCGAATCATCTCCTCGGATATGATCACAACAGCCAAGACAATTGGGCTTACCTGGCTATAAATGCTTTTGTGTGATGCAGAATGGCAGAGAGGCTAAGAAGGCTTTGCTGTTAAGACATCCCATTCTCCCTTCCATCCCAGACCCAAAGTCATGAGAAGGCTCTGGCCCAGTGGCTGCTGACCTACCTCCCAACGTGGCTGAGATGAGCAGGTGGGTGCCGTACTTTTTGATGATGGTATCAATGAACTGCTGAGTGGTGGGTCTCCTGCCGAGCAGGCGGATGCTCCTTTGAAACTCCGGCATGAGGGGCACTGGATGGCGGACCAGATCTCTCCTCTCGATGGCTGTGTTCCTCACCTTCCAACGGGCAAACTCCCTGGGCAGGAGAAATGAGCAACAGTCCTCAACTTACCACCACTGCCCTCAAGCCAAAGTCCACCCAACTATCCATCCAGGCATCTGGATGGGAAAGTGTCTATAATTTTAATATGTGTCAAGTGATGCTTTGATCGGCAGCTTCCAATCATCTCCAACTAACAAATATTTATTGAGTACTATTCTCGTCACAGGAATATTGAACTAGATAGACAACATCCTTGCCCTCAAGCTGTTTACAGAGCACCAGGGAGACAAATATCAGGAGTTACTTTTATTAGGGGATGGGTAGAGAGACTGAGGAAAAAGAAAGAGTAATAAAAATAATAATCTGATGATAATATGGATGGTAATGTACCGATGAAAATTTTCATGGCATTTTATAGTCCCCAAGAATATCATGTCTAAGTTCTTATATAATGATCACACTAGCCCTGTGCCAGGGGATTATTATCCATTTCCAATACCTCTCACAGGACCGAGTCCTCCGTCATCTTCTAGTTGTTTTTCCATCTTTCTCACTAGACTGTAAATGACACCACAAGAATAGAATCTTCTTAGGCACTCCCTAACACAGCCCTGTATATAGCTCAGTGCCTGTTACATGGCAGGATTCATGATAATGCCAGATGGAGAAATAAATAAACAAATGGAAAGAGGGAAGGAAGGCGGGAAGGAAAGAAGGAAGGAAGGAAGGAAGGAAGGAAGGAAGGAAGGAAGGAAGGAGGGGGAAGGAAGGAAGGATAGAAAGAAAGGGAGAGAAAAAGAAAAGAAAGAAAGAAGGGAGGGAAGGAAGGAGGGAAGAAGGAAGGAAAGAAGGAAGGAAGGAAGGAAGGAAGGAAGGAAGGAGAAAGAAAGAAAGAAAGAAAGAGAGAGAGAAAAGAAAAGAAAGAAAGAAGGGAGGGAAGGAAGGGGGGAAGGAGGGAAGAAGGAAGGAAAGAAGGAAGGAAGGAAGGATAGAAAGAAAGAGAAAGAAAGAAAGAAAGAAAGAAAGAAAGAAAGAAAGAAAGAAAGAAAGAAAGAAAGAAAGAAAGAGAAAAAGAAAAGAAAGAAAGAAGGGAGGCAAGGAGGGAGGGAGGGAAGAAGGAAGGAAAGTAGGAAGGAAGGAAGGAAAGAAGGAAGGAAGGAAAGAAGGAAGGAAGGAAGCAGGGAGGGAGGGAAGAAGGGAGGGAGGGAAGAAGGGAGGGAGGGAGAGAAGGAGGATATATGAGAGTATATAGGACCTAAGACACAAAGCAACCTGAGGCCTGTTCTAGGATAATCCAGAAATCAAATATTGAGCCCAGAGCTCACTTTAATCCAAAATGTTAACATGTATTCATCGAGCACCTAATATTTTAAAGCAATTAAGCTATGTTCCAAAGCCCATGTGGGAGAATTTCCATGTTTGCCTTCACTAGTAACAGAGGATCTCAAGATCAAACAACACCAAATTTGGAAGTCCAAGTCTCGCTCTGCCTCTTGCAAATTATGTGTTGTGATCTTGTCCCCTCTCTAGACCTATATTACTTCATCTATAAAATTCAATTAATATTATCTATTTGCTACTGTTGATGCAGTAATTACATGAAACATAGAGTGCAAAGTACCTTTGGAAACTGCAAGGTGCTAATTTAAAGTGAAATACTGTTTTATAACTTTATTTTCTCACAAGTTCCCAGACATGTACATGTAAATCATTAAAAGTTCACATACAGTGAACTCGGAGCATACAAACCGAGTACAAGTGAAAACTTAGAGGGACAAAGTGAAGGTTGCTTTCGCTCAGTAATGATCACAGTTCCTACCAAAGATGCAGCTCCCCCAGAATGACCAGCTCTCCGACCTGCCTGAGTTACATGCTCTCGGTCCCTTGAGGAAAACAGACTAGACATGAGGGCTGTAAGGTCAGCTGAGATAAATGATGGGAATCAGAGTTTAATGAAAAGGTCTCTCTCTCCTGCCACAGGATGGGAGAGATGAATGAGGAAGGGGACGCAGGGCAAAGAAGAAGCAGAACAGTGGGGGTATCTGGCCAGAATGTGCCCTGGTAATTTAGCGGTGGTGTCTGACCCCTGATTCACAGAAAACTGAGTCCGAAAAAAGCTTTCACATTAGAATATGTTTCCAAGACTCAGAGCTCATGGTCTGTGTCTGCATAAGAAATCTCTGTCCATAATTCAAGACATAGTTTAAATTTGAAGTCCACTGAGTACCTTGCATGTTGTTGCAGGTACTTAAGTCAATCAACTGCACTCAGTGAACGCTTCAAGATACCTACTAAGGGCAACACATGATGTCCACAGAAGGGGAACACACATGTCACAGTCCCTGTCCTTAAGAAGCTCACAGTAGGCCGGGCGCAGTGGCTCACACCTGTAATCCCAGCATTTTGGGAGGCCGAGGCGGGCGGATCACGAGGTCAGGAGATCGAGAACATCCTGGCTAACATGGTGAAACCCCATCTCTACTAAAAACACAAAAAAATTAGCCAGGCGTTGTGGCGGGCGCCCCCTGTCCCAACTAGTTGGTCGGCTGAGGCAGGAGAAAGGCGTGAACCCAGGAGGCGGAGTTTGCAGTGAGCCCAGTGCAATCAACTGCACTCCGAAAAAAAAAAAAATGCTCACAGTCTGGAAGTCTTTTCAGTTTATTATAAATCAAGGACTATAGGACACAGGAGGAGGAACCTGAAGTTTTCAGGCCTGGGCCTCTAGGGAAAGCTTCAGAGAGGAGGTCATGTTTGAACTACAGTTTTTAAGTTTGCACGGAATTTAGATCAATGAAGTGTGGTTAAAAACAAAAACAGCCAGAATGGTGGTGCATGCCTGTAGTCACAGCCACTCAGGTGGCCAAGGCAGAAGGATCACTTGAACACAGGAGTTTGAAACCAGCCTGGGCAACATAGCGAGGCCTTGTCTCTAAATGTAAAAGAGAAATAAATAAATATAAAAACAACAACAACAAAAAACTAACCATGGGAAGGAAAAGTCAGGAATGGTGAACAAGGATATAGAAAACATTATGAGAAGGGCAGAATAAAATAGGGGGAGCATGAAAAAGAGGGTGTGGGAGGTAACAAGATGGAACAAGTAGTTGACGGATGTGGGGATGGGGGAAAGACCTTGACAGCCAGCTGAGACAAATGATACAGGTGTGACAGGCAGTTTGCAGCTTGAGTCCTAATGACCTCGGGCCTAGGGACTTGTTTCTAATTAACAGAATATGAAAGTGATGGAGTGTCACTTTCATGATTCAGTTACAAAATTCTTTGATGTCTATTTTGTGTGTGTTCTCTCTCTGTGTGTCTCTGGTTCTCTAAGTCCCTCCATGTCTTTCTCTGTCTCTGTCTCTTTTTCTGCCTCACCCCCTGGCTCTCTGTTCCCTGTCTCTTTCTCGCATTGGCTCTCCTGCTCTCTCCATCTCTGTATCCATCTTTTTTCCTCCCTCGCTCTCACTTGCTGCCATGCTGTGAGATGCTCTATGGAGACATCTACATGGCAAGGAGCCGAGGGAATCCTTCAGCCAACAGCTTCCGAGGAAATGAGGCCTCCCAAGGAACTGAATCCTGGCAGTAACCATGGGCTTAAGCTAGGAAACAGACCCTTCCCAAGCTACCCTTGAGATGACTGCTGCCTGGTAACAAACCCAGAGACAGGGTGTCCAGATTTCTGATTCACAGAAACTGTGAGATGATATTGCTTTAAGACACTGAATTGTGAGGTAATTTGCTAACCAGCAATTGATCAATACATAGCAATGAGAAATGCCAAATATCTCTGAGGAAAAGAGTATTTCCTTATCAGCTAATCCAAGAAATATATAAAATTATATACATCTATAATTATGAGGTTATATATATATATGCATATAAACATACTCATATATCAGTATATAGAAAAATATATGTAGTTATACATATGTGTGTGTGCATATATCACTTTTATTCATAACTTACTGTCGTGGGTTCCTGTTTTCCTATGAACATACCTGTATTCCTTAAAATTAATATTTACTTACACACAGAGAGGTTAAGTAACTGTTAAAGGTCATGTAGCTAATGAGTGGTAGAACTGAGTGTAGAAAACTGGCATCCTGACTCTTAAATCACTCTTTTAATGTAAATATTGAGAGATAGACTATAAAAGCATAGTAG
The DNA here is from genome assembly GCF_000951035.1 of Colobus angolensis palliatus. Classification (NCBI taxonomy): domain Eukaryota; kingdom Metazoa; phylum Chordata; class Mammalia; order Primates; family Cercopithecidae; genus Colobus; species Colobus angolensis. Next base: position 1,474,366 of record NW_012118644.1, read on the forward strand.
AACCAGTACCAATACTGAAGAATGATGCCAACCCCACGACCAAATTACAAGGCATGACTCAATTCCTTTTTTGAAACAGCCATCACAGTCTGTGACGTTCACCAGTGATAGACCAGGAACAGCCATCTCTGTTGCATCCTTGAAAAGAAACTCAGTAAGATGCCTATGCCAGGTACCCAGTTTATCCCTCACAAGGTGGACGTAAGGCCTAAGTGAGGAAATGTATGTGACCTGCTAAGCACAGAGTCAGGCACTTGGGGAGCACTCAGTAACTGGGGATGTTACCCTAAAGCACTAACTACCTGCTCAGCACCACAGACAGTTTCTCATCCCGAGGAGTTGGTCCACTGCTGGAAGGAGGACAAATGGTTGTTCAGGGAAGGTATTAAACTATAATGTACAATATGGAGGTTCCTCAGAAAACTAAAAATAGGACTACCATACGATTCAGCAATTCCACTACTAGGCATATACCTAAAAGAATGGAAATATGTATTAAAGAGATATCTGCATGCCCATGTTTTATCACAGCACTATTTACAATAGGCAAAATGTGGACTCAAACTAAGTGCCCATCAATGGATGAATGGATAAAGAAAATGTGGTATACATATTCAATGAAATATTATCCAACCATAAAAGGGAATGAAATCCTGTCGTTTGCAGCAGCATGGACGGAATTGGAGGCCATTATGTTAAGTGAAATAGTCCAAATACAGAAAGACAAATATCACATATCCCACTCATTTGTGGGAGATGAAAAACGGACCTCATGAAGATAGAGAGTGAAATGATGGTTACCAGAGGCTGGGAAGGATAGTTGGGGAGGAACAAAGGGAAAAACAAAACAATATACAAAGATTTACTACCATGGAACTGAACACTTAAAAATGGTAAAGGAAAAAAGAACTATGAGCTCCACGTACAAAAATGGAGGTGAATGAGAGGGGACAGGACAGTTAGAAAGAAAGGGATGTGTGTGTCTATGTGTAGGTGTAATATATAAATGATAAGAGCTAAAGGCAGAGAGGTTGTCAGGGACCACAGGATGTACGACTATGTGTCAAACTATGTTAGCAGATTTCAGTCTATAAACTCTGTTCTCATTGGCCAAGAACCCAGGCTAAAAGCATTTTGAGGATGGGTTTACATGGCTCTGTAACCGTTACAGGGACGTTGGAGCAAAGACTGTAATAATCACAGGATTCTGTGATTTTTACACTCTTTTCCAAAATACACTTAAGTAAAAGGGCTCAATAGCACCCAGATCTATTCAGAGCTAGATTTAAACAACATTAGAGATGAAAAGGTTGATTACATA
>NW_012118644.1:1476931-1477259 GCF_000951035.1 Colobus angolensis palliatus
TCATAACTTCAAGTGCAATACCCTTTCCATTGCAACATGCCATCTTAAAAAAAATGAGGTAAAAGAAAATACATAAAAGAAAGCAAGCCTTGCTTGCCATGTTGTCTGACTGCTCTGCTGGCCCAGGAACAATTTCATGTCAGTTCTCAGGGAACTGAGAACAGCATAAAATATATCTTTCCTTCTGAGTGCACAGAACAAGCAAATTACCCTTGGAGGAGAAGGCAGAACTCACAATGGCATAGGATCTGTGGAATATGCTTATGCCCAATTAAGCATCCCAGCAGGGTGGGCAAACCAATTAGACTGAGATTAAAAAAAGATCCTG
>NW_012118644.1:1478284-1516530 GCF_000951035.1 Colobus angolensis palliatus
GTAGCTACCTTACAAGGATAGGCTTAGGATTATATTAAACCATGAAAACATCAATAAGATATTAAAGTTATTATCGATATCATTGTTGCTCTGATTACACGGGCAGCTACATTGGAAAGTTGGGTGATAGTGGATAGATGGTGGGGTGAGAAGGGAGGGGACACAATCACATTCTTTTAAAATTACCAGTAGATAAAACTTTAGGGAAAGGTGGGATCTGATTCTTATGAAGTAAACTGAAAGCAGCAAGGCTGAATTTAAGAAATAAAGCAATAGTTTATAAGCTCCATCCAAGTCTATTTTTTCATATATGTGATAAAGACTAAAAGCATGCATATCCTCAAATTGTGCTGGGAGAGTTAATGAAATAATAGACGACTTCTTTATACATTGCAACAGGGTATGAACAATTGTTAGCTGCTGTTGGTATTAGCGTTTTTTTTTTTTTTACAATTATTTGTATAGGACACACTTACGATGTTTCTATTGCTTAAAAGGTTCTATTTTAGTTCCCTCATCTGTAAAATGGGGTGGAGGAGTGACAATTTCTGCATCTTAGAGTTGTAAAGGGAATGCCTCCAGCAGTTTTGGGTCTATAGGGAGCATGGGATCAATGTGTTTCCTCCATTGTTTTTAGATAATTGAGCTCCTAATGACCTATGAATAAGTGAAGGGTTCTTTTACTCTTCTCATGCATGTTTTATGACTTGTTCATTTACATGAATCTGATCTCAGATGTAGTTGGAGGTTATATTCAAAAACATACACATCTTATAGGCTTTAAAATATACATACAATAGGAAAAATAAAAGGGAAAATAGAAAATTAAGTTTGGGTTAAAACAGAAAATGAAGTTTGGAAAGTTGATTCTGTAAAGTCCTGAACACTTGATTCAAGTGTAGTGCAAGTGTCTGAGCTTCCTTGCAACTGGAGAAAAAAGGGGAATTATAGCCAAAAGCCATGCAGTCGGAAAGACAGCAGAGCAGTTGTTCAAAGTTATTTGAGAAGTAGATTTCCTGGATGCTACAATAAGACACAAACATTTCCCATGGTTTCTCATAAAGAGATCAATATAGTTGATGCTGGTGGGAGATATTCTCAACAATATTCCCGTGAGTTTGATGGGCTCAAGGTAGCCTAATACATATAATAAAGCACTATTGATACACTATTCATACAATAAAGCAACAATAAAGCAACTCCATGAGGGGTAAACATATTATAGTCTAAATATATAGCTTTCTGGTGGTCTGGCTTAATCCAAAAATACATTTTGGAATACTGTAATGACATTGTACCCCAAATAATGTTTATTGAAAGCATGATTGATTACAGTGATGGGATGTTTGCAATTGTTTATTCCTGGGTGGCTTATCCCATTGGTCGCATTAACTAATCATTTGGAAATGGATAAAGAGGAGCTTCTGAGTATCGGGATAATAGAGGACAACTCTGGGACAGCTTCTGTTATTGTTAGCAGCAAATTATCCCCAGAGATGAACAAGGGGAATCACAGAGGAGAAGAGTGAGATGAAATCATTGAGCTGAGAGAGGAAAGAGGGCATTTCTCTTGCCTGCTGTTCCCACTCACTCCCCATACGATCCTCAGCCAGCTCAGAGAAAGGTGAAACCAAGGGCATATGTGAAGCAGAAATGATGCATCTTAACGAGAGGGTGTCAGCTCCAAATCCTCTGTCTGCCTTCATGTCCCAGAACACAACTGGCAAGGCAGTCGAGAAACAGCCGCATCCAGGCAGATCTCTCCGAGCATTTTGGCCCCAGAGGGGTGAAGTGAGGAAAGGCAGAAAAGAAGAAGAAGAAAAAAAGAACTATCTCTGAAAATGTAATTATGAATAGTATTATTTTAATTACAAGTAAAGATATCAACTTAACTTTAGAGAATAAAGTAACCCTTGCTTATAATGTGTACAGAGGTCTATTTTCCAAAGGTGTTCACTTAAGTAATGACAGTGTTATGCATGCCAGCCTCATAGCAGTCCTGAAGGCTCTTATGCGGCTGAATTCAGAGCAATGGGGGGTAAATAATCTAAGGGGAGCACACTGGAAGGGGACTATGTGTTTCTCATTGCACAGAAACTTGAGAGGGAAAAATAGAAACACAACAAGCACACTTGGAATGGCCCAACTTTTGTATAAATGGGCCATTTCCAGAAAAGCAAGTGGGATTCTTCCTGAAGCACCGTTATTGAGGGCAGGGGGCCACAATGGTGGTTATGAGAGTTAATCGTGGGAAAGGAAGCTTAGAATGCACTTGTTTTATTTTACTCCAAAGGGCCCAGTGTTTCCCGAGACATACTCCATGCACCGGAACTGCTCGCTGCCTTGCCATACAGAATCCAAAACATCAGGATACAGGGCCTTTAGGCACTCACGGCCATCACTGTCATTTTGCAGATGACAAACTGAGGCCCATAGAGAGCAAGGGACTTGCTAAGGCCACAGCACCGTCGGTGGCAAGAGGGACTAGGAAATAAGTTCCTCATCTTAGATTCCGTGTTCTCCACTCGGATCCACTGTCTTACTCCATTTTCTTGACTTTGTGGGGTCTGTAGTGCACTTAGTCCTTTACAAATCTCTGTCACCCCATACATTATTCTCCCAGCAACCTGGAAGATAGGGAGCATGACCATCCCCATCACAAGTGGAGGAAACCGAGGCCCAGAGCAGTGAAGGCTGCTTGGAAAATCTGCACCAGAGCTGGGACAGAAATTCACATTCTGTGATTCTCAGACTGGGCTCTTCCTTGTTTCTTCCAGTTCTCTACTCCTCTGCCCATTCTGGTGTCCCCATGTAAATGGGGGAGTCATTGACTCTCGCAACCCACCTTACCAGGAGTCCCTACGATGCTCTACAGAAAAACAAAATAGAGGATATCAAGGAAAGCAAATGCTCATTCCATTGAGCACATAGAAAGAGGATGCAACACAGGTCCTTTCGCAAAGACATTCTGGTACTGTAGGATGAGCACAGACTATTGTCAGACTGGTCTGGCTCTGAATCCTACAATAAAGCCACTCATTAGCCAAGTGAGCATTTGCAAATCCCTCAGCATCTCTGAGCTTCTTTATCAGTGCAATAGGAATATTAGTATTTACCTTGCAGCACTGCTGGAAGGATTAAACATAATGAATGCAATTAATCTGGCAGTAGTAGCTACTCAATAAATGTTAGCTACGTATCCTTCGGCAAGGCGTTCTAAAAGGAGAGTTTGTTGTATAACATATAACTTTTAATGGATATTTTAAATGATCTTAATATGCCTGTGGGCTCCAGGGATTACACAAACTGCATATAAATAAAATATTTAAAATTCTGTTGACTCAATTTGTCTCTTTGCTTATTTCCAAAGCATCTATTGTGAAAGCGTGACTCTAAATATAGATTAATAAAAGTTTGGAATGGCAATTATTTTCCAATTATCATAAATCCTATTAAACATTGCAATTATATGAAATTTTTCTTTCAGATCACAAAATTTGAAAACTCCAAGGGACCACAAAGAGTGTCTTTGTCACTGCCTTAAATTTTAGATGGAAACACAGGGACTCTGAGAGAGGAGATAATGCTCTCAAAGACACACAGCTGTCAGTACGAGGGATGGTTTTAAAATCCAGGTCTCGCACACCAGGTCTCTGCTTAATTCCCTCTGCCACAGTGCTTTGTTTAAGAAGAAAAATGAACAACTTTTTTTCCCGGAAAGTAATACTGCATTTAATTGCCAATTTCTTTCTTGTTAAGATATTTTAGGATTAGTGAGCATGCTGCCATCTCAGAGCCTCCCCCAAATCCACATTCTCAGCTAGACCCTTTGTCATTTTCCTATAAAGAAATATTCCCTGTCCCTCTTTTAAACTAGTTAAGAAATATCTTTTTCTTCTACTAATTCATTCAGTTATATTCACTATATCAAGAACCAGGGATCTAAAACTATGCTTTACTTAACCAAAATGCACTAAAATCTTTAGATTAACTCACAAGGCACCAAACTATGGGCCAAAGACCAAATGTGTCCTACTGTCCGTTTTGCAAATAAATTTGTATTGGAAAACTATCACAATCATCTATTTATGTGCTGTATATTCTGTGGGTGCTATTGCACCACAGTGGCAGAGTTGAGCAGCTGCAACAGAGACCAGAAGGCCCACAAAGTCTAAAATATTGACTGTCTGACCCTTTACAGACAGTTTGCTAATCTTGTTTTATCTAATTGACCCGGACATCAAATAATATATTTTAAGGAAATAATTAAGGACGATCAGAGAGTGCTATATTGTACTACCACTGACAGAGATAGATCAGTGATTTGTTTGTTTGTTTTGTTTTGACAAAAGTATTCTCTTGCTCCCGAAATGTTTGAAAACGACTGGGCCGAAGCAAATTAGAAAACAGGGATGTCTTCCCACATAGCCTTCTTGGAGAACTTTTAAACCTGAATAACACACTCATTATTTAAATACACATCGGAAGAAACTGATAAAAACTGCCCAGATCACATCTGAGTTAAGAAGACAAATGTTTTAAGTGGAATTTATGATTTGATGATGAAACAGGGTAATTGATTTAGTATACTCAATGATAATAGAAAAACGATGGGACAGGGGACGTCTAAAGTATTCTTAGAGATATTTGATTTGATTACCAAAGCACCATAAGAGGAAGGAAGGCGTCATCAATTTTCATAGTTGGTAAGATCTGATGAGTTGTAAATGTCATGAAAACATGGCTCTGAGGGTTAAAACTGGAATGACTAAGAATAATTGACAGCAATTATTAAATAATAATTGAATTTAAAATGTTCTCAATATTCTCAAAATTACACTCAATAAAGCAAGTCCTTGCTGACTGTCAGAACTGATCAGAATAGAATAAGCTGTTCTGGGAAGTAGAGAGGTCCCTGTTTTTGAAGATACTGAAGCAGAGTTTGCATAACTGATTGTCAGAGATGCTTAGAGGAGGGATTCAGAATCCAACAGGTGGTTAGAAAGTGTTATTGTTGTCCGTACTCACTAGGAAATGCTATGAGTTTCAGAAAAGTAAAAATGTTTATGGAACATTAGGAACTGTCTTCTGGATACCCAGGTGAATTGAACATCTTTCAATCAAAAACTAGTCATCGCTGTGGCCACAGACACGTGCTAGTCTCACATAGACACCAAGATGATGGATAAGTTATGGTAGGGATTGCCTATTTAGGTTTTTTCAGCTCTGAGTTCATTGGACAGTACTCCAAAACACACTGAGAAATGCCAGTTTCCTGTTTTATCCCAGAGTTACCCCCAAAGTCTGAATTTTAATCCTGTTCTTTCTTCTAAAGCATATAAAAATGGTTTATCCCCATCAAATTGTCCTTAGTTCCTCTTTCTTCATGTCTCCACACATGACTACCATTCTTCTTGAGCATAAAGGTATTTATGGCAATATACTACAAAAGCCACTGCCAACAACCAACATGGTATTTCTGCAAGCTTACATGGTATTTTCCAGAAGGAAGAATAATCCTCTTTTCTACTTTCTTTACTTTCTTTATTTTTCTTTTTCTTCTTTCTTTCTCTTTCTTTCTTTTTCTTTCTTTCTTTCTTTTCTTTCTTTCCTTCTTTCCTTCTTTCTCTTTCTTTCTTTTTCTCTTTCTTTCTTTCTCTTTTTCTCTCTTCCTTCTTTCCTTCCTTCCTTCCTTCCTCCCTTCCTTTCATCCTTCGCTTATTCTTTCTTCTTTCTTTCTCCTCTCCTCTTTTCCTCTCCTCTTTTTCCCTCCTCCTTCTTCTCTTCCTCTCTCTTTCTCTCTCTCTCTCTCTCTCTCCTGCATGTATTTACTGCCTAAATGCCTAGCAGATGCACAGATAAATACTATCTCTTTTCAAATATTGGACATGTTTGATTTTCCAGGTCCATATGCTTAAGCATAAATATATGTCGGTCACCTATATATGGGCCAGGCATTTTGCATGAATACTCACAAGCACCCTGGGAGCTGGTTGTGATTATTTTCATTTTACAGATGAAGAAACTTAAGCTCAAAGATTCGGGTTTAACTATCTCTACGGCACCATGGGCACGGCCATGTGTGGTTTAGGATTGCTTTCAACACAAAATTCTCTCTAGCAAGCTAATTGCCCATTATGAGGCCCAAGTCTATGAATTTATATAAATTGTTCTTAAACTGCATCATATTTCTTACTTGCTTCCTGTATTTTAAGCAAGATTCTGCCAATATTGTGTCCTCCTTAAAAGGTGAGTCCGGGCTCAGTGGTGCACGCCTGTAATGCCAGCACTTTGGGAGGTCGAGGTGGGCGGATTATGAGGTCAGGAGTTCCAGTCCAGCCTAGCCAATATGGTGAAGCCCTGTCTCTACTAAAAATACAAAAAAAAAAGAAAAAAATTTCCAGGTATGGCGGTAGATGCCTGTAATCCCAGCTACTCGGGAGACTAAGGCAGAAGAATTACTTGAACCCGGGAGCAGAGGTTGCAATGAGCCGAGATCACGCCATTGCACTCCAGCTTGGGCAACAGAGCGAGACTCCAATGCCAAAAAAAAAAAAAAAAGCTGAAATTGGACTTGGAGGAACCAAAACTGAACTGTGGGCACAGGCATATGACAGCCCTCTACTCTAACATAATAACCTGGACAACCTTAGACAAACAATGATTCCTCTCTGAGTTTCACTTTACTCATCTGTAAAATAAACAGTTGGAGTGGATTAGTGGCCTTCATGCTTTTACTTAGCCTTGAAACATTTGATTTATTAATATATTCTTTCAAATAATTTTGGGGGAAAGATTTTGTCTCTATGTTAGGTGCTAGGACTACAGGAGTAAACACTATAGCCAAAGAATGTACATTTTGCTGGAGGAAGTACAAATAATAACATTCCAATAAATATTTTGCAAAATAAGTAAACTACATATAAGTAGAACTTCTCAGCGGATAGTGATGAATGCAGACCCCTACCTCTCCCCTTACCATCCCGCCCTTCAGGTCAGGAGCACAATTTGAAAACTCTTAGACACAGATGTCATCTGTGTTATTTTGACGTGAGATCAGCCACCCGCAACAGAATTTGGTGAGAATCCATGTTAAAATACAGAAACGAGAGCTTAGTCAAAACTTAGCAGGCCAGAGTCTTTGCCTTTGCCTTTTTAACAAGTTCCCAAGTGACTCTTCTACAGAGTGAAACCAAGAACTTCAGGACTGAAGTGCCTCTGATGTCTCTTCTGCTTTGGACAATCTTTTCGCCCATTCTCACCTGATAAATTCCTTCTCAAAGTACTGGGCCTGGGCTTGGAGGTCACTTCTACAGGGTCTGTTAGTTGACTCTCCCAACTAGTTCAGCCTCAGGCTCCCCAGGACCAGCTGGCAATGATTTTATTGTCCTCACTCTCCACTAGACAGTTATCTCCATTGGACAGTGACTGTATCTACTTTTCTCATCTCTCAGTACATTGCCTAGAACTTATAAAATACCCAGTAAACCATTCTTAAATAAATGAAGGCAATACAAATCGGCTTATGAATGGATCTTCTCTCCTTTCCAGCACTAAGAAACTCATGTTCTTAGGCACTTCCCACAATCAGATTGTTTCACTGCCAATACGGAGCCCCTGGAATCTGGCAAGTTACCTTAGAACTCTGTTTCCAAATTGCCTAAGTCTTCAGTGACTTCCTGTTTCTATTTATTACTTCACCCTGTTTCACACGTAGGCAGAGGTGGCAGTTAAATCCTCAGAAGTGAGGAATTTTGGAATTAATCCTTAACACCTTAGTGCATTCATTTTTTCCCCTTTCCAATCAGTAGCATGTCGGGTAAGACCAGAGATCTGCAGGAAAGAAGTCTTAATGGGATTAAATAAAACAAGGTTCTTTGCCAAGACACACAGAAGTACAAATGCCACCCACCTGGTCCCCCTGCTTCTACCTTAACAACCTTACAATTCTTCTTAAATATGACAGCCAGAATTATCTTCTCAAAGTCTGAGTTGGCTCATGCTACCTCCTCCACCTTTTTGGGAAGCAGTCAATGAACCCCACTGTCTGTGAGACAAATAGGAAACACGCGATTTATGTTCAAGATGCCTTATGTGCAAATTCCCAGCTCCTTCCTCATTGCCCTGTCCTCATCCCAGTCACTTTATATTGCTGTATGAAACTATTCATAATTAGCATCACCCACATTCACCTTTTTCTTACATTTACATGAACTTTCAGAAACTAGCCACTATCACAAATGAGCCCTGAATTTTTTTCACTGCAACCTCTGCCTCCTGGGTTCAAGCAATTCTCTGCCTCAGCCTCCCGAGTAGATGGAATTACAGGCACCTGCCACCACGCCAGGCTAATTTTTTTGTATTTTTAGTAGAGACGGGGTTTCACCATCTTGGCCAGGCTGGTCTTGAACTCCTGACCTTGTGATCTGCCCGCCTCAGCCTCCCAAAGTGCTGGGATTACAGGCTTGAGCCACCACCCCCGGCCAGCCCTGACATCTTAAAACTGAATAGGAAGCTGTCTGTCCTGTCTCCTTTTTCTGCTTTGTTTTTATACTCCATCCAAATGTACACATTCTAACTTCCAAGTTGTCTTACCCACATGTAGTTTCCTCTACTGGAAAAATTCACTCCCTGCTCTCTCAGATTCATGATTACTCACCAATATCACCTTGCACTTCCTCAAAGTATGTATCACCCTGAATTAAAATTGCCCATTTACTTCTCTGTCACTGCTACAGGATGTGTCCTACATGAGAATGGAAAAGTGGTAGCTTGTTTGGGATATTCTTAACACCTAGCTCAGGGTTTGCATATAATCAGCCCTCAAGGTCAGGTATGGTGGCTCATACATGTAATCCTAGCACTTTGGGAAGCCAAGGCTGGGGAATCACTTGAGGTCTAGGAGTTCGAGACCAGCCTGGTCAACATGGCAAAATCCTGTCTCTATTAAAAATAAAAAAAAAAAAAAAAAAAGGAAAGTAGCTGGGTGTCATGGCAGGCACCTGTAATCCTAGCTCCTTAGGAGGCTGAGGTGGGAGAATCGCTTGAACCCAGGAGGCAGAGGTTGCAGTGAGCCAAGATCACACCATTGCACTCCAGCCTGGGTGACAGGGCAAGACTCCTTCTCAACTACAAAAAAAAAAAAAAAGTCAGTCCTCAAATCATCGAGGAAAGAATAATCATGTCTCTTCAAACTCAGTTGACCCCATGACTTCCTGACTTCCTGACTTCCTATTCATTCTTTCAATCAGTACCTTTTTTTTTTAACTTTTATTTTAGGTTCAAGTGTACATGTGCAGGTTTGTTTATACGGGCAAATTGTGTGTCACGAGGGTTTGCTGTACAGATTACTTTACCACCCAGGTAGTAAGTATAGTACCCTATAGGTAGTTTTTCAATCCTACCCCTCCTCCTTCCCTCCCTCCTCCTTCAAGTACATCCCAGTGTCTGTTTTTCCCTTCTTTTCAACCAGGACTTTTTAAGCTGTGTTTACAGTACTCTTCTAAATGCAGGTGATAAGACAGTGAATAGGGCAGGCAAATTGTTGTTCTTTTTGAATTTACCTTCTAGTGAGAGAACCAGATGATAAACATGCCAATGCACATATAATGATATGCCAGACCTGGTAAGTCTCATGGAAAAAATAGAGCAAGTTCCGGGGACAGACAGTGACAAGGCAGGGAGGTCCCATGTTCCTCAAGGAGGAGAAATACAACCAGAGGGAGACTTAGAGGCAGCAACCTGTTCCAAGCAAAGGGAGGAGCAATTGTAAAATGTCCCATGCTGTAAGTGAACATAGAATGTTTGAAAATGATAAGAAGGCCAGTTTGGAGAGGTAGAGAGAGGGAGCAGAGGCCACATGAAGGAGGTCCTGGCAGGCCATGATGGAGACTTTATTGTTATCATTATATATTGACAATTACAGGGTATAAATTGTAGGACAGAAAGTGACGTTACGATTATTTAATACAATGTGGAATGCTCAAATCAAGCTAATGAGCATACCCAAAACCTCGAATATTTAACATTTTTTTGTGATGAGGACATTTTTAATTTACTCCCTTAGCAGTATTAAAATGTACAGCACTCAATCACTAATTATATTCACCACACTGTGAAACAGATCTCAAAATTTAAGTCTCAGATCTAACTGAAGCTTTGCATCCTTTGACCATCATCTCATTTCTCCTACCCTCAGCCTCTGGTAGCTACCATTCTACTCTCTGCTTCTATGAATTCAATTGTTCTAGCTTCCACATATAAGTGAAAATATGCAACATTTGTCTTTCTGTGCCTGGTTTATTTCACTTAGCATAATATTCTCCAGTTCCATCCATGTTGTTGCAAATGAAATGATTTCTTTCTTTTTCAAGGCCGAATAGGAGGACTTTAGATTTTGTATTAAGTGAGATGAAAAGCCACTATAAAGGTTTGAGACAAGTGCCAGAATCTGAGTTGGGTTTCAGAAAGATCAATCCAGCTGCTGTGTAGAGAAGACCTGAAGGCAGGGAGGACAAAATCAGAAGCAGGGATGCCACTAGGCGGTCACTGCAGTGATCCACATAAAAGCAGGGAGTGGCCTGGATGAGAGCAGTAAGCAGATACAGCAGGAATGCATTTTCTTTTCTTTTGATTTTAATTGACACATAACACTTGTACATATTTATTGCATACAGTATAATGTTTCTAAGGAGAGCTTATAGGATTTGCTGATATGGAATATGAAAGAAAAAGAAGAATCATGGATACTTAGTTGCTTAGGGTTCAAATATCTGGATCACCAGTGATGCCATTCAATGAAAACGGAGGTAGAGCAACACATTTGAAAAAGCAACCCAGAATCCAGACTTTGACATGATACATTTAAGAAGGCTATTAAGGCCGGGCGCGGTGGCTCAAGCCTGTAATCCCAGCACTTTGGGAGGCCAAGACGGGCAGATCACGAGGTCAGGAGATTGAGACCATCCTGGCTAACATGGTGAAACCCCATCTCTACTAAAAATACAAAAATTAGCTGTGCGTGGTGGCAGGTGCCTGTAATCCCAGCTACTTGGGAGGCTGAGGCAGGAGAATGGCGTGAACCCGGGAGGCGGAGCTTGCAGTGAGCTGAGATCCGGCCACTGCACTCCAGCCCGGGCGACAGAGCAAGACTCTGCCTCAAAAAAAAAAAAAAAAAAGAAGGCTATTAAAGGCCAGGTGCGGTGGCTCACGTCTGAAATCCCAGCACTTTGTGAGGCCAAGGTTGGCGGATCACCTGAGGTCAGGAGTTCAAGACCAGCCTGGCCAACATGGCAAAACCACATCTCTACTGAAAATACAAAAATTAGCTGTGCGTGGTGGCAGGTGCCTGTAATCCCAGCTACTTGGAAGACTGAGGCAGGAGAGTCGCTTGAACCCGGGAGGTGGAGGTTGCAGTGAACCAAGACCACAACATTGCACTCTACCCTGGGCAACAAGAATGAAACTCCATCTTAAATAAATAAATAAAGGCTATTAAATAGCTGGGGATATAGGTTTGGAGTTTAGAGGATTTGTCTAGACTGAGAACATAAATGTGAATTGTCAGGTAAATTCTATAACACCAGTAGAACAGATGCCAGCATGAAACCATAGGCATAGATAAAGAAGAGGCCCAAGGACTGAGACTCTGTGTGCACCAATATCTAGAGACTGAAAAGAGACGAATCCAGCAATGACACTGAGAAGGCTATCCTAGTGAACAAAGATGAATGAGAGAGAAGCTGAGCAAAGAAAGTGTTTCAGTTAGGTCAGGTGCAGTGGCTCATACCTGTAATCCCAGCACTTCGGGAGGCCGAGGCAAGTGATCACCTGAGGTCAGGAGTTCGAGACCAGCCTGGCCAACATGGCAAAACCCAGTCTCTACTAAAAATACAAAAATCAACTGGGCGTGGGGGTGCATGCCTGTAATCCCAGCTACTCAGGAGACTGAGGCCGGAGAATCGCTTTTACCCAGGAGGTAGAGGTTGCAGTGAGCCAAGATCTGCACTCCAGCCTGGGTAACAGAGTGAGACTCTGTCTCAAAAATAAGTAGATAGATAGATAGATAGATAAAAGTTTTTTAGCATAAAATCGAAACTCTCTTACCATAGCTGATATGGACTGGCCTCTGTTTATTTCTCCAACTTCATCCTCTACCATCCTTCATTAATAGATCTCTACCCAAAGTGGTCTTTTTTGGTCCTCAAAGAGGCAGGGATGGGTTGACTCTCATACCTTGGTAGTTTGTGGGGAACATACAGCGCTAAGATCTCTATCATACTGCCTTGCACCATGAAAGCTCAAGGCAACCAGCTTAGAGAAGCAGTCTTTGGCCACCAAAGCTAAAGTAGACATCATCCTATTACCTGATTTTTATTTATCTATGGCAATTGTGTCACTGCCTAGAATTATCTTATTCATTTGTTTACACTTTATGTCTTTTCTCCACCTATTCTCCAGTCTTCAGCCCTTTTTTCCACTACAATACAAACTCCAGCAGGACAAGGATGTTGTCTTATTTATTGCATGGCTCATCATAAAAACCTATTAACTATGCCCAGCACTTAGTAGGTGCTCAATAAATATTTGTTGAACACATAATAAAAGAAATCACCTGTCCAACTCCCATGCAACAAGACCAAAATACTTTGTGTATGGAAACTTCCCTAAGACTTCCATCTCAACACAAAACATGAAAACCATTAAAATGTAGCTGAAAAAGGATACACCTGGAAATCAAGTCAGAATAAGGCTCAAGTCCTAAATCTGCTTCTCACAGCTGTGTGACTTTGCAGTGGTCACATAAATTCTCTGAGTTTGTTTCCTGCACAGTGTGGGCTCTAAAGATCCTTCCTCCTCAGGCTTCCTATTAGAGATAATGTGTAAAGTGCTAGCCACATAGAGGTGCTCATAAATGGTGAGTACTACCTTATAATCATTATTCCTCCCTCCTTGGCACTCCCAAAGCAGACATCTGAACATCTCGTGACCCTAAATTACTATTATTTTTACACATGGGCTTTGTCCTTTTCAAACACTGTGAAATTATCAATACCAGTTCAACTCCCTTTGAGTGCAGGAACTTGCAATTTCTAGATTCCTTGTAAATGCTCGTGGAATGATTCACCCTCCCCTTCCTCAGGGACACGAAGCCTTTTAGCCTGAATTTCTTCCACTTCATTTTTACTAGTGTCTTATCCCCTCCAGTGCTTGCACTGGGATTGTGAGAGTTTGCCCATCTAATCCCCCGCTGGTCACTCTTACTCCATGGTTTCTTTTCTTTTTGTCTTCCTACCCCCACCCCTGTTTAAAACTAACATTTATTCAGTGCCTTCTAGTTTACAAAGCACATGTCAAATATCCTATTTCAATCCTCAAGGCTGCCTTATGTGGTAGAGATTTTTATTTATCCGTTTTTAAAATGTAGAAACTAAAGTTCCGCAGGTGACATGACTTGAACAAGGTCACAGAGTCAAAAAGCAGAGGAGCCAGGAGGTTTATATAAATTTTGAACTTGCTTTCACATGATTCATTCATTCATTCATTCATTCAGGCACATATTCTTCAGCAAATATTTATTAAGAACTAGACACTATTCTAAACCCTTGAGATACATTAATAAAAAAAATTCACAGATCCTTCTTTATGAGACTTCTTTTCTAGCAGAAAGAGATAAACAATACATATTTTAAACAAGTAAATTAGAAAGTGTTACGTATTATGGAAAAAAAAAAGAAAAGGTAGAACAGAGAAGGGGAGATTGGAAGTACTGCCATAAGGGGATGCAATGTTAAGTGGGATAGTCAGGGTTGGTCTCATGGAGAAGGTGACATTTGAGTAAACACCTGGAGGAGGTAGGGGAGTGAGCTACATTGACACTTGGTGAAAGAGCTTTCCAAGCAGAGGAGACACCAGGAGACCTGATATCTAGAGAGTGGTAAGGGAGGGGCAAGGAGTAATAGGGGTAATGTCAGGGAGAAAACAAGGGACTGACCATGTTGAACTTCACTGACTACTGTAAGGATGTTGAGTTTTATTATGAAATAAATGGAAGTCATTTGCAGGGCATTTAGTTAGATGAGTCAGACAATCTGATTTATGTTTACAAAGATCACCCCATGTTGAGAGTAGAATGTGGACAGGCACGCTTAAAAACAGTAAGATTATATAGGAGGCTATTCTGATGATCCAGGAGATTAAGGACAGTAGCTTGAATTAGGGCACTAGCAACAGATGAGAGAAGACGTGGCCAGACTCTGGGTTTATATTTTCAAGGGAGTAAAATTAGGGTTTCCTAATGGATTAGACATGAAGTGTGAGAAAACAAGGGGAATCAAGGAACAGTAAAACGTTTTGACTTGAGCAACTGGAAATATGAATCTTCCATTAGCTGAGATGGGGAGGGCAGCAGATAAGATAGATTTAGTTGACAATGAAAGAGGTAGTCAGAAGTACATGTTTCCACACAATATACTTGAGAAGTCAGACATCGAAGTGGACATATCCAGTGTGCAGTTGAGTTTATAAATCTATATTTGGGGAGAAAAATGTAAAGAAGAAATATTATTGACATTCCCATTCACTTTGCAAAAAGATTTATTCATCCAGTGAATATGATATGCCTACTATTCACCAGAATCTGAACTAGAGACTGGTGTTGATATGGATGGGGGAAAATGGATACAGTTTCTGCCTCAGAGTATTTACAGTCTAGCAGGAAAATAGAGTAGGTGTAAGAAATAAATAATTATAAGAAATAAATTATGTTACAATATGATAAGGTTTTTGGTTGCAAAATAAAGAGGGAAATGGGAGTACATAGCTATAGTGTCTGACCTAATCTAAGTGTTTCACTAAAAGCTTCCTGGAAGAAGTAAGATTTAAGCTGATAACTGATGAAATGCTTAAGCCAGGAGCACAGAAGAAAAGGAAGTATTTTAGGCAAAGGGAATAGCTCATAGGTGAGTGGAAACATGAGGAATAAGAACAATTCAGAAATAATCAAGATTAGTACAGGGTGAAAGGATGAATGTAAATGGTGAAAATGAGGGAAAGAGGGGACACTGGGCAGAAGAGACCAGAAGGACCAAAAAAAAAAAAAAAAACAAATTAATATGTGACCTTTGATTTGACCCTGGAAAGGTAAAACAATGTTGAAAGAGTTTTAGAGAATATTGAGGATACTGGATATTAGATTAAATTATGCAACTATTATTTATTAATTTTCTTAGAGATTTTATATGGCCTGATTATGTATTTATTGTGAAATGTATTTATTATGTATAGGAGAATGTATTATTTATATAATAAATTCATTTATTTATTGTTTATACATGTCCTCATTCTTAGAAGAAACATGCCAAAATATTACAGGGGAGGTGACATATGTCTACAACATGTTTTTCATTTTTTTCAGAAAAAAAGAAAAAACAAGGAGAGCTAGGGAAAAATAGAGAAAGAGGGAGAAAGTAGATGTGGCAAAACATTCATGATTGGCAAATCTGGGTAAAGAGTACATAACTGTTGATCTGCCACTTCCCTTCTTTGTCTTTTTTCATTTTTTTTTTAAACACACAAACACGTGCAAATTTATTTCTGGAGAGAGTTTGAGAGGATTCTGAAACTACCATTTTTTTTTTCTTTTTAATACATAGACACAGGGGTCTTGCCATGTTGCCCAGGCTGGTCCCAAGCTCCTACTAGTCTCAAGTAATCTTCCTGTCCAGCCTCCCAAAGTGGTAGGACTATAGGCATAATCTTGCTTCCCCTTTTAAATTTTTTTTTTTGAAAATATTTTGAAATGCTTTTCACAAAAAAGTGGGAAACATTATTATTTACTTGCTTTTTTTCTTTTTTTTTGAGACAAGGTTTCACTCTGTCACTCAGGCTGGAGTGCAGTGGCGTGATCTTGGCTCACTGCAACCTCCATCTCCCGGGTTCAAGCAATTCTCGTGCCTCAGCCTCCTGAGTAGCTAGGATGTAGTAGCAGGTGCCCGTCACCAAGACCTGGCTAATTTTTGTATTTTTAGTAGAGACAGGGTTTCACCATTTTTGTCAGGCTGGTCTCAAACTCCTGACCTCAGATGATCCGCCCGCCTTGGCCTCCCAAAGTACTGGGATTGCAGGCATGAGCCACTGCGCCCGGCAGGAAATTATTTTTTAAAGATGATGAACTTCAAAATGTCTGGTTGAGGTGGATGACCTGCACATCCATATTGAAATGAAAGTAAGAGAGACCAAAGATGAATTCATGAAAGCCGACAACAAAATTGCTATCCCCTACAACGCTGGGAAGAATGCCTCAGGGGCACCAACTGAAGGTCCTGACAAGCTAGCTCCAAAGAGAAGGAAAGCCAGCTACCCAGGTACAGCCTGGACAGTGAGGGCAGGAGAAGGGGAACATGGACTCTGTGTGTGGTGAGCTTGCTACTTCCAGGCATTTTATTTCCTGCTGCAGCAGCAACCATGAAAGACTCACTTCTCTGCTGGCCAAACTGGCCCCAGCAGCCACATCGCAGAGACTGACACTTTTCCATGGAAGTTTTTCCTGTGCTAGCTCTCTCTGTTATCCATTTGATAAGTCAGAGTAGCCTGAATTTGTGTGCTATATTGATTGAAAGTAATTTGAGCTAAGTCTTGTGTAGGTCCTTGTCCTTAGAGATAGTTCTTAGACCAGAGAATGTGGGCCTGGGAGAAAGTACACACAGAATTCCTGTAGAGCTAAAAGCTCCTCTCCTCTCCTGGTCCCCTCCAACAAGCAAGTGCTGAAATCAGGCCAGCAGCCAGGGCTTCAGGGTGCTGATGTTTCCTGCACACAGTTCTGGGTGCTGTCATAATCCACCACACAGGAATAAGAAACCAATAGCATTGAATTCTAGAAATGTATTATCTGCATCGGGAGACAAAACTCAGAAAAAAGCGGGAAACAGAATGAACCCAGAATCCTATTCCTGGCTTTGTCACCAAAGTGTTTTTTAAATTTGGGCAAGCAGTTTCACCTCCCTGGGCCTTGGATTCTCCATCTATACAATCAAAAGTTTGAATAATATCCCTGAGGTCCTTTACAATACATACTATAATTTCTGGAAGAACTGGAGAGCAAGTAACTGTGAACCCTGGGTGATTCTCAGTCTGAATCCAAAATGAGGCCAGAGGCACTCAGATGGGCAGAATCTCGGCTGGGTTTTAGGGGTTGTGAGGATTTGAGTCAGTTAAGAAAAAGGATTAAGGCCGGGCGCGGTGGCTCAAGCCTGTAATCCCAACACTTTGGGAGGCCGAGATGGGCGGATCACGAGGTCAGGAGATCGAGACCATCCTGGCTAACACGGTGAAACCCCGTCTCTACTAAAAAATGCAAAAAAAAAACTAACCGGGAGACCTGGCGGGCGCCTGTAGTCCCAGCTACTTGGGAGGCTGAGGCAGGAGAATGGCGTGAACCCGGGAGGCGGAGCTTGCAGTGAGCTGAGATCCGGCCACTGCACTCCAGCCTGGGCGACAGAGCGAGACTCTGTCTCAAAAAAAAAAAAGAAAAAGAAAAAGGATTAAAAAAAATTCTTTGGGTGGGAGCAACGTGAGCAAGTCAGGGAGGCTGGCTCAAAACTGCATGGAGTGGGGGTAGGGAGGGATGAAGAAAGCATGCAAGGATCAGCTCACTTAGTCTAACAAACTGCAAAGCCCAGCACAATGCTACTTCCCTCCAGGAAGCCTTCCAGATTTCCAATATTCACCCTGCCTCTTTAGCCTGAATTATTCCTTTATGATGATCTCATTCGTACTCATTGGTAGATACCAACTGTTGAGTACCTACCCTGAGCCATGGGTTTTAATTATTATCTCACTCAACCATTTCAACGACAAGGGTTGGGATAGGTATTAGTAAAGCCAAGACACAAAAGTATCAGGCTCAGAGAGGTTATGTTCCTTGTCCACGTTCACCCAGCTAGATCAAATCTCTTTACAACCACTTCATTCTGTTTATCCTTGGCTGATTTTCCTACTAGATGTTGAGCTTCTCAAGGACAGGTCACCTCTACCTCTGTATTTTCAGAACCTGGCATAGAATTGAAGCTGACTATAAACATGCAAACTCAAATGAGATGATACTGGATGTCTAGACAAAGATACAGATTGTAGCAGGCTAGGAATCTACACGTGGAGAGCGAATGCAATTGGCAGCCTTACTCCACTGAGTCAATCCTGTTTTGTTTATCCTGAATCATTCTCCAGGTTGTCCAGCCAAGGAAACCTTTGTTGTCCTCCTCTCCTCCCACCCACTGGCTATGCTCTCTAAATGGCGGTTGTTTCCTAGCTCAGAGAAATACAGAATTCATCACAGGAAAGGAGAGTAGAAGGAGAACCCAGCGTCCCTTTGCTGGCCTTAAGTGATCCAGCCCTGGAAAACAGGACCCTGGGGTGTGAGGACCTATGAGGGAGAAGCAAACTGTAGTAGAAAAAAAAAAAAAAATGAAGAGTGAACGGAGTTAAATGATTCCTCCAGGGTAACTAACAAATGGATTTGGTTGAGATTACAGAGAACCTTTGAGAGCCTGTATGCTTTGCCAATGAATCTGAATTCATTTCATTGGACTAAGCCCCAGCTGGCCCTGATTTGGAAGAGGCCATTAGAAGAGCTGGAGGAACACACATTCTTTTGCTGGGCAACCCTGGGAAAGTCTCTCTAACTTGCTGTGCACCAGTGTCCTTATTTGTAGAATGGAAATTATTCTAACAGCTCTGTCTACTTCACAGGTCAGCCCCAGAGACAAAATAAGAAAATATGCACAGAATCAGTTTCATATCCATTCTAAAAATTAGAAAACTGAAGCTCAGAGAGGTCAGTGACATTATCAGAATCCTAAAGCATCAAGGGATGGCTTCAAGTCAGACAGTAAATGCAGCACTTAGCTTGGAGGATCTTGTAATTAAGTTATAGATATAGCTATAGATATATGTGTATATACAGATATACACATAGATGACATATACCATAGATATATCCAATATTTTATATACTATATATGTAGTGTGTACATTATTTAATGTATAGTGTTAACATTATTTAATGCTTACAATAAACCTGTAGACTAAATCGCATCTCCATTTATAAATTAAGAAACTGAGGCATAGATAGGAATGTGGCTTGCCACAGGTCAACCATAAGTAAAACCAGAGCTTGGATTTGAACCCAATTCTGTCTGACTCTAGATTCTGGGTACATGAACCATTGAGTTACTTGATTCCCGATGTCTGGAGTTCATAATGCATATCTAAAAGAGAAAATGTATCTATTTTTCTTTTAATATATATGTAGGCTTATAAAAGTCCATCTTCAAATGAATAGGAATCCTTGTAATCAACCAGGAAATACTGTAGTCTGTTAACATGAAATCATCTCTAAAGTCCTTGCTATTTTGCCCTGCTTGTCCATATATATTCCCAACTCCCATAAGACTATGAGCTTGCACTTTTAAGAGTATAACTTTATTCTGTTTATCTCTGTCCCTTTTGACACTGTCTATCACAGTGACCAGCACAGAGTAGATGCTCATAAAATGTGTGCTGAGTCCAACAGGACTATGTAGGTACTCTGTCCCAACTGATTACCTTCAGTCATTTCAAGGTTCTCAGAAGACAGCTGGGGAGGTTTCATGTACAGTCTTAACGTGATGGACTCTCAAGATTAATCCTGAAATGGACACACCGTTGGGTAACTCCAGTGCAACATATAGGATGCTTGGGACCAAGTCCATCCATACTATAAGTTCTCCTACAACCTCAAAAGGAGAAAGTCTCCAGTAATACCTATAGTGCTGTTTTCACTAGTTTCTGTCGGATACATTAATCCCAAAGCATAAGCTGTGTGTCTCTGGTAGCTATTATCTTCACAAAGCATGCTCTACTAATGGCTCATATGTTATATGATACAGGCACGTCAAAATCACACCTATTAACTGGGAAAGGGTATCAGGTAACCTTGGATTCCTTAAAAGAGAACCCCCAAATAGCAGTAAAGAGTGAAATCCTCCCTCTGTCCTCCCCATCTGATCACCCACTCACTTCTGCCCTTTGTTTCTCTCCTCTCCCATCCTTTCCTCTCTCCTCAGTTTCTCTGTTCTTTTCATATTCCCTTTTTTCCTTGTCTCCTTCATTTCCTTATCTGTTATCTTTTCTTCTTCATTCTCTTCCCCTTTCCTTCTCTTTCATGCTTTTGTCCCTCATGGCAGCCAGACAAAACATCCTTACTCAAGGACTCATTTTCCTGAAATATCTATAATAGTCATGTGAATTGGATACTTTCTTATTTAATACATCCAAAACAAAGTTTGTAAGTGTATATCATATTTCCTAACAACAGTTAATTTATGTTTAACTATAGAAGCAATATGTGAATACAGTCCCCTGTTTTTTTTAAGTTTAAATCATAGATAATTGCCATTATCATGAGAACACCTTCCTGATTTTTCTTTTCACATGCATATGTGCATAAATATACTCTTAGAAAATATAAACTATTTTTGTGGGTATGTTTAATATATATGTGAAATGCTACTCTATGGATCATTTTGTATCTTTTAACAAAATCCCCTTATAGAATCTTTAACATCAATACAATTAGTTGTTTTATTATTTGTGATTACTGCAGAAGGTTCTACACTATCAGTAAACCACAACTTACTTATGCATTAACCCATCGGTGGATATGTAACCTGCTTCTAATATTTTCACTCCTGTTTTACAAATCATCTGTCAATGAGTACCTTCATCCATGCTTCCCACTATACTGGTGCATGTTTTCTCCGGGGTAGATACTGAGAGATGGCATAGCTGGGTCAAAAGATTCATCCATTTTTAATGATGTAGATACTGCATGATTTCCTTCCAAAGCAGATTTAAATGACTTGTCTTAATTTCCTTTCTCTTCCTTTTCTACTCTCCTTTACTTCTAGTAGTAGTAGTAGTAGATGATTATCATTATTATTCACATACAATAAAACTGACTTAAATTTTTAGTGTACAGTTCCATGAGTTTTGACAAATGCATAGTGTTATTAACCACCATCAGAGTAAAGAACAGTTCCATCATCCCCAAATCTACTTTTGCAATCAAGCCCTCCTCCTCAGCCTTGGAAACCACTGTTCTGCTCTCCATCCTTACAGTTTTGCCTTCTTCAGAAAGTCATATAAAAGAAATCAAAGAGTTTGTAGCCTTTTGAGTCTGCCTTCTTTCACCTACCATAATGCCTTTGAGATTCGCTCAAGCTGTTGAATTTATCAATAGTTCATTCATTTTATAGTAGCCTATGTATAGATGCATCACAGCTGTTTTACCCATTCACCAGTTGAAGGATATTTGAAGTTTTCTGTCTTTATTTTTCCCTTCTGCCCACATCCTTTTATCCACTTCTCCTTCCCTCTTTTGTCCAATACAATAGCTTTGAAATCTCCATGAAGGAAGCAGAGAACACAACTCCAGGCATTGGGTGGTCGAAGTCGGCTTTTAGGGGCTCATAGAAGTTGAATGTATTCCTCGCTTCCTTCCTATTCCACATTTAGGAACATCAAGTTGGTAGCTCGATGGTGGGGATGTTTACACGGTGGAAATCGGCAAACACTAACGATCAGAGCTTTATTTGGGGGAGGGGGGGTGAACGTCATTAATGATTATTAAATATTGGAAACAGTTGCTAAGCATATATCAGCACATTACTGATTACAAGAGAGGAGCCCACTATGTCAGAACTAGAAATAAACACCAAAGCCATTTATAAGGCCTGATTAAGTAGTGCAGATTAATACAGGTGAATGCTGAGGGAAAAGTTGACTGGTGATGAGTTAGTGCCTAATTTCTTGAACTAGCACAAAATATGTCATAACATTTTAGAAAAAGAGATGCTTACATTTGAGATGTAAGCATATCGAGTAATCTCTCCAGGCAGTAAGTATGGCATCTATGAAGAAGAAATTGAAGAATATTGGGAAGTCCATCCTATCTTCCACTCTTTTCTTATTCCTCAAACCCCTTGTTTGATATATTAAAAAAGAGGTTCCCCCCCACCTCTGCTTATAAAACTTTCCAGTAGCTGGCAACTCTCTATGGCATTGGAATTTTTCTTTTTTTTTTTTTTTTTTGAGACGGAGTCTTGCTCTGTCGCCCAGGCTGGAGTGCAGTGGCCGGATCTCAGCTCACTGCAAGCTCCGCCTCCCGGGTTTAGCCATTCTCCTGCCTCAGCCTCCCGAGTAGCTGGGACTACAGGCGCCCGCCACCTCGCCCGGCTAGTTTTTTGTGTGTTTTTTTTTTTTTTTTTAGTAGACACGGGGTTTCACTGTGTTAGCCGATCTCCTGACCTCGTGATCCACCCGTCTCGGCCTCCCAAAGTGCTGGGATTACAGGCTTGAGCCACCGCGCCCGGCCAGAATTTTTCTTCATCTATACTGAATCATATTCTTTATATGGATTATTCATATGTCAAATATTATATAGGTAATCCTTATCTATACTGAATCAGGCTCCACCCTATGTCTTTTCCCTACTGTTTTTCTTCCCAGCACTTGGATGAGGTAGACAAATCTTGTTTCCTGTTTTTCCCCTTCTCTGGGACTCTTCTGTGTTTACAACTCAACATTTTCACTGGATGATCTCTCAGGTCCCTTTCAGAACCTCTGACTTCCTGGAGTCCTCACTCCAGCCCTCCCATGGATCCCCTCTTTGCCTCCCTGCCTCTCTCCCACAGTCCTACTGCCCTGAGGGCACTGGCTGCACTTGGAGCCTTAATCTTTCTGAGCAGTGAACCATTCCCTACACAGTCAGAGGCAGGGCTGCCTCCCTGACTGATTGTTGGCTGATTTTATTTGGCACTGTTTTTCTGGCCTCACATAGAGCTTATTAGAGAACCATTTTCATGTTCCATAGATTCTATTTGTGACTCTGCTCCAATGGGGGACTTCAAACAAAGAGATGGATAAAGGGGCCTTAGGAACTAAGGGATGCCCTGTAAGAAGTGAGTAAATAAGACAAATTCATTTACCTTGCATCTTTTTTAAAAACAGCTTAAAGTGGCTGGGCACGGTGGCTCACGCCTGTGATCCCAGCACTTCGGGAGGCCGAGGCAGGTGGATCACAAGGTCAAGAGATCGAGACCATTCTGGCCAACATGGTGAAAACCCATCTCTACTAAAAATACAAAAATTAGCTGGGCATGGTGGCGCATGCCTGTAGTCCCAGCTACTCAGGAGGCTGAGGCAGGAGAATTGCTTGAATCTGGGAGGCAGAGGTTGCAGTGAGCCGAGATTGTGCCTTTGCACTCCAGCCTGGTGACAGAGCGAGACTCCATCTCAAAAACAAAACAAAACAAAACAACTTAAAGCATTTTTCTGTCAATTGATTTTTATACCCAAAATATCCCAAAAAAGAAAGTAGATATAATACTTCACTTCCATTTTATTGCTAAGAAAAATGAGGTACAGAGATGACATATACATTGATTTACCAGGGCTCAGAGTAACACAAGTACAGAGCCAAGTTCAGAAGTCTGATCTCCTCTGGTACTTCCCAATGCTCTGTGCACAAGAGGGAAATAAAATAACATGAACTCAGGCTATTTGGGGAAAGTTCCATCTGAAATAATTAAAAGGATGAGTAATTTAATATTTGAAAACAAACATCACCTAATGGATGTATTGACTGAAAACAGTGTGCCTATCTAGACTCTTAGTTTGGTAAACTTCCACTCCTTTAGAACTCAGCTCAGCTATGTTATTAACCATGGGGATTTTGCCAGGGCACCTGCCTACGCAGGGCTCCCCTGTGAGGTGCCTCCAGATCATCCTGTCCATTCATCCACCATCTCCCTGATGCACCTGTTCACAGCCCAGTCTCCCTTAAGAGAGTTGAGCTCCTTGAGAGAAAGGGTTCTATCTTATTTACCTCTGTATTCTCAGCACTTAAAGTAATACCTAGCAAATAATAGGTGCTTCAAACACGTGTCTTAAATGAAACCCGTGAAAAACCCTTCAGAGGTAGCCAGAGCCTCATTCACATTAATTGTGTAGAAAAAGGTGGAAATTAGTTGAACAAGTGTTGATCACTGAAGGCCTGCACTAATGAACTGATGAAAATAAATCATAATTAGCATATCAATTCTGTATGCAAGAAAAAGATGCCTACAAAACATGCTTAAAATGTTTGCATGAAATATTGTCAAAGGAATGCTGGAAACTGCGTTCATGTCAATTTATTATTTAACAATTTTCCTTTCAAAGAGAAAGCAAAAGAAAGCTCACTACCTGCCCAAATTAGTGTACATTCTGAATTACTGGGGTCAAAATTAATGAGGCTTATAAGAATGATCATATGCTTTGACCTAATAACCTTCTCCTGGGAATCTATCCTAAAGATATACCTCAAAAGAAGAAAAATGCTATATGCACAAAAGGATCATAACATTGTTTGTTATAATTTGGAAAAAATGGCAATAAAACAAAATGTCCAGCATAAAGAAAACAGTAGATGATCTTGGGAGAAACTTTCTGGGACACAGATACATGTTTACAGAATTAGCCTTCACAAGAAATGCAGGAAATTCATGTTAGATATATGGATGTATGATAACATATAAAGAAAAGATGCAGTTAGTTTCAGACAGTGAGAACACTTTTTTGTTGTTGTTGTTGTTGTTTTGGTTTTTTATTGAGATAGAGTCTCGCTCTGTCACCCAGGCTGGAGTGCAGTGGCATGATCTCGGCTCACTGCAAGCTCCGCCTCCCGGGTTCATGCCATTCTCCTGCCTCAGCCTCCCGAATAGCTGGGACTACAGGAGCCCACAACCACGCCCAGCTTTTTCTTTTTTGTATTTTTAGTAGAGACGGGGTTTCACCATGTTAGCCAGGATGATCTCGATCTCCTCGTGATCTGCCTACCTCGGCCTCCCAAAGTGCTGGGATTACAGGTGTGAGCTACCGTGCCTGGCCAAAATATCTAGTATTTTTAAATGCTGTTGAATCAAACCCAATTGAGATGCAACAATAATTATTTAGTAGGTCTAACTGAACCAGGAATCTCACTACTCAGTTTGTCACCTAATTATGTCCCCCCCTCATTCATCCTTTATTTCATTCGTTGAACATCACTGTGTATGAGACACTCGGTATACAAAGGAAAAGACATGTTCCCTGTCTTTAATAACAATCTGGTGTGAAGAACTGGCCCCAAGTCAGTTCAGTACAAAGCAACATTAAATAATTGCTCCAGTAATACAGCAAGTGAGATTTATTTAATTCTGAAAGAGCAGGGGTATATGAAAGAAGACTTCTGCAAGGAGGAATCATTCAGCCATGCCTTGAAGACTGCTCAGGACTTTGACAAATGGAGGAAATGTGGGTAAAGCCACAGAGGTTTGACTGTGCCCAATGTACCCAGGAAATGGAAACATTCTCTGCACCACCCAGAGGTGCAGGAAAGGCAGGTGCTAGAGATAATCAGGGTTTTAGGCTGGATGGTAGAGGAACCTGGAGGGCAAGGCCAGGGAGTCCAGCCAACCCTACTGACACTGGTTCTGAGAGTGTAGAAATGTGACAGGCTATGGATGGGTCAGGAATTACAAACAGTTCTCATTGCTCACCGCCTTTCATGCCTGGCCTGGCAGAGATACTTCTCTGAATATGGGATATTCTATTCTGTTTTTAAGAGCTCTTCATTTGTCATTTGGGACAGAAAGTTGGACCTGGTTGCAATCTGCAATCAATCAGCCTGCTTTTGCGGAAGAACTACCAGGAAACCAGTTCTCTTCCTCTGTGGGTCTTTTAGCATTGATGTAAGCATTCAAAAATCACTTAGGCAGTATGTATAAGAAAGAAGGGAGGGAGAGACAGAGAGAGTAAAAGTAAAACAGGGAGCAGGGAGAAGGAGGGAGGAACAGAGAATGGAGAAACAGGTATCATAGGGTAGTATGGGATTCTCTATGGGTGAGTGAGAACAGGTCAGCATTGTCAGGGAATATGGTGTGTTCTCTTTGGACAAATATTCAAAATTACTCATTATTCTGCTAGTTCATAACACATCCTTATATATATATTTGTGCTTATATAAATCTATCATTTATGCATATAGCCATATAAGTATTTTTAAGCAAAAACAAGGTCATGATGTGTGTGTATGTGTATGCAACTTGCTTTATTTTTCATTTCAACAATATATCACTTTTTTTTTTTTCCAGATCAGTACACATAGATTGTTTTCATTCTTCTTAGTGGCTTTGCAGTATTACAAGAATGCACCATGATTTCTTTGAGCAATCCCTTATTGATAGGTATTCAGGTTGTTTCCATGTTTTGTTCCTCTTGGCTAGTTACAAACAGTGTTGCAGTAAATACTGTTAAGTGCACATCTGTACATATTGTGAGTATTTCTTGGAAATGATTCCCAAAGTGGAATTACGGAGTCATAGCTCATAGGTATCTTGAATTTTCAAAAATACGAACTCATACTTCCATCAACAAAGTCTGAAAATGTTGACTTCTCCATACCCTCTGAGGGTTTGAATAGTTTTGAAAAGGCCCTTCACCCTACCTACGTCATTCTGGTCTCACACCCACCTCCACCGCTTCCTTGTGAATTACTATGTGTAGATGAGATGTCAGTGTTGGTGAGAGTGCTGAACCTGAGAATGGTGCTTAGACAGAAAGTAGATGAAATCCACAGGAGGAAAGAGCTAGGATACTTGGGTTGTAGCCGTGGCCCTGCAACCGAGTAGCATGAAGTCCCTTCCATAAGATCCAGCAAAATGGGTAAGGCTTTCTGAACCTTGGATTCCCATCTGGAAAACAAGGAAGTTGTGTCTGATCATTGAAGGTGTCTTTTGGCTCTGACATCCAATGATGAAAGGAGAACTGAAGGAGAAGAAGGATAGAGGGAGGAGGAGAAGAATGTAAAAGCGAAGAATAATAAAGAGGAAAAGCAAATATGAGTGATAAAAGAAAAGGAAAGAAATTAAAGAAGAGTAGCAATGAAAAATAAGCCCATCTCCGCTGTTATTGTTACAGAAGAGCCCTTAAAAAATTCAACATGCAGCAATGCCAGGACCTGTAACCTTTGAAAGAAAGAGAAAGGGATTCTGGAAGGGGACTGGGGAACAAGAACGTTGTTCTTTTATTTTCAAAAACCCCCAATTTAATTTTGCCCAGAAATAATGTTTTTCATGTTGAGTGAAACCAAGGGGAGAGTAATAGCTGGTCACAGTGGAAAGAGAGCCATGATAGATTACCTCTCACGGTTGCGCTTTTCCATGTGTACCGCAAACACAAAAGCTCCCTGCCCCTGGGAGGAAGGTAGGTTCTTTCTCTCGTTAACGTTATATTAATCGCAGCTGCCAAAGTTATCACCCTCTCTGACCACCACTTCTTAGATCCCTTTTAAACCTTTTCAGAGCAGAAATTGATGACAGGACTTGACCAAGGATACAGAGTTATGGAGAGGTAGAAAGGGGACCAGAGTAGCAGTTCACAGAGCTTGGAGCCTGAATCTGCATTCTCACCAGCTCTGTGGTTGTAAATGAGATCATTTGTTATTTCTGGGCCTCCTTGGGTGTTTCTTTAGAATAAAGGGGTGGAAACAAACAGTGGTCCTCGTCCTCCCTGGAATTGCAGCCTCAGCTGCCTCAGCATCACCTGGAAGCTTCTTAGAAATGCAAAATCTCCAGCCCTCCCCCAGACACACCCAGTGACTCAGAAACTGTGGGTGGAGCCCCACAGTCTGCTTTAGCAAGCCCTCTGGATGATTATGATGCAGGTTAAAGTTTCAGAATCACTAACTCAAAAGATCACTAAAATACTTGCCACTTTCACAGGACACAGTTTTGCCCTAAGGAATTTTTTAAAGTGGTGGGAGGGGGAGGGTGAAATTAAACAACATTAAACAACCTTTCCTACGCTCAGATATTTTTGACACGGAGTCTCGCTCTGTTGCCCAGGCTGGAGTGCAATGGCACGATCTCGGCTCACAGCAACCTCCGTCTCCCGGGTTCAAGCAATTGATTCTCTTGCCTCAGCCTCCTGAGTAGCTGGGATTACCGGTATGGGCCACCACACCCAGCTAATTTTTGTATTTTTAGTAGAGATGGGGTTTCACCATGTTGGCCAGGCTGATCTCGAACTCCTGACCTCAGGCGATCCACCCACCTCGGCCACCTAACTAACGT
Organism: Colobus angolensis palliatus; assembly: GCF_000951035.1. Classification (NCBI taxonomy): domain Eukaryota; kingdom Metazoa; phylum Chordata; class Mammalia; order Primates; family Cercopithecidae; genus Colobus; species Colobus angolensis. The sequence goes on from NW_012118644.1 coordinate 1,506,475, forward strand.
GTTGGGATTACAGGCGTGAGCCACGGCGCCTGGCCTCATCTCAGATTTTTCAACACAAGTACCACACCGTAGCCTGATGCTATCATTCCTCCTTTTTCTCCTTTGGCCTATTTCATATCACCTTGGTTTTTAAATTGCAGCCCTTGGACCACCACCAGCCGCATCTGGTGAGTTTCAGAATCCTCTGGGGAATTGCAGAATTCCCAGGTCCCATCTGAGACCGAATGAATCCGAATCTATCGTTTTAATGAGATCCTCAGCTGATTCAAATACACATTAAGTTTGAAGGGGCCTGCTGCCAGTCCTCTTATTTTTCTCCACTCCCCTCCCATCTGGGTTTCTCTTTTTGCTCCTTTCTGCATCGCTTTCTTTTTACTTTAGTTCTCTCTGGGAAAGCCCATGCTTTCTAGGAGCATGGCTCAGACCAAGGTTGATGCTCAGATTTTACAAATTCCATACTATCCAGAGACTTGAATATCCAATTTCACCCTTAGAGCCAGAATCTGATGAAGCTGCAGTTTTCTCTTCCCCCTGTGGGAGGCAATGTGGTACAGGCAAGAGGCCCTAACTCAGCCATCCTCTGAGTTCCAATACCAGCTGTGCCCTAGCTCTGTATTTGGCAAAGATGTTGAAGCTTTAGGAGCCTCATTTTAAAAATGCAGATAGTCTCACATTTTGGGGGGTGGTTGTAAGGCTCAAATGAGATAATGGAAATGGCTGTAAAAGCCCCAATTCAAATACAAGGAATTATAATGACTCTTACCAAAGTAACTCTTTCCCTCTCTTAGGGCTTTTCCAAGATCTGATCTCAACCACTTGTCCCCTCACCCTGTGCTGCTGAAAATGGGGACCAATTTCCATTTTTTCAAGCCTGTCCCCAGGGTTTTTATTAGGGAAGTGAATAAAAGATTGCTCCACTCCCTCTTTCTCAATAAATGTGTTTATCGCCCTGTAAATTCCAACATATCAGTAGCTTGTTACAGAGAGGAAAGGTCGCTGCCAAGAAAGATGTGTCATTCCACAGGAAATTTGGGTTTAATATATACAAGGGAGCCGGCTCTTGGAAATCTCTTTGGAAATGATAAAGTCCTATAATGAAAAATACCACTACAATACTGGGCTCATTTCAGCAGATAAATATTTAATATAGATCAGCCAAGATTAATTGCCTACTGAAACACGCCTGTCCTCTGGCTGGTGAGGAAAAAGAGCATCTTTACGTTAATTTAGGACGGAGCTTTTGAAACAAGCAAAGCTTAGCTTGTCCTGGGTTCATTTTGCCTGCCACTGAGAAATGCATCACACAGTTCCCAAGGCCTTCTGCTCAGCTCTGGGCTCCTGCTGCAGTGTAGAGTGGACTGGTCACTCCTTCGCATACTAATCAAGTTCTTGCAGGCATCAAAAAAAAAAAAATAGGTTGTAGAGAATCACTGAAATCAGGACACGGAACAAGCCAGTGAGAAAGACCATCATGATCTCAGAGGGCTGGTGCAGAATGGATCTGCAGATTCAAAAGGGATGGCAGAGGGGAATCAAGAAAATGAGGGAATCACATACATGTGTCAGCATTGAGTAATTTGATTCAAGCATTTATATCCATTTAACTCTTACCATCAAAACAATTACATACAGATGTTCCCATTTTACAGCTGAGCGAGCACTGAAGCTGAGAGCAGTTAACTGACTTACTCAAGGTCCACATAGCTAATAAGAGTTAGAGGTGTGGTTTCAGTTTAAGCATTTCTGACTCCAAAGCCCATCATCATAACCCTTAATCTAATTACTTATCTAATTGTCAAAGTCTTGTACTTGGGGATTAACAGCATAGAGGGAACTTCAAGTTCGGCCCCTTTGGCTCCAAGATACTTTGTACCTCCTCATTCTTTCTATTTACCCATTTTCTTCCTTTTCATCATCATCTAACTATCCCTTAGGTTTTCTTGTATCCCCAGAGGACTTCTGGTGCCTTGGTAGTGGTGTGTATCTGGTATCATTCAGGAAGAAACACAACTTGACCAGTTGTGTTTCCAGCGGGGCTCTTTTCCTGGTATTCAGTTGTCATATCCTACTAACTCATTCTCTTCTTAGGAAACTGAGATCCAACTTCTACCAGGAAGGAAAACTAAACAGGCTCAAACAAAACCACAAACATCCCTGAACAAACAGCTGTGCAACTTGGAAATCCATTCATACTCATCATTCTCCCCCAATTATCAGCATCTTCAAAATCATACTTGCCATCAACTTTATCATCATTAATATGAACATCAGCATTAATACCAGCTGTAGATATTATTATTATCACCACCAAAATCGTCTCCACCAATCTTTGTCATTGCCAACATGAATATTACCAGCAACTTTTTCCACCATGAACAATATATGCTTTGCATAGCTGAGGGCATTAAGAGTGTTATCATCATAATCATTTTTAACAGAGTAACAAATTTAATACGTGTCTACTATGTACTGGAAAAATGTAGAAAAAAGACTCAGCATTATCATATATGAAATTTTGATGTGGCTGTGTAAACGAGATAATTGACAATGTAAGTCTCTTAATTTTAAATGTCAAAAGAATGCCACTTGGTATTTTGAAAGTTCAGAGACAGTCATGCCTTCTATACAAGGCCATGCACAAGAGGATGGGGAAACTCACCAGACAGAGTGTTCTACCCTTGTGCTTGTCATTAATTCATCCAGGATTTTGGTCAAGTTGCCAATCCACTCTGATTTCAGTTATTCAATAAAAAAAGATAAGCAACTGCTAGATAGACTTTAAATGCTTTTCCAGACCTAAAGATCCTTGGAACACTTGAATTACACAACATGTGGTTGGCTGCATTTGTATTTTCCACATCATCAAATAGTCTGGTTAATTTCACCTTGAGGAATCAAAGGTAGAGAGAAATTTGAGATAGGAGGAAAGAAAAAAAAAACAGACCTTAGAGAACTCATCTGATTTATTTCTTCTCTAAGGGTATCCCATCTTGGATTATCCCAAACACTTAGTTTACAGGATATGCAGCACTTTCATTTTAAATAATTCACATGGTGCTTTAAGCCCTCCTTTCTTGTCACAAGAGAGACCTGGTTCCAAGGAACAGTTCCTGAATAACTTCTTAAATATATCATTGCAAGATGAAATTTCCTCATTATCTCTGCTCTGAGATGGTTCACATTTTTAACTTTTATTCCACATACTCTCCTGGGAGTAGACAGTTTTAAGTTTGAATCTCAGCTCTTCTCATATTGCCTGTGTTATCCGGGACAAGTTTATTAACTTCTCTGAACCACAAACACTTCATCAGTAGGAACAGTATAGTCACATCTCTACACTAGAGTACTTAGGATAACTCAATTAGTGAGGTATATCAGAATACACAGCCTACTACACGGGAATTGTTCCCCGATGAACAAGGAAACAAACACAGAAGTAAGACAATATAAAGGACCTATGGAATAAAGATTTCAAAGGCTTTCAGGTTCCTGGAAGTAACAGTCAAGTGCAAATGTAGCTACAACGCCATCTGAGTGGTGAAGCCTGACAGTATTCACATCTGGAGGTAGCCGCCCTGACACAGAGACAGCCCACTGTTGATCCGCACAAACGATGGCAAAGGTTTATCAGACATAATTTTTTCAATAAAAAACATCAGATATCTGGATTTTTTTTTCTTGAAATATCCTTTTCTGAAAAATTAAATACCTGGGTGGGAGGAGGTAGAGGATCAGGAAAAATGTCTAACGGGTATTAGACTTAATACCTGGATGATGAAATAATCTATACAACAAACCCCCATGTAACACGTTTATCTATGTAACAAACCTGCACATGTCCACTGAAGTTAGAAGTTAAAAAAAAAAAACTCTGAGACCCACAGTTACTTTTAAAAATTTTTTGTGGGTCAAGCAAAAACATGCCTTTGGAGGAAGGGTGAGATATTATAGGATGGGAACAGATGGGTGCAAGGGTGTTAAATGTCTGGTTTATTTGCATGTAAAAGGGTTCCTTCCCATTGTCCTTCTTTTTTCTCCCTTCACCTGAAAAGATTCATTTAAGGAGGACATATTACTTCAACCTCACAGTAGCTTTCTGTAAATAATTCACTGTGAATGATGTTGTCAGTATGTGACTCTTGAAAGCCAAATACGTAAATGGCAATAGTCACAACTTGGTACCTATTTTTTCTTTAAAAAAAAATTTTTTTACCGTATCCTAAACATAAGTTTATGATGTAATGTATGCAAAATACAATGCTAGGTGATTTGGGGAGACAATGGATGACGAGACCTGGGCTTTGACCTCAGTAGCCAACAGACTCCTTGTGGTAATGAGAAAGAGTAGCAAAAATACAATACAGAAAGCAAATGAGGTCTTTCATCAGTCAATGAGTTAATAAACAACCACTGAGTGTCTACTACGTTTAAAACAAAAGCTGGAAGCAATGGGCTTTGCTAAATCTTAAAAAAGGGCCACACAATTTAGGGGTGATATTTTTAGCAAGAGGTGGGAAAAGGTTTCTTACTCAACCTCATAGCCTTAGGATATAGCAGAGTGAATGGCACACAGTAGGTGCTCAATAAAAATATCTGAATTAAATGAAAATAGGTGAATGCACCAAAGGAGAGGTTTTTGTTTTGTTTTGTTTTGTTTTGTTTTGTTTTAGATGGAGTTTCACTCGTGTTGCCCAGGCTGGAGTGCAATGGCACAATCTTGGCTCACTGCAACCTCTACCTCTTGGGTTCAAGCTATTCTCCTGCCTCAGCCTCCCACAAGCTATTCTCCTGCCTCAACCTCCCAAGTAGCTGGGATTACAGGCATGTGCCACCACACCTGGCTAATTTCTTGTATTTATAGAGATGGGGTTTCACCATGTTGGTCAGGCTGGTCTCAAACTCCTGACCTCAGGTGATCCACCCGCCTCAGCCTCCCAAAGTGCTGGGGTTACAGGCGTAAGCCACCATGCCCGGCCCATTTAAACCAATTCTTGAAGCCTGAGAATATCGTTTTAAAAGGCAGAGCACGGAGATCAAGATCATTCTAAAGCAAAAGAACAGAATGAGAAAAATCACAGAGGCAAGGCAATGTGAATGAAATTTTGGAATTGAGAAGTAATTGGGTGTGGCCTTGCCAACATAAAGAAATGCAGTAGTTAGAAAATGACTGGAATACTAAGCTAGAGGATTGGTATTCTCTACCTGTAATATGACGAAGAATTGGTATTCTCTATCAATGAAGATGATGGAGAAGAGGCAAAGCATGCTCTCATTTTTATTTTAGGAGATTAGTTAACTCTGGCTGTTCTGTGAAAAGAGGAGGCCTGATTAGGAAACGATTGTAATTATGGAACTGAAAGAAGCCGATGGCATGAGTTAGAGGTAGAAAATGCAAAGAAGGTAGGAAAGGTAAATTGGAAGCAATAGAGTTGATGACTCATTTGATATGTAGAAAATGAGAAAACACATGTCTAAGATTCTTTTATTAATCTGTCTGAGAAATAGCCCAAAGGATATAACCTTACACAGAACCCCAGCTACCACAGATAGCATTTTAAGCATGCTGCCTGTCCTACCAGTTACTCATTCTAAGTTCTCCTCAACTCAGAAATCTGGAAGAACTCATGCATTGGTTAATAACTCATTGACTTAAGTCAGAAGGCTATAGTGTTTTGATTTTGAACTGATCACATGGATTGATACAATCCTGTCATCTTAAACCTCTTGAACATGATAATTTCTCAGAAGATCCACGACAGCCCCTAGTCCAAGGCATTATTATCTCTTGACTGGGCAATTCTGAAAACTTACTGATTGGTCCGAGCTTACACTCATGCTCCCAGTACTGGCTAATTCACCTGCAGTGATCCTTCAATAATTAAATCAGGAACTGGTCAAGTCTGCAGGATGAAATGGTCAAGCAAAACTTTCCATGGTAAGTAATTATAAATAGTGAATACATTTAAAAGAACAACAACAATAATTTAAAAACTATGGAAAGAACCTAAAGCAGACAGAAGCCATAGGAGAGTTTATTCTTGAAAAACTGCAACTGAAAAAGGTTAATAATTGCATGTCTATGGCTTCCTGGCCTAAGCATGCTCCCCAACCCTAAGGCAATAAATATTGGTGAATTATGCAACCTTTCACAGGCTCAGAGCAGTGGAGAACAGGGGTCAGGAACAGACAGACATAGAGTCTGAAACATGGTAAACATTCAACAAATACTAGTGGTTACTATAAAATTATTATTATTATTATTGAGTGTGCAAGAAAAATCACGAAGAATAGTGGCTAATCTTCTGGTTCAGATAAAAATATCTGACCAATGATTGTGCCATTATTGGGGACAGAGAACTCAGAAAGAGAAACAAACTGGTAGGGAAGGAGAATGAGGATTCTGAGGTTTCCTTAAGAAGTCTAATGGAAATGCGTTTGGCAGATAGGTGCAAAAATTCTGGAGTTTGAAGGAGAGATGAAAACTGAATACGGATATTTGGGAGTTGTTGGAATGTAGGTGATAATGGAAGAGGAGAGAGCAAGTGTGATAACCCAGGGAAAATGAAGAGAAGGGCAGCAGCATTTGATTGACATCTGGAAGAGAATCCCATATGGAAGACTTCAATAAAACATCTAGAAACAGTCACAGTATACCCTGCATTATTAATCAGACGATAGGGCCTCCATTGATAGAACAGATGCCATATAAAAATTAGAAAAAGCACCAGGTGCAGTGGCTTATGCCTGTAATACCAGCACTTTGGGAGGCTGAGGAAGGCAAATCACCTGAAGTCAGGAGTTTGAGACCATCGTGGCCAACATGGTGAAATCCTGTCTCTACCAAAAATATAAAAATTAGCTGGGCATGGTGATGGGCACCTGTAATCCCAGCTACTCAAGAGGCTGAGGCAGGAGAAGCACTTGAACCTGGGAGGCAGAGGTTGCAGTGAGCCGAGATCATGCCCCTGCACTCCAGCCAGGGTGACAAGAATGAACTCCGTCTCAAAAAAAAAAAAAAAAAAAAAAAAATTTGGAAAAAGTTGCTCCCTCTAGGCAGACAAATTGCAGAAACAGTGCTCCTTTCAGGTATAATTATGTATCCCCATGCCAGGATGGAGCCTCCATTGTTCTTCTCCATCAAGGTTCCCTTGTGCAGTAGACAAACTGTGCAACTATATTTGGCTACTCAGAAAACTGACTTTAGGTTGTGCAGGGTATCTGACAAGGTCATTGAAGCCAATTTCATACTTGTGCTTACCTTCTTTCTTGGTCAGACTATGCTAATTAGAATCCCTTTGGTGACAGGGCAGTGACTGCCCACTCAGTTCTATTCAGGTGTTCCCTCTGTCTTCTGACAAATCTGACTGTTAAATACCTTTTCTCACTTTGAAGACTGTCTTCCAGTAACCAACAAAAACTTTCTCTCTGGAGCTAGCTCATTAGAAACTTTGTTCCCCAGTACAGGTTATGAATATATGTTTACAAGCTTCCTGCACATAATAGATGCTGGTCCAGTGTCAGTGGCTACTTTTTCTAGTTCCCTTTGAGAAATAGGCTCCCAAGTTACTGCTGAAAATCCAGCATCCAGTGGCAGATGGATGAGGAAGCAGATGAGACGTCTGAGGATGTCTTTCACACAGCCTTGTCTCCCAGAAGTAGGTGGGTGGTACTCAGCAAAAGAATAGGATTCAAAAAAAGCAAAGAATTATAGAGTAGGCTGAAATAGAACAGCATAATAGGTACAGCCATGACCTTCTCTCTAACATCCTCCATTAGCAACAGACAAAAGAATCTCTACCCTGAAGCATGGTGAGTTGGTTGTTTTTAATAATACAGCATCAGTCTTCTAATTTTAAGAAAACAATCTTAGAAAAAAAAATACTCTATTCTCAGAGCCAGAAAATGACACTCAATGAGAGTTAATTTTCTGAAATCTTTAAGAAGGCAAAGGATTCACAGAACCATAGCATGTAAGAGCTGGAAAGAAGCTCAGAAAATATTCAGCCCTAATATCTATTTTTAGAGATGGGAAAACAAAGGCCCACAAAGGTCACTGCACTTGACCAAGACCACTTAACAAATTAGATATAAAGCTAGAACTAGAGCTGAGGTATCATAAGATCCCTTCCATGTTTTTCTACCCAGTGTTTTCACACTAACCTCTGCTCAAGTTGACTGCTTAAACGGAGTAGAAAAATATAATGGACATAGGATAGACACAAAACAGAAATAATGACATAAGCTATACGTACTTTTATTATAGCTTTAGAGCCTTATCTTACCGCTGTTCACTTGTCTGTCTGTCATTAACACCATACAATTAGCACCTTCAGCCAGGACATGATGTTACTATTCACATTCATATTAAGTAGTAGAGTGGTTGGTACAAAATAGAGGTTGAATATCTACATAATAAAGGAATATGTAAACAAATGAATGAAAATAAATAGGGATAAGACAGTGTCTTTCATCTATCGCTTAATTAGGTTCAGCCTTTCATAGAGTCTGCCAATGCAGAAAAGTCCAACTTCCGGTATGAAAAGTATGTGAATTGGTGTCTTTCATACAATAAGTGAAGTCCCAGGCAAACAGCACTTATCATATGAACTGATACCAGAGGCGATGGGCGAAAGTCTTACCCTCAAAGATCTGCAAGACGTACGCTGAATGATGAGGGTTTTTTGTTGCTGTTATTGTTGCTGCTTGTATGTTTGTATTTTACAGTGGTGACTAGATGAAAGATCAGATGTTTAGATGAGGTCAAGAACCACAGGAATGGGAGTTTAGAACCAAGGTTACCAGCAAGAGTTTTCCCTGAGAAGATTACAGTGTATTTATTGATTTAGTCGTAGACTCCACAAAGACCTGTTGAATGGCTACTATATATCAGGCACTTTTTCTGTCTGAGTACATAACAGTGATCAAAATGAACAAAAATCCATGCCTCAATGGAATGTATATTCTGGACTAAAGTTTCCTAAAAGGTGATATGGCTTCTTATGAAAGCCCACACTGTGTGGTATAAATGATCAGTAAATTGAGAAAGTAAATTCTTCCCAGGAATATGACATGTTATAAGAATGCTCCAGGGGAAAAGGTGATAAAATGTATGTATTAAGATTATGTTCTGCTCCAAGAATTAGTAAATGGAAAAATCTACGCTTCTTTTTCCTTTTTTTTTTCTGCAAGCTAAATATTCCTCATTCTTTCTTCTTGTAAATGTCACCTCTAGAATCCTTATGTATGGATAAGGATTATCCTTATGCATGAATAAGGTGAGATATATTTGCATATTAGCAAGACTCTTCTCCATTCTCCCTTGAAAAGTGTTGCAAAAAGCACCAGCGATGTACCTGAACTGAGAACCAGTGATAAGAAGGGACCCAAGAAACAAAAAGGCAGTTGTAGAAAGTTAAAATGAGTAATGAAAGTCACATCAGAAGACTTAGATAGATGCCAATGCTTCATCGCTTACCAGGTATAACACACTGGACAAATAATTTATTCACTCAGAGCCTTTGCTACATCATCTGTAAAATGAGATACTATTACCTACCTCATATGAGACATCGTGTTGTGAATTTTATATATAGATAGTATGTTTGAATAGGAGGTAGAAGAGTGAAAAGAGAAACGAAAAAAAAAGAAAATGGAGAAGATGAAAAAATAAGAATTATGGAGTATTGTAAATGGAAACTAAAAGCTTTTCCTCTAAAATTCAGTACAAGGCTACGATGCCCACTCACCACTTCTATTCAGCATAGTATTGGAAGTCTTAGCCAAGCAATTAGATGAGGAAAATTAAATAAAGTAATCCAAATAAAAAAAGAGGTAAAATTATCTCTGCAGATGACATGATGATACATATAGAAAATCCTAAAGAATCAGCAGCAACAAAAATGGTAAAACTTATAAATTTTATGAAGATGAAGATACAAAATAAACATACAGAAATCTGTGAACTATCCAAAAAAGATGCTAACAATGAAATATCTTAAAAATTAGGCCGGGCGCGGTGGCTCAAGCCTGTAATCCCAGCACTTTGGGAGGCCGAGA
>NW_012118644.1:1516985-1551346 GCF_000951035.1 Colobus angolensis palliatus
GAGACCAGCCTGGCCAACATAGTGAAACCCTGTCTCTACTAAAAATACAAAAATTAGCCGGGCATAGTGGCGTATGCCTGTAATCCTAGCTCCCTAGGAGGTTGAGGCAGGAGAATCACTTGAAGCTGGGAGGTGGAGGTTGCAGTGAGCCGAGATCACACCACCGCACTCCAGTCTTGGCAACAGAGATGAAACTTCGTTTTTAAAAAACACACACACACATACACATTGACGAAGGAAATTTAAAAAGACACAGAAAGGCTGAGTGCGGTGCCTTACACCTGTAATCCCAGCACTTTGGAAGGCGAGATAGGCAGATCACCTGGGGTCAGGAGTTTGATACCAACCTGGCCAACATAGTGAAACCCCATCTCTACTAAAAATATAAAAATTAGCCAGGTTTGTCTGTAATCTTGGCTACTCAGGAGTCTGAGGTAGGAGAATCACTTCAACCCAGGAGGTGGAGGTTGCAGTGAGCCGAGATCACACCACTGCACTCTAGCCTGAGCAACAGAGCAAGACTACGTCAAAAAAAAAAAAAAAAAAAAGACACACATAAATGGAAAGGTAGCACATGTTCATGAATTGGATTAATAATGTTAAAATGTCCATAATACCCAACTGATCTACATATCCAATGCAATCTCTATCAAAATTTTGCATTCTTTATAGAAACAGAAAAAATACTTAAAATATGTATGGAACTACAAAAGACCCTAAATAGCCAAAGAAATCTTGTACAGGAACAAAGATGAATGCATCCCACTTCCTGATTTTAAAATACACTGGCATGTATCACTTAATGATAGGAATGCATTCTTTTTTAGTATTTTTAATTTTATTTTTTAATTTTTAATTATTTACTTTTTGAGACTGGGTTATGAGACTGGCTAATTTTTGCATTTTTGGTAGAGACGGGGTTTCATTTATGTTGCCTAGGCTGGTCTCAAACTGCTGGCCTCAAGCAATCCACCTACCTCGGACTCTGAAAGTGGACAGGAATATATTCTGAGAAATATATCAGTAGATGATTTTGTCATTGTGCAAACATCATAGAGTGTGCTTGCATCAACCTAGATGATATATCCCACTACACGCCTAGGCTCTATAGCATAGCCTATTGCTCTTAGGCTACACATCTGTACAAGATGTTACTTTACTGACTACTATAAGCAATTGCAATACAATGGTAAATATTCGTGTATCAAATATATCTGAACATAGAAAAGGCACAGCAAGACTATGGTATTATAATCATAGAGGACCACTGTCATATACACAGTGTGTTGTTGACTGAAACATCATCATGCAGTGTGTCACTGCATTACAAAGCTACAGTACTCAAAACAGTATGGTACTGGCATAAAAATGAACATACAGACAAAATTGAACAGAATAGAGAGACCAGAAATAAACCTAGGCATATAGTGTCAACTGATCTTCAACAAGGGTTCCAACCACACACAATGAGGAAAAGGTTCTCTCTTCAATAAATGTTGTTAGAAAAACAAGGGACCCACATGCAAAAAGAGGAAACTGCACCTTTATTTCACACCATATACAAAAATCAACTCAAAATGAATTAAGAACTTAAAGGTAAAACCAGGAACCATAAAAACACTGGAAGAAAACAGGGATAAACCTTCTTAACATTGGTCTGGGCAATGATTCTTTTGGACATGACCCGAAAAGCACAGAAAACCAAAGCAAAAACAGACAAGTGGGATTCCGTCTAACTAAACAGTATCTGTATATCAAAAGAAAAATCAACAGGGAGAAAAAGCAACCTATGGAATGGGAGCAAGTATCTGAAAACCACGTATCTAATGAGTGGTTAATTTTCAAAATATATAAAGCATTCAAATAAATGAACAGCAAAAGAAAGAAATAACTCAATTTAAAAATGGGCTAAGGACCTGAATAGCCATTTTTCTCAGGAAGACATACAAATGGCCAACGGGTATACAAAAACATACTCAATATCACTAATCAACAGGAAACCATAAATCAAAACCACAATGAGCTATTACCTTGCACCTGTTAGGATAGGTATTATAAAAATATGAAAAATAACAAGTGTTAGCAAGAATGTGGAAAAAAGAGAACCTTTGTACACTGTAGGTGGGAATGCAAATTTATACAGCCATTTTGGAAAACAGTATGGAGGTTCTTTAAAAAATTACAACTAGAAATAATATATGATCCAGCAATCCCACTTAGAGGTATTTATCCAAAGGAAATGAGATCAGTATGTTGAAGAGCTATCTACATTCTCATGTCCATTGCAGAGCTATTCACAATAACCAAAATATGGAATCCACATAAATGTCCAACAACAGATGCACGGACACACACACTCACCCACAAGCAAAGTGAAATATTATTCAGCCTTTAAAAAGAAAGAAATCCTGCCATTTGTAACATGTATGAGCCTGGAGGACATTATGCCAAATGAAATATGCCAGACACAGAAAGACAAATACTGCATGATCTCACTTGTATGTGGAATCTAAAAGGATCAAACTTACAGAAGCAGAGAGTAGAATGATGGTTGCCAGAAATGGGGGGAGGGGAGAAATGGGGAGAATTTGGTCAAAGGGTACAGAGTTTCTGTTAAGTAAATAAGTAAGTTCTGGAGAGTTAATATACAGCATGGTGACTATAGTTAAAAATGCTATATTGTATTCTCGAAATTTGCTAAAAGAATAATCTTAAGTGTTCTCATCACAAAAAAAGAGACAGAAAATAGTTACTGTGTGGGTGATAGATACCTTAATTAGCTTGATTGTGGTGGTAATTTCACAATGTTTACACATGTCAAAACATCTAGTTGCATACCTTAAGGGTATACAATTCCTATTCATCAATTACACTTCAATAAAACTTTTTTAAAAAAGAGAGAAATGGATAGTATTTTAGCAATTATTCTGTCCAAAACATGAATACTATAGAGGGAATTGAGGCTCAGGTTTATAATGTGCTCAGGTCACACGGTGGATGATACAGTGTTGAAGACAGAGGAGGACACAGGCTCCTTGGTTCCCAAGGCAGCTCTCCCTTCACCTTCTCAGAGCCTTGTATAGCCAGTGGTAGCAAGCACAGACTGTGGAACCAGATTGCCTGGGTTCAAATCAGAGTCATATGACTTCCCAGCTGTGTGACCCTGGCCATATTACTTTTCTGAGCCTCAATTTCCCCATCTGTAAAATGGGTTAAAGGCTATAGCTGTCACAAGGGTCGCACTCAAGTATAAATGACTTAATAGAGCTATATAAGCTTTGGCTATTCATACCATATTCTGTATCATATCAGACAAGTTTATTCATTCCATTCTTTTTGTTTTATATTTCAACTTCCTTTTTGGTTCTGAAATGAACCCTAACTGGATTCTATTTTGGACTTTCTCCCATTATCCTGCTCATTTAGGTTCAACTGGCAGCATCAGGGGTGGGTTAATTATATGGTAAGACACTTCTGCCTCCTGAAGCCCCTGGTCTTTAGTATTCTTTTCCCTTGCCTTTCTAATAATTAATAATAATAATAATAATAATAATAATAATAAATGCAGGTTGAGCTGAAACAGAGAAAGAACTTTGTTCTGTCCGCAGGAACTGCAATGCAATCTCCATTTTTCTTTGCTGACAAGCACCCGGGCCTGGGTGCCCCAGTGCCTTTTCGTAAATCAAAAGAATATTGAACTCATTATATTGAAGCACAAGTTATCCTTTCATCGGTCAATTTGTCTGGGTCAACTATTCTCGCACATTTGTTCTGGACATCTAAAAGATAGGACATCTAACAGTCCGTCTCCAATATTACAACTGCTGCTCATTTTGATATCCTAAAGTGATAATCTGAAATCAGGCCATTTGAATGCAATTATTAGGTACCAAAGCACAATATTCCATCAAAGCAGTGAAAGGAATCCAAAGTCTGTCCCTCATGCCTGTAAACAGGAACAATAGGGCCTATATTTACATGACAGTGTATGGTTTACCAAGCACATTTACTTTCAATTCCTCTTTTGAGTATTACATTCTACAGCTATGTTGGGGGCCGGGAGGCAGGTAAAGATAAATTCCTCTTTAAGGAGAAGGAATTTGAGGCTCAGATCACTACTCAAAGATCTAACAGAATGAAACAAGACTTGAATGCTTAAATTCTTTTACAGATTGAGATTTCTCCCACCCCTCCCCTTCTTCCTTGTGTTTAATGACCAACTTTCAGAGTATTCTCTCAGGTTATTTGAATATGTCAGCACATGACTCAGACTGTGCCTTAACTCCAAGTCCTATCTTTATTCCATGTACCTAGCATCAAATACTCGCAGCAAGGCCGGGCGCGGTGGCTCAAGCCTGTAATCCCAGCACTTTGGGAGGCCGAGATGGGCGGATCACGAGGTCAGGAGATCGAGACCATCCTGGCTAACATGGTGAAACCCCGTCTCTACTAAAAAAATTACAAATACTCGCAGACTCTCAGTCCCTTGACCTATTCTATCTCAATGACCTTCACCCTATTCTTCCAGGCCCCTGCTTCCTGCCATGATTACTCCAGAACTTGCCATCTCCCAACACCCTTCTAACTTTGACATATTGTATTAAAACATTCCAGTTTTTAACTAGTCTATCACAACATTAGCTTTTTCACCTTTTCAGGACCTCTAGGCCCATAACCCTCTCCTTTCCCTTTACGTACTACCTACTACCTGCTTTCTTTTGTATCCAACTTAGATCCAGTGATCCACCTATGCATTTACTTTGAGCCAATACTCTTTTTTAAAGTATTTGTTTTAACTGAGAAGTAAAAATTGCATATATTTTTGGAATACAATCTGATGTTTTGATGTGTGTATACATTGAGGAATGGCTCAATAATATTAATTAATATATGTATTACTTCACATATTTTTGGTGGTAAGAATACTTAAAATATACTATCACAGTGATGTTCAAATGTACAATCCATTATTATTATTAATTACAGTTATTAAGTATAGTCACCATGTTGAACAGTAGATCTCAAATTGATGTTCCTCCTATCTAATTGAATTTTGTATCCTTTGAGAAACATCTTTCCAGTTCCACCACTCCTCACCCTAGATCCTGGTAACCACAATTCTACTCTTTGCTTCTATGAATTTGACTTATTTAGATTCCACATATAAGTGAGTACATGTGGTTATATGTATTTCTGTGCCTGGCTTATACCATTTAACATAATGGCCTCCGGGTTCATCTATGTTGTTGCAAATGACAAGATTTCCTTCTTTTTGAAGACTGAATAGTATTCCATCATGTATGTATACCATATTTTCTTTATCCATGTATCCACTGATGGACTCAAGTTGATTCCATATCTTGGCTATTGTGAAAAATATTTCCATGAATATGGAAATGCAGGTATCCCAACTGCATTACAGTCATTATAAATCAGTGATCACCAACCTTATCCAAGCACTGTTTCTTAATGACCCTTCTGTATTTCCTTAATCATATCCTTCTAAAATTCTTCAGATTAATGATTTCCCAGTTTCCCCAAACACTATAAAAACTTTTGACACTCCACAGTACCCCCTTCCTCAGTGATCGGTTTCACACCCCACTTCACAAAGAGAACAGAAGCCATCAGAAGTCCCTTCAAATCTTCACAAGGGAAATCAATAGATTTATCTGCACCCACACCTCTCCTTCCCTTCTTTCCTCCTATTTCAACAAAAGGTATCTCTTCTTTTACCCCTACCTGTGCTCTTTCTTTTTCCCTTCCTGCTACTTCAGAAATCGCTTCATCAAAAATAACCCCGTTCTGATGGCTAATGGGTACAAAAAATAGAAAAAAGTTAAAAAAGATTTAGTATTTGCTAACACAAGGTGACTACAGTAAAAAATAATTTACTTTTATATGTAAAAATAACAAAAACAGTATAACTAAATTCTTTGAAACACAAAGGATAAATGCTAGAGGTGATGGATACCCCATTTACCCTGATGTGACTATGCATTGCATGCCAGTATCAAAATATCTCATGTAACCCATAGTTATATACACTACTATGTACACAGAAGAATTAAGAACAAAAAATTAAAAAATAAAAGATAATAACCCCACTGTGTCCCACAGTGTCAGTCTCTTCCCTCTCTTAATAGTCCCCTCCCTCTTAAAATCAATGAACATAAATAAAACTTCATTTCACACCTTTGCTTCTTTTCATAGTGATGCTTCTTTTTTAAAATAGAAAAATAATAAAATCTCTACTCCCTTTTTCTCACTTCTCAACCCACTACACTCTGGCTTATATCCCTAACCCTTTACTTAAGCAGCTCTTGCCAAGGTCAAGATTTTATAAAAGACTGTTTTCAGTTCTTGCCTTATGTGCTATATTAGAAACTACAGCTATTGATTACCTAAACCTTCCTTCTTAAAAGATTCATTTATTTTTGCTTCCAAGGTACCGGCCATCCCTGATTTTCCTCCTGTACCACCAACCATTCCTCAATTTCTCAATGCTTTACTCGGCACCTACTAAACAGGTTCCTTTGTGAGTGAGCATAGCTCTAAGGGTTATCACTGGTAACCTGGTAACTATAAATACTGTAACTTTTTATCCCAGCTCTCTCTTTTAAGGGTCAGAACCATTTATACAACCTCCTACTAAGTTTCTATTTGAATGTTCCAGGGAGTTTAAATTCAACATTTTCAGAGGTGGCTTATCATCTTCAAACATGGATAACCTCAAAAAGTCTCCTTGTCTCCCAGGGCTGCCTACACTAATGAAAAGCACCATCACCCACCCAGTTGACCAAGTTAAAAATGTTCCCCCTCTCTTTTCCTTACTTAACCTAGACTCAGTCAATTTATTACTTAAGGTATGGTTTTGCCAGTCCACTTGCTTCTTGACTATTTCTTTCCTGTCAACTTTCATATTCAAACACTCACCAAATACGGAGTCTTTTGTGTTTCCTTAAAGGATCTCAGGTTATGACCATTTATATAATATTTTGAAAGAATAAAATCACAGAGATGAAGAACAAACAAATTAGTGGTTGCCAAGCGTTAGGGATTATGGATGGTAGAGGATGAGAGAGAGGTTTGGCTGTAAAGGGCTAGCACAAGAAACATCTTTGTGTTGAGGGAGTTGTTCTGTCTCTTGATCGCAGTGGTGGTTACATGAATCCACACATATGGTAAAATGGCACAGGACTATAAACACACATTTTACCCATGTCAGTCTCTTGGATTTGATATTGTACTACAGTCACATAAGATGTAACCATTGACGAGAACTAGGTAAAGACTACATAAGACCTTTCTGTACTATCGTAGCAACTTCTTGGGAGTCCATAATTATTTCAAAATTATAACAAATAAATACACATACACATCTCAAACATCAACTGACGCTATTTTATTCCAAGACAGTTTCCTCTCTCACCTGGATGACATACTTTGCACCCTCTCCCATCTTTCCCCCATTAATCTATTCTTTCAATTATAACAGAAGTGATCTTTCTAAGGTGACAACCTGATCATGCTCCATCTCTGGGCAAAACTCCTAGAGCTCCCTATTGTTGTTAGGACGTAGTTCACAAATTGTAGGCTGAGAAGCCACGGAGTGCCACAGCAAACTCATAGGAGCACAGCAGGATATTTTAAGTGTTCAAGGGAAATGAAGGATACTTGACATTTCTTGGGTATCACAAGAACTTCTAACTCGAGGTCGTTCACAGTTTCAACATTAGAACACAATGTATTACTTTCAATGTTAGTGTATCTTTGTGAAGCTGGGTTTCTGGCAGTTGGTACAATTTCAAAGTATTGCAAAAAATTAATGAGGAACAGAAAATGAGGGTTGATTTTATCTAATTGCAAAGTTTAAGAAGTAGTAACTGTGATTATTTAAGAATAAAATGAAAATATTGCCTTTTGTTTAGATTTTCGTGTATTTTTTTTTCAAATGGTCACTAAATTTGTCACAACAAAAATACTTCATTATTAAGTTGTTTGGATCTAACTATTTAATAAACAGTGTTATTGGTTTTTTTTTGTTTTTTGTTTTTTGTTTTGGCCTATGGGAATCATAGAAAACAATCATTGAAACCTTAAGAACACCTTAAAATGAGAAAGTATAGGATCCATTGCCTTAGAATAAAGTCTGAAGTCTTTTATATAACATGTACAGAGCTTCATGACTTGGCCTCTCTGTTGAATTTTCTGGCCTGCATACTAACATCTTCTCTGCCCATTGCAAGCTCAAGAACAAGTATGCCTTCCTCCAAACCCTACTTCAAAACACACACACAAACCTACTTAAAATATTTTCTTGGAATCTTTCCTTAATCTTGCAAGACCAGCTCAGTGCCCTTTCTTTGCACTATTACTCCATTTTATACTTTTTTTTCAACACTCCTCATACTACGTGTCGATTTGGCCGCTTTTAGTCTCTCTCTCCCTCACTACCCTACAAGTGCTCCTGAAGGGCAAAGATGAATAATCCCTTGGTGTCATCAGAGGCTAACACAGTGCATGCACATTAGTAGGGACTCAATAAATATTTGTTGGATTAATGCACAGGTGAGCACTTTTATCTCAAACTGTTTACCAGCATGGAGACTTGTTTCTTTCATATCATTTGTATTTACCTCCTTCTTTCTCATACAAACCACACTCCCCCATGAATGTGATGTAGAACTAGGTGAGCTGGGTGTCATGCTAGAGTTGCAGAGAGACTGTCACAAGTGAGGATGGAGCCTGCACCTTGCTGACTTTCTCTGAACAATAAACCTGCAATTTGAGGAAAAGCAAAATTACCTGAACTCCCCACCCCCACCACACACACACAGACACAGACACACACACAGACACAGACACACACACACACACACACACACACACAGAGTCTGCCTTGAAATGCTGCTGATTGCCATGGATGTGCTTGGGTGAGAAGCAATCCCTGAGGGACAAATGTCCCCTGAGCATTACACATCAAAGACAACCTGGCGAGCACGGTGCAGCAGGAACTAGAAGATGAGATGTCACAGACTGCTCCCATCACCTGGGCTGATTAATAAATTAGACTCTTGCGAATTGGGGGACGTGCACTGTGTACATGAATCAATGTATGCTGATAGCTTAAAGAGACCTTGCCGGTATGGTGTCACATGTTCCTCAGGGCATCAAAAGTCTTTCTGTCTCTGGTCCTCTTTCTTTAGCTTCCTCCTAAAAAGTATCTTCCAAGACTAAGAATGGAGCAAATGCTACCTTTATAGGGCACGTATGCTACAAAGCCCACTAGCCAATCATCCCCACTGCAGTTGTTGGATCTCAAAGTCCCTATTGTAAGACATCTCAGAGTCCCTGTTGCTGGATTTGCAGGGGTGGATACTTCAGGTATTTCTTTTAGCTACTAGTCCTCGAGCATTTGCTCTGTGCTAAAGACTATTTTTTTTTTTTTTTTTTTTTTTTTTTGAGACAGAGTCTCGCTCTATCACCCAAGCTGGAGTGCAGTGGCATGATCTCGGCTCACTGCAACACCTGCCTTCTGGGTTCAAGGGATTCTCCTGTCTCAGCCTCCCAAGTAGCTGGGATTACAGGTGTCCACTACGCACCCGGCTAATTTTCGTAATTTTAGTAGAGATGAGGTTTCACCCTGTTGGCCAGTCTGGTCTCAAACTCCTGACCTCGTGATCCGCCCGCCTCAGCCTCCCAAAGTGCTAGGATTACAGGCGTGAGCCACTGTGCCCGGCCGCTAAAGTCTATCATATATTCTCTTCTTAAATCTTCACAACAATCTTGGAATTTATCTTCATTTTGCAGATGGAGAAGTTGAGGCTCACATGATTTAAGTAACGTGCCTAAGATTTCACGGGTAGGAAGTGGCAGAGCCAGGATTCAAATTAAGGTCTGCCTAAAGACTTGCTAAGCTATAGTGACCATTGTAGGGTTCACATAAGCTTAGACACTAACTTGAAGTTGGAAGTTTCCATCAAGGTGAGCGGGGAAGAGTCAGGTACAGATAAAGGGTGGAATGCAAAGTCTTCCTCCAAGCCAGTCTGGGAATCCATAGCTAATGAGACCCAGTAATTCTTGTGCCCAGGAGGAAGGCCTTGAGAGATAAAGAAATTGCCCAGAGGCAGAAGCCTGAGCATTCTGGTTCCTTTTATTGGAGATACAAAGGTATCCAGTAGCTGTAGAACTCTGCATAAAAGAATGCATCCTGCCACAGGGTGCTGAGAATGGAACTGAAGTCTGTAAGCCTGGATGTTGCACAGGAAAAGGCTGCCTGACCAGTAGGTCCACAGCAGCTGTTGATGGCACTGACTGGTATTTGAGGGTTAATGTAACCCTTCTTCACTGCCTTTGTCTTAGTTCCAGCACTCCCTTTCTCTCCCTTAAATTACTGCCACAGTTTTCTAAGCCAGCTCTCTTTCTCCTTTTCTCCCATTCCTCAGGCTGCTGCCAGAGCAATTCTAACTGTATATCCGTGCATGTCAGCCTCAGGTTTCAAAGCCTTCACCGTTTTCTTTTTGCCCCCATCAGGCAAGACACAGGTTCTGACCTGCTTAACACAAACCCATTGCAAACTCTGCTAATCACACATGGTACAATTTTCCTCTGAGCCAAAACACGACCACATTAGTGCATCAGTATTTTAAAAAATAAATGAATCGTAAAGGAACACATTATATTTGAATGGAATAGAAGATATCTTGATATTTAAGAAGCATCACATGTAGGTTAAGTCTTTTTTTTTTTCGGGGGTTTTTATTTCAATCATATATTTTTATCTATATTTCTCGCTAGGTTTATTGAGTGAGTGTCAAACTCAAATGTATTTGTTCACATGTATTAAGGTCAAAAATGTACGGAAACATCAACAAAGAAAAAACACTGTTCTAAACGGCTATCTAGTAATATTCTGCCAATTCACCAGACTTTAAAGATTGGTTGAAATCCATGTGCTATCTCAAATTTCTTTTGTTGTTGGCTTGAAGCTGCTCTCCAACCCTATGCTCTACTATCAGTACTACTCAAAATATACCCAAAACACATGAAGACGTATAGTTCCAGGCTTTCCCCTGTCTTCTGACTTCGCAGGTGCTATTCCATTTGCCTAAGGTGCTTCTCTCCTCACTGCATTCTCATGAATCCTAATCCTCTTTGAAGCCTATGTTCAAGACGTCTTCCTTTAGCATGCCTTTCCAAACATGCCTCTTCCTCCTCTGCTTCCTCAACTTTGCCACCTCAATGGAATGTAATTTCCCTTTCCCTACACCCACGGAGCATCAGTGGCAACTCTCAAGGCACACGGCACTGTGGTTATTTGTTTTTCAGTCAGTTTCCCCCAAAGAGACCTGAATTCCTTGAGGGAAGGGATCAATGCTTTCCTCCCTCTATCCCCAGGAAATAGTGCAGGGCCTGACTAGTAGGAGTTTAGAGATCAGTAAACATTTTTTTTCAAATGAATGAGTAAGCTGCAGGTGCCCCAGATCACAGACCCAGTCTCCCTTTCTTCTTTGGCCAAGATTTGGAGCACAGTATTTGAAGCCCCAGGGCTTTTCTCCATTTCTCCTCCTAATCTACTGAATCATAACAATCGCTATCTTTAGATCAGTTTAAAGACTCTGTGTCGGTCTGTCCGTAGGAGTGGGTGGGCAAGTAGACCCATTTTCAGACACTGCTTGTGACAAAAGCTGGACAATTACTCTGTAGAAATTTTAGCTAACTATGGTTTGTAACTCACAGAAGTCAGTTCAGTAATGGCATGGGAGCAAAGAGGTAAAATACTGTAAACATACCAATTTGGTAGCAATAAAGCTATCATTTTTAGAATTAGAAGATCAATTTTAAATAATCAACACTAAAGATTATCTTTGAATTGGCACCAAATGGCCCAGAAAAATGTTTGCTGGATATCCTTCTCCACTTCTATCTATTCAGGGAGACCCTGATAAAAAGTTTGGATTAAGCAAGGGATGTATGTGGGCTGGGGGGTAAGGAGAGATGCAGGTTCATGCTTCTCTCCAATGCTGTCAGCCTTTAAATGGCTGAAATTGACAAACATGAATATGGGGCATCATCCCATTCTCATCTTTTAAGTCAACCAGGAATGCTCTGAAGGGAAGAAAAAGTGTCTTTTAACACACTTGGTCTAAGCTGGTTTTTAGTGACACAATCCATGCATATCTGGACCTAACAATGGAGGCTGAATATCTTACTTCCTAAGGAATACTGTAGTCAGAGTCAAAAGGCACTAGAATCTCCAGAAGAAGGAAGAATATTTTTTGACTGGAGAACTAGTTTGCCCTTAACCACTCCCTCTATGCAGGAGAAAGCAAAAATGGATCCACCTCTCTTCACGCATTGAGCTGCCATCCTGGTCTGTGGCCATATCTAAAAACATGGATGATTGTTTCCCCCATTTTATCCTATGGACATACACTCTGGGAATCCAGTAATTACAATGGTACCTATATTTAAGCCATCCCAATTCAAACTCATGAAGACCAAAATCTAAGACCATTTATTCAAGTATTCTTCCCACCACTCTTTTTTTTCTTCTTCCCCAGAAATACTAGTGCAGGATTTCTCAACCTCTACACAACTGAAAGTATGTTGGATAATTGTTTGCTGGAGAAGGCTATCCTATGCATTGTAAGGTATTTAGCAGCATCCCAGATCCCTGCTTACTACCCACTAGATGCCAGAAGCACCCCCAACAAACACCACCACCAGTTGGGTACCAAAAATCTCCCCAAATACAATTGCTAAGTGTCCCTGTAGGAAGCAAAATTATCCCTTACTGACGATAATTTTTTTTTAGCTCCTGTCTCTCCTAGACTAGTTAAATCTAAATACCTGGAGAAAGATCCAAGCATTGGTTATTTTTAACTGTGCAGGTAACTCTAATATCTAGCCACTTATTTGCATATTGAATCAAAATTGTACCTAACTCAACTGTAGTTCTGCCCTCTGTTGAGGTTTGTATATCTATACCACAGGGGGAATGCCAAACTTGGGATTTGAAATGAAAAGGGGAAGGAAGAACAAAAGGGTTGTGATGAGAAAACTGAAACTGCTCATTTTTTTCCATCATAAACCAGGAGGTAGATTTAGACCAAATAACTCAAAGCAAAAGCTTAACAGGAAGATTGGCTTCCTCATCCAGTTAACCAGTTATTCAAAACAAAGAGGTATCCCTTTTAGTGTGCTCTGACGTAGGGTGGAATTCGAAGACACAACACCCAAGCTGTCAAATTTAGGCAGAGCCCACAGTTCCCTGAGCCTGCTCATCAGAATTTCAATTCCGTTGAGAAAAAGAGGTTGTATCGTTAAAAAAGTATGGCTAAATACTGTTAAATAGTCTAATATTAATAAAGGTCTGTGATAAGGGGGCCTGTGTAACTTTGGGTTTTCCATATACAGGTCTATAACATTTGGGAGGCAGCTGGGCAAGGTCAAGGATGCAGCCTCTAGAATCACACTTGCCTGTGACAGGTCCTACTCTATCACAAATTAACTCTTTTACCATGTACAAGCTGTATAAATAGAGAGATAATAGCAATACCTACTGCACAGGATGATTGTAAGGATCAGTTGGAATAATTTTTACGCCAGATAAAGTGCAATGCTAACCACTTCAGATTTCAATGTTAACAATTAACTTGTCACTGTTGTGATGACTATTGCTTCTTTGACTATGGGAGTCATCATGGAAAAACAAATGCGTGTTCTTTTTTTCTAGAAAATATCTTTTAATATTACATTGAACTATAGTTCTCTGTAACATAATTAAGAAATGCTTTATGCCATACTAATAGAAATCTAGTTCTTGTACTGCATGATTTCAAGATTATACCTGGAATCAAAAGGCTGAAGGCTTCTTTCAAGTTGAAACACAAGCCCCTGGAGTGGGGCAAGGGTGGGCTTCTCTCTAAACTCCACTTGTCTGGAAGCTCCTTGAGGGCAGGAATCCTGTTCCTCACAAGATAAACTCCCCGTATACAATATCTGGCACATCTAGATGCTTAATCTATACTCTTGAATGACTGCTGTATACAGACCACATCTCATTCATCTTAGTAGAACCATTCATCCATCCCCAGAAGCATCCATTTAGCCAAGTAGCTTTACCACAAAACCTGTTATTTTTGTGAAACACAAGAAGGAATTACCAGGACAGCAGAGGAGGGCTGAGATCTATACAACTCTGAAATAAATATGCAACACAGCCAGGCAATTAGACTTGGCTTACCAAGATTTGATTTATACTCAACTTTCACGTATATATTTAGAGTTCAAAGGGAGATGCAACGTAAGCCACAAACCACTTGTTCTGCAACCAGCAGGGACAGCCACTCAATATGGAACCACCACTTGTGACATAGTGACCACCATTACCAGAACATCCCCTTTTCCCTGACTCTTCAGATCCAAAGAGTATCATAACTATCCTACTAAAATCATCTGAGAAATAATTGCTAAATTTACAGCACCTACTGATGATCTCACAGTTAGGAAAAGAAAAAAAAACAGAAAATAAAACACAAAAAGGCATTGGAAACACAGGAAAAATCTTTGGACTAACTGACTTTGAAATTACCATGAGAATAAAAAAATAATTCCTAGTAAACAACCAACATCTGAAGTGGAAGAGGGAACCACCATTCTGACATGTCTTTGTGAAGCTCCTGGAAAATTCTAAGCTCTATATATTTGAAATATAAGTTATTTCTCACCCCAATTGCATGAGGCATTTAACATCATCTCAGTTTCATAGATGGGAAAACTGAGTCTCAGAGAGGTTGAAACTTGCCCATGGTCAAAAGAAGCCTGTTGGCATTTGGTAATAAATCAGGTAACTAAGAACCAGGGAGAGTCGTGACAGCATAGAGTTAAGGACCCATGTTGGGAAGTCCCAGAAACCAGCTTTTGAATCCCAGCTGTGCCACTTTCCAGTTGTGTAACGTGAACAATGTACTCTTAGTGCCTTTCTCATTTGTGACATGCGACAATAATAGTATTTCCCTTCAGAATGTGGCTATGAGGAGTTAACAACTAATATATGTATAGTCTTAACAGAAAGTGAAAATAAATTACTTTGTTAGAATGATGATTTAGAACTCTAATGAAAAAAATTCAAGCATAAGATAACTTAAATTTTACAAGGCACTGTCACACAAACTGTATCTCATTGACCTAGTAGGTACGGCAGACATCATTATCCCTTTCTACAGAGGAGGAAATTGAATATCTGAGCAGTCATTTCTATCCATAGAAAGATCAATCTTTGATTATTCACTTTTTATGCCCTCTATCCTTCACTCCTAACTCTGAGCTGGGTGGAGGAGGGGCTGTGGGTTATGTGGGGGTAGGAGGATATATGTGTGTAATCTATTTGGGGGTAGGAGGATATATGTGTGTAATCTATTGGGTTTTTTTTGGTCATCTCTATATTAGCAAATAATAGTACAATTTATGGATAATGATGGGTGTTAAACTCCAAAACAATAAATGTATGCGTGAGTGAATGCTGCATACATGAATTTGCCCAAGATGAGAAAGCTGGAAAGAGGTTACAGAATGAACAAAACCTGAATCTCTAGACTCCAGACCCAAAATCCTTTCCACTACCACATGCTGTGTTTTCAAATGACAATATTTCACAGAATCATGAAATTTCAGAGGTAAGAAGGACCTTGGAGACCACTTCGGCTAGCACTCCCATTTTACAGAAGAAGAACCAAAGGTTCAAAGGAGTTCCATTAGTTGACAAAAATTACACAACCAGGAGATAGGAGAGCCGGATCAGCACCCGAGTTCCCTGACTCTGAGGTCAAAAGTGCTCCCACTGCACCCTGGCAGATTCAAGAGCAGAAAACTCCCCCAAGCCTTCAGGTGGCAACTCAAGTTTGTGAGTGACAGAGCATTTACATCATGCACTCAAACGAATGCACATGTGCACACTGTTGCTTGGCTTGTAAAGCAACACGAGAAGATGTTTCTGCTGGGTTTTAATTAAACAGGTTCTCATTGTTGTCACTAGCAGTGACTTGACCATGATTCTATGAGCAGAAGCCAGCCTCTGTGTGCAAAGGCAGGAGAAAGAAGATGGCCTTAACCTAGTTAAATAAGGAGAGAGAGCTTCTTCCCAGTTTCTTTCTGAAGCGTCCCAGTCACCCTGGGTTCCAAACAGGATTCTGGGGAGGAGGGAACTGGTGGAAGCTTGAAGTCTCAGCAGATCAGTAAGGCTGGCTCTCTAGCATCAAAAAATGTAGCACTATTGTAGTCAGGCCTTTCTCTTTTTATGATGAAAATGTCAAGTTTGTAATGTGCTGTGTCCATGCTAGCATACAGGAAGACAGGCACAATGGAAATTGCCTATGGACATGCTTTGTGGAAACGTCAGTGTTTCAACAAAGTGGCATACAGGAAGGAAAAAGTATCAATTCACAATTGCCCCAGTGATCATGTCCTAGTTGGCTTTTGCCCTGATCAGCATCTGGATGAGCACATGTCTCTGGGTGCATATTTGCATATGGGTTCACATGCACATTATGACAAGAGTTCCGCCTAATCCTCAGACATTGTAGGTGCCAAATCAATGTTTGTGGTATTTATGATTTCCCAGTTATACCCATCCTGCACATTTTTCTTTATAGCACTTACTATACATAGAAATATGCATGTGTTTAATTAAGGTCAGTCTCTCCTATGACAGAAACTATTATATTTATTTTACTCATCATTATATCTTCTGCCCTAAACATAGTGTTGAATCTGTAGCTGGTGCTTAATAATTATTTGAGGATTAAATGAAAGAAGGAATGAATAACTAGACAACCAGGGGCCTAACTTCTGGGTTGAACTCCGTCATTTAATTAGCCATTTGACTTTGGTTAAATATTAAATGTAATTTTGGAGCTAGACAGGACCTCAGAAAACAACTTATTGGATGATTGCAAACTTTGTTTTAGGAGTAGAATCCAAAGTAAACCATACATGAAATCTTAACACAAAAGCAGATATAAACCTTCTCTAGTATAAGGGAGGTGTAGGGTTCAGAATCCTGCCTGATCATCTCTTTGCTACGCTCCCCAGATTTCAATGGTTTCTATGGCTACTTTAATCAATCCTCAGATTTTTGAATAACATAGGTTGAAAACTGCTGATCTACATCAGCCCTATCATTTGATAAATGAGGACAGTAGAATGCAAAAGATGAGGGAGCTTACCTAGTGTCACAAGACAAGTGCATGAAGAACTGAAATCAGTATCCAGAGGTCTTAATCCCCCATTCTCATAGCAACCTTTTACTTCTCAACATGTCTAAAACAACCCCCCAGATGTATACAAATGATTGCAAAGAAAAATTTTTGGAAAAAGTTTCTTAGAGCTCTGCAGCACTCCGCATTTGGAAGCTATACCGGGGAGGCAGCCAACAGAGTGGTTGGAAGGAAAGCACTGGGGTCAGGTAAATCAGTGTGTAGAGCCTAGTTCCACTCCTTACTGGATGGATGACTTATAGCAACACACTCAACCTCCAAAGTCCTGATTTTCCCATCTGTAGAAGCCACTGCCCATCTCATAGAGGAGGTTATGAGGATTGAACATCCTCCATTCATGGCACATGATAAGTGCTCACTAAAAGGATGCTACTGTTGAATATTCTGAATCTGTGGTTCATTCAGGGTACCTCTTATTTCAACAGCAATAACCAACACATATGGATTATCTAACATGGACCAGAGTTCCCTTTATAAAACTGCATTGTAGCCACCACCATGTGATATTATAACTAGTTAACTTCCTAAGACCACACCTAACTACACCTGAGAGAGTTCTTTGCATTCTCTTATTCATTTAAGTCCACAGCATTCACTGTGTGTTTATGGTAACAAGGCAGAGCAAAAATCACTCTGGGGATCTAGAAATGAATTCTGTACAAGTCATTCCCTCAAAGAGTTTCCAGTTAGATGCGAAAAATACACAAGAATGCACTCTAATTCCAAATGATTTTAAATTAAAGAGGTGTCAGTGTACAGAGCTGTGGATATATCAAAGATGTGGCGGTTAAGTGGAATGTGAAAACTCTAAAATAGTTTCAAAGAGGAAAAATTTGGGCTAAGTCTTTTTTTGGATGAGTAGAATGTCAATGGTCCAAGAACCAGTACAGACCTGCTCAAGAAAAGGTTTCCTTTTTCTCAAAATGTTTGAATGTATTTGGGTAGGATATTAGGTACATCAGCAGCGTTTTCAAAACAACGTTACTTATACTTGATGTGGTTGACTAAAATTATGATATGGATGCAGATAAACCAGATTCTGAATCCCAGTCCGACCACTTCTAACTGTATGACATTAGCCATGTAACTCAACCTAGCTGAGGCTTGATGACCTAATTTGTAAAGTGGGAAAAACAATCAAAACCTTTATCTGATGGTTATTAGAAGGTTTAAATGAGATAAGGTATAATAAGTATTAAGATCCCTGCCCAGCATATAAATAAGTACTCAATAAATATTAATTATTTGATCGTCTCCTTGTCATTGCTAATATCTTCTGCAAAGAAAAAAAAATTTTAAATCAAAAACAGCTTGTGGAAGGAGCACAGACCCTTGACCCAGACACTTCTGTACACAGCAAGGGTTGCACCAATCAATGCCTGACTCCACAAAGCACAATACGAATGTAAGGCAAGGGCTATTTAGCCCAGGTCTTACCTGTATATTTTATATCTGGTTGTAAATCCTTGACGGTGTCTTTCCACAAAGGATAGGTAGCTCCTGGAGTGGTGGAAAGGCCCCCTGTCTGAAATGAGCCAATCAAATTCCTTGGAGACATGTTGGTCTGTCCCAGCTGGTTCCTGGTGGGAGGGCTGCACTGAGATACGGCCCCATATAAACAGGAAGTAGAGGAGCTCAACAAACCTCCAGTTCATGCTTTTCTGCCGGCCTTTTTCCTCTCATTCTTGCTCCATTCTGTGGAGTCCTATAGAAGAAAGAATAAAAAAGAGAGAGAAAAAAAGAGAAACCAAAGAGAGAGAGGAGAGGGGGAGAGGAGTAAAAGACAGAGAAAGACACAGGAAAAGAAAAAATGTGATTAACACATCTTCATAATAATACCTTATGTCAGTAAAGTGCTTTAAAGTTTACAAAACCCAGTATAGTTCTGGTTAAAAACATAGAATCTATGGAAATCTGGGCCCATGTTCCCATTTTGCTGTTCACATATTGTCTAAACATATACAAACTGTTTGGTCTATTATGGATGCAGTTTTCTCGTAAGTAAAACAGGGTGAGCTTACGAGCCCATAGCTTGGCACTTGGCACATCGTAGATGTTCAAGGAAGATGTGTTGAAAAAATGAATAAAATGAATTAATGCAGAAACAGAGTCTCATACACCCAGTATGAGACATGGAGACGTAATTCAAGTGACTGTACCAGTTAATGTCTTCACTAACAACTTGCCTCTCATAAAGAGGTATCAATAAACAAGAGTTCCTTTTCCTTCTCTCACCAGGCATGTATCCACTGAGTACACATTTTGCTTTTGCATGAACAGATGAATGCACAAAGTCTTGTGATGGATTGTTATCATGACTATCTAGGTTGAATACTTTAGAGATGAAGAGTTCATGGAGCTTGCTTACAGTTCACTTCTGCAATGTTCAATGGAATGTCTCCCAAACCCAAAGAAATACGGCCAGAAAATTTGTCTTTGGGTGACTCAGCCTCAAAGGTTGCGCAGGGTTCAAAAGGAAAATTGAAGGCGGTAATTTTGTCATGGGTCTTACATGCTTCTTTTATTAGGGGGTATTATGGCCTAGTGGTGCTGCGAGGGTGAAATGCTTAAGACTAAGGGCTAGCTTTGGTAGAGAGGTTCCTTGTGGAGAGAATAGACCAGAAATCACAGGGTCATGCCAATTTTGTAAACAAAATTTACACTTTTTGTTTTGTTTTGTTTGAGATGGAGTCTCACTCTGTCACCCAGGCTGGAGGGCAATGGCACAATCTCAGCTCATTGCAACCTCCACCTCCAGGGTTCAAGCGATTATCTTGCCTCAGCCCCTTGAGTAGCTGGGACTACAGTCATGTGCCACCACACCCAGCTAATTTTTGTATTTTTCATAGAGATGGGGTTTCACTATGTCGGCAGGCTGGTCTCAAACTCCTGACCTCATGATCTGCCCTCCTTGTCAGACTACTTACTCGCTTAAATGTATGTGACCCCATCCTACTTATTCTAACAGAGCTTCTTTTACTCCATATTGAAAGGCAGCTTTAAATCCAGTTTGTATCTGTTAGAAACAGTAGTATTTCAGGTCATGTATTTAACTTTTCTGACTTTCAGTTTCCTCATCTGCAAAATGTGGTTAACAATAGCACCTACACTCAGAACCAAGATGACAATTAAATGATATAATTGCTCCCTCTTGTGCCTGGCATACAGTAAGTGCTCAATAAATAGCATGTATGATGATGAGGATAATGATGATGAATGTCAATACTGATGTCAACTTATTCCCTATGAGACAGTGTTTTTGTTTACCTGATCCCCACTGCCTGGCCAAACCCTGTTTATATCCTTCAGCAGCCAGCCGAGGTCATGTCCTCAAAGGTCAATTTCCTTTTTTATTCATTTAAAAAAGTGTTATTTGTTTACTCCTCTGAGCTATAGTTGCTCATTTCCTGTAACTGCATTTTAGCCCTTATCATCTTGTATAATGCTTACAGGCATACTTCATTTTACTGTACTTCACTTTATTGAGATTTGCAAATATTAAAGTTTTTACAAATTGAAGGTTTGTGGCAGCCCTCGGCCTACCTAGTCTGTTAACACCAATTTTCCAACAATATGTGCTCACATCGTGTCTTGGTGTCACATTCTGATAATTATCAAAATATTTCACACTTTTTTATTATTGTTGTATCTGTTATGGTGGTCTGTGGTCAGCAAACTTTGATGTTATTATTGTAGTTATTTGGGGGCACCATGAACTGGACCCATATAAGATGGCAAACTTTATCGATAAATGTGTGTGTTCTGACTGCTCCACTGACTAGGTATTCCTTTTCTCTCCCTTTCCTCAGGCCTCCCTACTCCCTGAGAAACAATAATACCAAAATTAGTAAACCTACAATGACCTCTAATTGTTTAAGTGAAAGGAAGAATCCTATGTCTCTCACTTTAAATCAAAAGCTAGAAGGCTAATATCCAGAATCTACAAAGAACTCAAACAAATGTACAAGAAAAAAACAAACAACCCCATCAAAAAGTGGGCAAAGGATATGAACAGACATTTCTCAAAAGAAGACATTCATACAGCCACAGACACATGAAAAAATGCTCATCATCACTCGCCATCAGAGAAATGCAAATCAAAACCACAATGAGATACCATCTCACACCAGTTAGAATGGCAATCATTCAAAAGTCAGGAAACAACAGGTGCTGGAGAGGATGTGGAGAAATAGGAACACTTTTACACTGTTGGTGGGATTGTAAACTAGTTCAACCATTATGGAAAACAGTATGGCGATTCCTCAAGGATCTAGAACTAGATGTACCATATGACCCAGCCATCCCACTACTGGGTATATACCCAAAGGATTATAAATTATTCTACTACAAAGACACTTGCACACGTATGTTTATTGCGGCACTATTCACAATAGCAAAGACTTGGAATCAACCCAAATGTCCATCTGTGACAGACTGGATTAAGAAAATGTGGCACATATACACCATGGAATACTATGCAGCCATAAAAAAGGATGAGTTTGCGTCCTTTGTAGGGACATGGATGCAGCTGGAAACCATCATTCTTAGCAAACTATCACAAGAACAGAAAACCAAACACCGCATGTTCTCACTCATAGGTGGAAACTGAACAATGAGATCACTTGGACTCGGGAACGGGAACATCACACACCGGGGCCTATCATAGGGAGGGGGGAGGGGGGAGGGATTGCATTGGGGAGTTATACCTGATATAAATGACGAATTGATGGGTGCTGACGAGTTGATGGGTGCAGCACACCAACATGGCACAAGTATACATATGTAACAAACCTGCACGTTATGCACATGTACCCTAGAACTTAAAGTATAAAAAAAAAAAAAAAAGCTAGAAGGCATGGCAAAAGGCAAGACAGGGTGGAAGCTAGGGCTCTTGCACCAGTTAGCCACGTTGTGAATGCAAAGGAAAAGTCCTTCAAGGAAATTAAATGTGCTGTTCCAGTGAACACATGAATGATAAGAAAGCAAAACAGCCTCGTGTTGAATGAAGAGAATTTTAGTGGTCTGGGTAGCAGGTCAAATCAGCCACAACATTCCCTTAAGCCAAAATCTAATCCAGAGTAAGGTTCTAACTCTTCAATTCCATGAAGGATGAGAGATGTGAAAATGCTGCAGAAGAAAAGTCTGAAGCTAGCAGAGGTTGCTTCCTGGGGTTTAAAGAAAGAAGCCATCTCTATAACATAAAAGTACAAGGTGAAGAAGCTAATGCTGATGCAGAAGGTACAGCAAGTTATCCAGAAGATTTAGCCTCGATTATTGATGAAGATGGCTACCGTAAGCAACCTATTTTCTTTCTTATTTTGGAGACAGGGTCTTGCTCTGTCACCTAGGCTGGAACGCAGTGGTGCGATCTTGGCTCACTGCAACCTCCACCTCCCGGGTTCAAACAATTCTCACGCCTCAGCTTCCCCAGTAGCTGAGATTACAGGTGCACGCCACCATGCCCAGCTCATTTTTTGTACATTTAGTAGAAACAGGGTTTCACCATATTGGCCATGCTGGTCTTGAACTCCTGGCCTCAAGTGATCTGCCCGCCTCAGCCTCCCAAAGTGCTGGGATTACAGACGTAAGCCACCGCACCCGGCCAACAACCTATTTTCAGTGTATACAAAATAGCTTTACACTGGAAGATGTCGATGATTTCCATAGTTAGAGAGAAGTCAGTGCCTGACTTCAAAGCTTCAAAGGACAGACTGTCTCTCATTAGGGGCTAATGCTGCAGATGACTTTAAGTTGATGCCAATGCTCACCTACCATTCCAAAACTCCTAGGGTCCTTAAGAGTAGGTTAAATCTACTCTGCTTGTGATCTAAAGCCTGGATGACAGCACATTTGTTTACAACATAGTTTACTGAGTATTTTAAGGCCATTATCCAGAACTACTGTGCAAAAAAAAAAGATTCCTTTCAATATTATTGCCCATTGACAATGCATCTAGTCACATAAGGGCTCTGATAGAGATATACAAGGAGATCAATGGTGTTTTCATGCCTGCTGAAACAACATCCATTCTGCAGCCCATAGATCAAAGCATGATTTTGACTTTCAAGTTTTATTGAGAAATACATTTCATGAGGTTAAGAGATCGAGACTATCCTGGCCAACATGGTGAAACCCCGTCTCTACTAAAAATACAAAAATTAGCTGGGCATGGTGGCACACACCTGCAGTTACAGCTACTTGGGAGGCTGAGCCAGGAGAATCACTTGAACCCAGGAGGCAGAGGTTGCAGTGAACCAAGATCGTGCCACTACACTCCAGTCTGGCGACAGAATGACACTCCGTCTCAAAAAAAAAAAAAAAAAGGAAAAAGAAATACATTTTATATTGCTATAGCTGCCATAAAGAGGGATTCCTCTGATGGATCTGGGCATTGTAAATTGGAAACCTTCTGGAAAAGAGTCACCATTCTAGATGCCATTAAGAACATTTGTGATTCATGGGAAGAAGTCAAAATATCAACAGTAACAGGAATTTGGAAGAAGTCAATTGCAACTCTCATGGATGACTTTGAGAGGTTCAAGACTTCAGTGGAGTAAATCACTGTAGATGTGACAGAAATAGCAAGAGAACTAGAATTAGAAGTAGAGCCTGAGGATATGACTGAATTGCTGCAATTTCATGATGAAACTTGAACGGATGACAAGTTGCTCTTTACAGATGAGCAAAGAAAGCAGTATCTCGAGATGGAGTCTACTCTTGATGAAGATGCTATGAACACTGTTGAAATGACAACAAAGGATTTAGAATACTACATAAACTTCGTTGATAAAACAGTGGCAGGATTTGAGAATACTGACTCTGGTTATGAAAGCAGTTCTACTTTATATAAAATACTATCAAACAGCATTACATTCTACAAAATTATTTCATGAAAGAAAGAGTCAATTGATGTGGAAAATCTCATTGTTGTCTTATTTTAAGAAATTGCCACAGCCTCCCAACCTTCAGCAATCTGACCACCCTGATCACTCAGAAGCCAACAACATTGAGGCAAGACCTTATGCCAGCAAAAAGATTTTAATTCACTGAAATTTCAGATGATCATTAGCCTTTTATTTCAGTAATAAAGTGTTATTAATAAAGGCATATACATTGTTTTCTGAGACACACTGCTATCCTACACTTAATAGGCTACAGGATACTGTAAACACAAGTATAATATGCACTGGGAGGCCAAAAAATTGGGGTGATTCCATTTATTGCAATATTTGCTTTATTGTGGTCATCTGGAACACAACCTACAATATCTCTGCGATATGCCTGTGATTGTTTCTATGTCTGTCTTGTTCCTTGGGCTGTAAGCCTTTAACTGGAAATAATCTTTAGAAAACTATGGCTACTCTCGCTCAGCTGCATGACTC
Source organism: Colobus angolensis palliatus (assembly GCF_000951035.1). Taxonomy (NCBI): domain Eukaryota; kingdom Metazoa; phylum Chordata; class Mammalia; order Primates; family Cercopithecidae; genus Colobus; species Colobus angolensis. The sequence continues at coordinate 1,541,650 of NW_012118644.1, forward strand.
TGGACAGTCATGTCTTCTCTCCAGACCTCAGATTTTTATGTTTTCCATGTGAAAATGTGGTAACGACACAAACAATTTGTCAACTGTAAACCCATCTATACACATGATTAAATATGACACCTCATTTGTCTACTTTTCCAGCTGAATATGAAAGATAAAGCAAAGCTAAGAAAGAGAAAAAAAAAATGTAAAGAGAGATGTGATTTCTTGCCCAGTTGGTTATTTCTCTCTGTTGCCCATTGCACTGTTTTGTCATGAGTTGCTATAAAAATTTGCTTGTCACTGCAAGTCTCAGCTGTCAGGGGCAAAGGAGAAAGGTACGTGAGCAGAGTGAGCTGGCAAAAGCTGTGGCCTGAGGTCTTGTTCAGAGCCTAAAACAAAGCCGTACATGTTGAGTGCAGAACAGTAACAACTACAACTGCCAAACTGTCTGCCAGAGCCCCCAAGTGGCAAGCAGGGGATGAAGGCGATTGTTGGGAGATCCTGGTAGTGATACAACACACTGAAGTCACAGCGTGTCACCCACACAGCCCTTCTATATGCCTTCTATTGTAAACTGGTGCAAAGTGGGAGCCTGTGAGAGAATGCTTAGCTGTTAGACTGTTTGCAAAGAAACAAGACTCAGAACACTGCAGCTCTCAAAAGTGGAACAAGGTCATACATGGAAGAGAAATGTGGATGTGTGTGTGTGTGTGTGTGTGTGTGTTTGTGTGTGTGTGTAGGAGAGTGAGATCTCAGCCTATAGTCCCAGAATTAGCTGAAATTTGAAAGATTTAACTCAGTACTTCCCAAGGGTGGACCTTTTGCTCTCCAGGGAACATCTTTGATCGTCACAACTGAGGGGATGCTGCTGGCATCTGGTGGGTAGAGGCCAGGGATGCTGCTAAACATCTTACACTGCACAAGACAGCCCCCACAACAAAGAATACGGGACCCCACATGTCAATGATGCAAACATTGAGAAACCCTGCTCTAATCCAACTCCTTCTTACAGATCATAACCTGAGTGGCAAATTCGGCTAGACTCCTATCTTCTAGTTCTCAGTTAAGAGTTCTTCTCATTCTGCCACACTACCTTGGCCAGGCACTGGGCACGTATGGCTGTGTTTCAACCTGCTTTGTTCTTAGGGTCTGTAATACAATCTACATTTCCTCAGGTAGAGATGAATGTTTCAAGTCAGAATATATCTCTGTTGATTTAGAACATCACAGTAATCTGCAGAGCACCAGAAATGAAAATGAAAGGTTCTATAGAGTCCTTGACTCTATTAATGGAAATGGGTATTTTGTTGGTCTGGAACAAGGAGGAGTACATATGTTACCCATATATATATATTTGTTATGATGGCAGGGAGTGACTCCCATTGTGTAAATAAGACCATATTACCACCAACTGTGCTGGAGACTCGAGATAATATGAGAGTCACATTATTGGTATTTGTTGAGCATCTACTATATGCTGGCTTTAAAATGGTTTGTTTTCTTGGTAGTTGCCAAAGCATACAGTCCAGAGCAGTTACAAATAAAGATGTATTCCACAAAATGGGTACAGTTATCCAGTTTAACAAATGAGCACCTTAGGACTCATAGACATTGAATAACTTTCTCAAGATCACAACTCTCAAGTGTCAGACTTGGGATTCTAACCTGTGAATATCTCATTACACACTCTGTACAATCTCCAGCATTCCCCAGCCCCATCTCATTCCAGCTGAAATTAGATCCTGCTCTCCAGAGATTCAAAATATAATGGGGGAGTCACATCCAAGTGTGAACAATTCTAATATGAAATATGCTGCCATAAATACTATAATAAAGAAAAGAAGTCCAGTGGAGGAATGGGAGCCAGAGAAACTGTTTTCAGCAAGGGCACCGAGAGAACCCCATAGAAGAAGGACAGTACTTGAGAAGGGTTTCAAATAGCATGTACAGTTTTATTAAGCACACATGGGGAAAAGGAAATTTCAGCAGAACAGACAGCCTACAAAAGCCTTGAGTGGGTGAGAGAAGGCAGGAGAGTCATGAGGTGTGTGCTGGGGATAGCACACCAGGTGGCAGAGAGCTTAGGGAGAACCAGAGCCCTGAGGCAGCTGATCACCCATCTCTCACTCTGTCTCCCTCTCATCAAATGAACTGTGGATTTCATTTCTGTACTATCTTCTAAGGTCAAAAGGCATTGTGGATGTTCAATAAATTTATCTATTCATTCATTACCATACTGAACAACTATTATGTGTCAGGTACTCTTCTAGAAGATAGAAATTCAATAGTGGACAGAACAGCCAGGGCCCTCAAAGAGCTTATTTTTGGTTAGTGGGGAGAGGGGAGGAAACAAATGGGCACTGACTCTACATGTGGTGGGTGCAGAGTGCTCTGAATAAAACCAAAGCAGGTCAGAGGTCTGAGAGTGGAGGTGCTGCTTTCTATGCAAGGGTGCTCAGGAAAAGCATCTCTGATAAAGGTGCTTCCAGGTAGAGACCTAAAGAAAGTAAAGAGATGACTGGTGGAGATGCCGCAGGGAAAAGCAATGTCAGTGGAAGAAAGGAAAAGAGACAGGGACAGGGTGGGTTCAACGCTTGACTATAATCGGAAGTCAGGTTGCATTTCCATCTCCCGCAGGGAGCTTATACTTTAGTTGCTGTGAAAGTCATTTTGAGGAAGAAATCACACATTAAGTGGACATTTACTATGTGTCAGAAACTGCACTTATTGCTTTACACATGTGACCTGTGGAAATACCAGGAGAGGGAGGAGTTATGGTACCCATTTTATACATGGTGAGGAGGGGAAACTAAGGTTCAGAAAGGCGAAGTAACTGGCCTCATACCACAAAGTTGGCAAACAGCAGATTTAGAACTGGAGGCTGTGATGCCTAATTTTGGAGCCCCTGACCACATGTGTCTATCAAGAGCTTTCAATATGGCTAGTCCAAATAGAAGTGTGCTATTCATAAAAATACACACCAGCGTTTCAAAGACTTAGCAAGAATAATGGAATTTATTTATTTATTTTTAATAAATTAATTTATTTTTAGTGTTTTGAGACAAGGTCTCACTCTATTTCCCAGGCTAGAGTGCAGTGGCACAAATACAGCTCACTGCAGCATTGACCTCCCCAGCTCAAGCGATCCTCCTGCATCAGCCTCCCGACGAGCTGGGACTACAAGCACAAGCCACTATGCCTGGCTAATTTTATTATTTTTTGTAGAGACTAATTTTATTATTCTGGGGAAGCTCAAGCCATCCTCCCACCTTGGCCTCCCAAAGTTCTGGGATTAAAGGTGTGAGCCACCATGCCTGGCCAATAGAATTTTAAATAGCCCACTAATGTTTTATACTGATTACATGTTGAAATGTTATGATCTGGGAAATACTGAATTAAATAAAAAATTAAGGTGGTTGCTAGAAACTTTAAAATTACATATGTGGCTGGTATTCTACTTCTATTGGGCAGCGGGGGCCAGGATGAACCCTCATACTCTATGACACTGCTCCAGAAGGTCATTCATCCATCTCCACATTTTTACCAACAGTGTAGAACCCAACTTATTCTCCCTTAGAGTCATTGGGTTGAGCCAGTCTCCTCTTGCCTCCAAAATCAACAAATTAACAGTAAATACAGTGGAAATATAAATTTCCATGCTCAAGGGCCACATCTCCCAATCCCCATGTCCTAGCAAACAGTCTTAAATATCTATCACTATGCATTTCAGAACTGTTGTTCTTCCAAAAGATTCACAAAGGGAATTTCCTGCCATTGGAGTTTAGAGCTTGTGAAAGGGAGGCTGGTTCTATTCTGAGTGCTGCCCTTGACCTCCTGCGACCTTCGATGAGTCACAGGCCCCTTGCTGCATAGGGCTCTGGTCTACCCAGAACCGCCGACACTGGCTGTGGCGTGGTGAGCACGTGGGGCCCTTGGCTGAACTGTGCTATATATAAGCCTGCAGTGTTATTAAGGGAATTGGGTTCATCCCACACAGAGTGCATTCTCTAATTGTTGCTATTGTAAATTATTTACATCCGAGGCACACACTCAGGAGGAGGAGATGAGAGAGAATGACCTTCCAGCAGCGCTGCTACCAAGCTCATCCTCTGGAGCTTTCTGCATGGATTGCTGGGCCATGACCCATATTCTGGGCCAGAGGTAGAGGGAATGCCTCCTCCCTCCCTCCGCCCAGGTCCCTGAGAAACTGGGCTGATGATGGGATCTGGGAAGTTAACCCACAATATTTGCCTCTTAAACCTGAGTCAACTGGATAATCTCATCTAGGCTTAACTCTCAAATCTGCTTCTCCAGATAAGACTTTTCACCAATAATGCAGACCTTCAAAGCTGAGTGACCTGGGGCATGTTATTAACCCCCTCTGTGCCTCAGTTTCCTCATCTGTAAAATGTGGGCAGTAACAGGGGGATGCACATCTCTTGGGGATCAGATCCAAATTAAACATAATTTTAAAATGTAACTATTTTAGTTTCAACTGAACCCCAAAACTATAGCTACCATATTCCAAACACAGGTGCATGACCATCACATAGGACTTATAAAAACAGGCAACCAAAATGCACTTTTTGGGGATTCTTAACTTCTTATGCACATCACAGCATGAAAAGTAAGATGCCAGGACTAGGAGCGGAGTTTGAGTGGCCTCTGACAGTGCTGGGCCCCCCTTCCTACCCTCTAAACTTCCCATGGGCAGAACGGGGTATAGAGGCCCCTCACCTTAAGCTTCCACAGGACAACTCAAAGAGCATGGCAAATGTTTCCTAGAGCTTGGGGGAACATGGAGAATTGGTGTCTAATCACATCAGAGCAATCTCAAAGAAAACTTTCAAAGAGAGAAATCTAAAGAGAGGCAGGCTAAAACCCAGAAGCAGAGCAGGGGCTACAATTTGGGAAGTAACTGCCTAGTTCCTGGGTAAAAGGAATATGCACCCTCCACATACATCAGAGGTGGGCCACCTGCAAGGGAAAACTGGGTGAGGTTGCCTTCAATCCTGACCCAGAAGGAGAGGCAACGCCAGAGACAAGAAACTGCAATAATCTCCCTGCCATGTACCAAGGGTCCAAAGGATGAGTGACAGGCAAGCAGCTGAAGATGCATTTTCCTACATCAAAGGAATCACAAGTAAGAAATCCCAGAGAAAAAGGAAAACTCCAAAAATACCCCAGATAAATGTTGCCAGTAAGAAAAGGTTAGCATTAAACATCTGCCAAGGCTGCAAAGTACCGATGCCAGATCATCAGAAAATACTCATCAAGGAAGAATCCTTCTACCTCTTCACTTCTCCATTGTGGCCAAACCTTATGCCTTGAAGAAGTCAGAGGTCAAGGTTAGCAAGATGGAGGAGGCATGGTAAAATTGTAACTTGGGGAAAGAGGAAAATCTGGAGGAAGAGTGAAGTTTCCACTTTAAATAAAATATTTGTTGTAATATACTGAACTGGACACATTGATTACTGAGCAGAGACTATGTATGAAGAATAGAGGTGAACCCCCCAAATTTTAAAAGTCACCTGAAAAAATTGTGGTCTTGCCTTAACTTTCATCCAAATGTCAGCGGAAACCTGATCCAAGAGTTAAGTTTAAAAGTGGGTGAAAAGAAGCAAGTGGTTTTTGCTTTTGTTTCTTTCTGATTATGCCCTATGAATCCTGTTTAGCCAAAGGGAAGATTTCATGGATTAAAACACCTTCGTGCCCAACTCAGTACAAAAGTCCAATTAATTCCAGTGAGAATTTACTGATCAGGGTACATAAGGCAAAAAAAAAAAAAAAACTTAGAATTTCTAGTGTACTTATTTATTACTTATCTTCAAGACTCATCCCAAATACCAGTCACAAGTCACCAATGGTCATGAAGTGAAGAGCAGAAGCCCCACTGCACTGTGGGTTCTGTCTTCCCTTTGCTTCCCGGGTATTGTGATAACTTGGTGTTTTTATCAGTGCCTGGTGATACAGAGTTTAGGATTGTAACATCTGACTTTAACCAAAATGAGCAAGTGACTTCAAAATACTACTGGGAAGAAACTTTTAATTGGCAAAAATGAAAATAATTCAAGGCAGCACAAACAAGAAAATGGTGACGGGCCAGCCACCCTACAACGCTCAATCAAAAGTGAGATTTAATCAGGTTTATCAAAAATTGGAAGATTCAAGATAATCATGAAGACTAAAGTATGGATTTACGTCTGCTATCATTAATGCTGACCCTTGCTCTAAGTGGATCTTAAACACTGGGGAATTGAGATATTAGCTAGTAAAATTAATATGTGTAAATAATTTACATAAACACATTCATATGAAGGAATATTGCCAAAAATTTCTACTGATCGCTACATGCGTATCTTACAAAAACATTCTAGAAAACCCTGGAATGGCCGGGTGCGGTGGCTCATGTCTGTAATCCCAACACTTTGGGAGGCCAAGGTGGGCAGATCATGTGAGGCTGGGAGTTTGAGACCAGCCTGACCAACGTGGAGAAACCCCGTCTCTACTAAAAATACAAAAATTAGCTGGGTGTGGTGGCACATGTATGTAATCCCAGCTACTTGGGAGGCTGAGACAAGAAAATTGCTTGAACCAGGAAGGCGAAAGTTGTAGTGAGCCATTGCACTCCAGCCTGGGCAATAAACTCTGTCTCAAAGCAGACAGAAGAAAGAAAGAAAGAAATAGAGAAAGAGAGAAAGAGAGAAAAAGAGGAAGGAAGGAAGGAAGGAAGGAAGGAAGGAAGGAAGGAAGGAAGGAAGGAAGGAAGGAAGGAAGGAAGGAATCACTGGAATGAGTGTTCATTATAATTTATATATTTTACATTATTATTTTTAACCACATAATCAACATCTCTAGGAAATTCCACAGGCTTCTCAAACTCAAAATATCCCCAACTAAACTCGTTATCACCCTCTCAAACTTTCCTGTCTCCCAGTATTCCCCATCTAAGTAAACTACACAATCCCCCATCTAAGTAAACTACACAATCTCCCAAATCATGCCTGTGAGAAGCTTGGGACTTTCCCTTTTTCCTCCACCCTATTTGGCCACTGCCACTGCAGCCACCACCATCTCCACATCCTGTCAATTTACTTTGCTTTCACATCCATCTACTTCCTTTACCAGTCGTATCTGTCTCCCTTCTCTGTAAACCTCAGAGCAATCTTACACTCATCCCTTTGCCTTACACACTTCTTTTCCTAAGCCTATCCTCGCTTGACACCTGTCATTCCATTTGGAACATGACTAACTCTCACTTGGATTATCACAACCATCTTCCTACTGGTCGTCTTGCTTCATGTCTCTCTACCACCTCCACCCTAAGCATTTGTTGCCAGAGTGATCTATCAAAATACGGAAGTAACCATGACACTCACCTAATTTAACAGATCCAGCCATTCCCTATTGATTGTTTTACGCCTTAGTCTTGCATTCAACAATAAGCTGAATCCTTTTCCTACTTTCATGCTTCCACACCCCATCCTCAACTCATCTTGTTCTCCAGATTCTCTCCCCAGTTGCACCAACTGAACATACTGTAAATCTCCATGCCTCAGTGCCTTTGTTTAGACTGTTCCCTCTCCTTGCAATGCCCATCCCTGTTTCCCAACTTTATAATAGGCAATTCATGGCTAAATTTATTAGTAAGACTGAATGAAAGATTATTGAGCATGTATTCCTTGCTAGATACTATGTCAGACTCTCATGCCCAATAGCATTAAATCCACAAAACAATCCCATAAGATATTAAATTGCATTATTTCAACTTTTGCAGATGATAAAGCTGAAGCCCTTTTAAAGTAACTGATTATTTTTCCAGTGTCATAGTACCTAAAAATGGCAGAATTGAAATTAAACCTAAACCAATTCCAAGTGCTATGACTCAGGGTTTTAAAACAGTAAGCTGAGAAACCACATGATCCCTAATTGTAGTTTTCTTATTTTGATCAGTGTGAACTACCACAAATCAACTGTAAAAATGTTAATAAAGAGAATTTCTGATAAATCATCTTAAAGCATGAAACTCCTGGAAATAGTGAATCTAGAGAAGTTCATGGAAAACGCAATAAAAAATAAAATATGTAGAATAATTATTTTTGTAATTTTTTTCTGTGATCCCAAGCATTATATTTTATTAACAATATAAACTTAAGTTATGTATAACATCGTTTACTTTTTAAATATTTCATTTGGACCCACATTTAGAAATGTGAGGGTCTAAAATCAGGGAAACTGCCTTTGGAGTTTTCTCCCCAAATTATCAACAGTCTATGCAAGAGATCTTTCAAAAGGGGAAGTGAAATAAACATTTTGGAGTGTTTATTTTAGGCCAGTTTGCTAAAAATCAGTAGATATCTATTGAGCCTCTATTCTAACGGGCTCTCACAGTCCAGAATGCAAGATGGACATAGAAATAGGCAATTTCAGTATAAAGTAATAACAGAGCAAAGACAGGATATGTCCAGGGTTCTGTGGAACATGGGCCCCTAAACTAGGGTCTCTGAAAATGCTTCCTCGAGACGACATCTAGATGAGGCCTTAGAAGACAGAGAGACATTTGTGAGGTAATGAAAAGTTTGGCCTGCATTTCAGGCCAAGAGAAGCATGTGAAATGGCATGAAGGAGTGTGTTGTGAGTATGGAATCTACAAACATTTCCCAGTTGCTGCAGTGGGAATTTTGAGGCAGAGAGTGGCGGAAGATGAAGCAAAACCTCAGTGGGATCACTTATTACATAACCATATCATTACCAACAACTGGTAGTTTCTTGAGGACCAAGATTCTTTTTTATTTTATTTTATTTTAGTGCTGGGGTACATGTACAGGATGTTCAGGTTTGTTACCTAGGTAAACATATGCCATGGTGGTTGGCCGTACCTATCAACTCATCACCTAGGTATTAAGCCCGGCATGCATTAGCTATTTTTCCTGATGCTCTCTCCCACCCTGCCTTCCCCAGGCAGGTCCCAGTGTGTGTTGTTCCCCTCCCTGTGGAGGACCAAGATTCCTGTTTCCCCTTCCACGTATGTCCAGCATCTGGAACTAATTATTGGGTAGGTACTGAATTAATATTTATTGAATGGATGAACTGTACAAATTGAGAGCTAGGATTTACTCCATGGGATCACAAGGAACCATGGGAGGCTTGTAAACACAGTAGCTTTATGTCAGAGTTTCATTTCAGATGAATTATTCCAACTGCAGTGGTTAGTGAATAGATTTAAAGTAGGATAAGGAAGCAAATGAGGACACTATAGATTATATATGGTCTGAATGAGACATCTTGGATTAGATGAAAAGAAAAAAATGAGAAGCAAAATTAGCAAGATTTGGTGACTGGGTGGGTGAAGTGAGAAAAGGAAGATGCATACAATGACTCCTAGTCTGTTTTGGTAAGCAGGTTAACGGTGGTGTTATTCATGACAATAAACAATAACGGAAAAGGAATGAGTTTTAAGTAAATGATGACAAGTTCCCTCTTGGATCTGTTGCGTTTGAGGTGTCTATTGACATTCAAGTTAGGATTTCTAGTAGACTATAGAATCCTTGAAAAAAAAAAAAAGAAGAAGGAAGAAGGAAGAAGGAGAGGAAGAGGAAGAGGAAGAAGAAGAAAGAAGAAGGAGGAGAAGGAGGAGAAGGAGGAGAAGGAGGAGAAGAAGAAGGAGAAGGAGAAGGAGAAGAAGAAGAAAGAAGAAGAAGAGGAAGAGGAAGAG
>NW_012118644.1:1552430-1553708 GCF_000951035.1 Colobus angolensis palliatus
CCAGCTAGTTTTTTGTATTTTTAGTAGAGATGGGGTTTCACTGTGTTAGCCAGGATGGTCTTGATCTCCCGACCTCGTGATCCGCCCATCTCGGCCTCCCAAAGTGCTGGGATTATAGGCGTGAGCCACTGCGCCCTACAAGATGCTCTCTGAAACCAACAAGAACAAAGACCCAATATACCAGAATCTCTGGGACACATATAAAGCAGTGTGTAGTGGAAAATTTACAGCACCAAATGTCCACAAGAGAAAGCAGGAAAGATCTAAAATTGACACCCTAACATCACAGTTAAAAGAACTGGAGAAGCAAGAGCAAACACATTCAAAGCTAGCAGAAGGCAAGAAATAACTAAGATCAGAGCAGAACTGAAGGCGATAGAGACATAAAAAATCCTTCAAAAAAATCAATGAATCCAGGAGCTGGTTTTTTGAAAAGATCAACAAAATTGATAGACCACTGGCAAGGCTAATAAAGAAGAAAAGAGAGAAGAATCAAACAGATGCAATAAAAAATGATAAAGGGATATCACCACCAATCCCACAGAAATACAAACTACCATCAGAGAATACTATAAACACCTCTATGCAAATTAATGAGAAAATCTAGAAGAAATGGATCAATTCCTGGACACATACACCATACCAAGACTAAACCAGGAAGAAGTTGAATCCTTGAATAGACCAATAACAGGCTCTGAAATTGAGGCAATAATTAATAGCCAACCAACCAAAAAAAGTCCAGGACCAGATGGATTCACAGACAAATTCTACCAGAGGTACAAAGAGGAGCTGGTACCATTCCCTCTGAAACTATTCCAATCAATAGAAAAAGAGGGAATCCTGCCTAACTCATTTTTATGAGGCCAGCATCATCCTGATACCAAAGCCTGGCAGAGACATAACAAAAAAAGAAAATTTTAGACCAATATCCCTGATGAACATCGATACAAAAATCCTCCATAAAATACTAACAAACCAAATCCAGCAGCACATCAAAAAGCTTATCCACCAGGATCAAGTGGGCTTCATCCCTGGGAAGCAAGGCTGGTTCAACATACACAAATCAATAAACGTAATTCATCATATAAACAGAACCAAAGACAAAAACCACATGATTATCTCAATAGATGCAGAAAAGGCCTTCAACAAAATTCAACAGCCCTTCATGCTAAAGACTCTCGATAAATTAGGTACTAATGGGACGTATCTCAAAATAATAAGAGCTATTTATGACAAACCCACAGCCAAGATCATACTGAATGGGCAAAAACTGGAAGC
>NW_012118644.1:1553758-1554332 GCF_000951035.1 Colobus angolensis palliatus
TAATGGGACGTATCTCAAAATAATAAGAGCTATTTATGACAAACCCACAGCCAAGATCATACTGAATGGGCAAAAACTGGAAGCATTCGCTTTCAAAACCAGCAAAAGACAGGGATGCCCTCTCACCACTCCTATTCAACATAGTGTTGGAAGTTCTGGCCAGGGCAATCAGGCAGGAGAAATAAAGGGTATTCAGGGAAAGAAGTAATTTCAAAAAGAGAAAGTCAAATTGTCCCTGTTTGCAGAGGACATGATTGTATATTTAGAAAACCACAACATCTCAGCCCAAAATCTCCTTAAGCTGATAAGCAACTTCAGCAAAGTCTCAGGATACAAAATCAATGTGCAAAAACCAGAAGCATTCCTATACACCAATAACAGACGGAGAGCCAAATCATGAGTGAACTCCCATTCACAATTGCTTCAAAGCAAATAAAACACCTAGAAATCCAACTTACAAAGGATGTGAAGGACCTCTACAAGGAGAACTACAAACCACTGCTCAGGGAAATAAAAGAGGACACAAACAAATGGAAGAACATTCCATGCTCATGGATAGGAAGAATCAATATCA
>NW_012118644.1:1554717-1555087 GCF_000951035.1 Colobus angolensis palliatus
AGAATCAATATCATGAAAATGGCCATACTGCCCAAGGTAATTTATAGATTTAATGCCATCCCCATCAAGCTACCAATGACTTTCTTCACAGAATTAGAAAAAACTACTTTAAAGTTCATATGGAACCAAAATGAGCCCACACTGCCCAGACAATCCTAAGCCAAAAGAACAAAGCGGGAGGCATCACACTACCTGACTTCAAACTATACTACAAGTCTACAGTAACTAAAACAGCATTGTACTGGTACCAAAACAGAGATATAGACCAATGGAACAGAACAGAGCCCTCATAAATAATACCACACATCTACAACCATCTGATCTTTGACAAATATGACAAAAATAAGAAATGAGAAAAGGATTCCCTATT
>NW_012118644.1:1556144-1595622 GCF_000951035.1 Colobus angolensis palliatus
AGATATACCTAATGTAAATGACAAGTTAATGGGTGCAGCACACCAACATGGCATATGTATACATATGTAACAAACCTGCACGTTGTGCACATGTATCCTAGAACTTAAAGTATAATAATAATAAAGAATACAGAGGTAGCTGACAGTTGTCAACAGCATGATGGAAACAGAAGATTCATTGAAAGAGATTAAGGCGGCCGGGTGCAGTGGCTCACGCTTGTAATCCCAGCACTTTGGGAGGCCGAGGCGGGCGGATCACAAGGTCAGGAGATCGAGACCACGGTGAAACCCCGTCTCTACTAAAAATACAAAAAATTAGCCGGGTGCAGTAGCGGGCGCCTGTAGTCCCAGCTACAAGGGAGGCTGAGGCAGGAGAATGGCGTGAACCCAGGAGGCGGAGCTTGCAGTGAGCCGAGATGGCACCACTGCACTCCAGCCTGGTGGACCATGAATAGGATGTGAGTCAATGGAGATATAGAGTATAAAGTACTTGGCTAAGATGGAAACAGCAGAAGAGCAGAAGAGCCAATGGCTCTCCTTTCTCCCTACCAGAGAGGGAAGCTCTCCTTTCTCCCTACCAGAGAGGGATAGGTCTATCCTAGAATTAAATAATAAAATATGTGACAGAAAGATAATTAGCACTTATTGAGAGAGTGGAATGGAGTCTGGGATAGGGCAGCCAAACTCTGGACCAGATACTTTGGTAATTAAATAGAAAGTGTCCATTACTTTAGGGAGCCATAGGTTGATAAGGGAGATAAATCTGTAAAACTCAAATTACAAAACAATAGATTGAGTATCAGAGACCTGAACAATGTTGTTGGAGCAAAGGAAGGAAGAAGCAACTTAAACAGAGCCAGTTCAAAAAGCCTTCTCAGGGGAGCTGAGATTTGACTTGGGCTCTAATAGTTCAAATAAGGATGTGCCAGCTGAAAGGACAAAACAAAAACAAACAAACAAAAAAACCCAAAGAGAAAGTTTTCCAGGTCATGAGACCAGTGTGAGCAAAAGCATGGAATCATAAAAACCCACCACTAAAATGAATAAGAAAAAATGAGTAAGAAATGTAGAGTAAGAAAAGTTTGCTCTCCCCATGGAGGCATATTGAAGAGCTTAGAGGCAGACGTGGAGGCAGAAATAGATGTCAAAGATAGAACCTGGCACTACACAAATGCTCAAGATACAGTGGATCAATAATGAAACAGATTGTTCTGGTGAGTTAGTGGCTCTGAGTTCTTCTCTGGGGTTAATTATTCTTAATATTCAGTGGAGCAAATAGATAAAACATTTAAGTTTTATGTTTGAATCCAAATTCCAGTATTTACTCATCAAAAGTTCTGACCCTTGGCCTGATGTTTCCAGCAGGTCCCTACTGAAATCAGCTGAAAAGTTCTTGGTGGATTCATTTGTATAGAAACTACCTGGGTTCAGCTAATTCTCCTGCAATGTTGTCATCCTTTCACAGAGTACCTTTTAAATGATGAACTAAAAGTACAGCAACAGCTGTCCCTTGTCTGTGACAACCATAGAATCCAAGAAAGAAGGCAGGGGACACATGAGTGTTTAAGCAGGTCCTGGATGTGCCTGGGCTGGCAATCACAGGTTCAGTTTGGAGATTGAGCATTCTGCCTCTTCCCACTCTCTCAAGGCTCTCCTCACACCATCCTTGCATTCCAGTAAAACTTCATGCTGCCAAGGAACTAAGCTCCCATTTGATCTCTCGGCCACTTTTAACATACACAGGACAAAGATTTATATTCTTCATTCCAGTGATGAGAAAACGAACAGTCAGGAAGGTAACACTGGTAAATTATTTTAATAAAACATGCATAATTCACTGAGCCCTCAAAACAAGCATCTGAAGAAGATATGATTATCATTCCTATTTCATAGGTTAAAAAAAAGCCAGAATGTTTTAGAAATTTACCCATGGCCTCAAAGCTAGTATGAGGGAGCAGCAGGATCCAAATCTATGTAATCCGGTTTCTGAATCCACCAGTCAGTTATACCTATTTAATGTTCTACTTGGATGAGAAGTAGACTTGGCTCTAAATTCCTGCCACAGGCCCCAAGCTGGGCTTCCAGTCTTATACTTTCTTGTAATTCTTCACTTTCATAGAGAAAAATTTATTTCCCACACAGAAGCACATCCTTGGTCCACCAGTGAGGGATGTGAACATATTACAGAGGGTGACAATATTTTTTAACCTTTTCCACATGTCTCAGAATTGGAAAAGAAACTAGGAGTGCTCACCATTTTCTTTCTCTGCCTTTTGCTAAACCAGAGCTCTTTAATTTCCCTGTTAAGACTGATCTTTACCTCCTCATCACCTTCAGGATACAATCCAAATTCTTTAACAACGTACTTTATTTCTACCCTGCCTACTATCCAAACTCACCTCACCACCATCCACTCCCCCATGCTCTTCCCTCCAGCATATCAAACATCTTACAGTTGCCTTAAGGTTTTGCAAATTCTCAGAAATGCCTCCATGTCTCTAGGTACTAAAGAGCAAATATTTACTGTTCCTTGACAATTCATCTCCAGTATCTTCTCTGGAAGCCTTTATTTGAACATTGGTAGGAGTGAACCCTCCCATATTTGGGACTGTGCTGACATTGTCCATTCTTCTTTGTGTTTCCATCTCATTCCATGGTTGACATTTATGTTTCTGAGACTGAATGATGAGCATCCTAGAGGTAAGGCCCAGGTTCTAACACAATCCTATATCCTTACGTTTAACATAAAAACTGGCATGCAATAAAGGGGATTGACCTTTCCTATTTCCCTCTCAGGGGCCTGTTTTCCCTTCTTAACAGTCATCAAGGCTGGATGTGGTGGCTCACACCTGTAATCTCAACACTTTGGGAGGCTGAGGTGGGGGGATCACGAGGTCAGGAGTTCGAGACCAGCCTGACCAGCATGGTGAAATCCTGTCTCCACTAAAAATACAAAAAATCAGCCAGGCATGGTGGTATGTACCTGTAGTCCCAGGTACTCAGGAGGCTGAGGCAGGAGAATTGCTTGAACCCGGCAGGCGGAGGTTGCAGCAAGCTAAGATGGTGCCACTGCACTCTAGTCTGGGTGACAGAGTGAGACTCCATCTCAAAACAAACAAACAAACAAACAAACAAAAAACAGTCATCAATTTTTACTTGGAGTTCTATTGCTTTCCCACATTCAGTTCTTATAGTGTGATGGATAGTTTCAGGATCAGTCCACGATTTGACTTAAAGAAGTAAAATGTAAAAGACCCCAAGGACCAAGAAAGCAAGGCTTTGCTACCAGACCTGAATCTAAAGGGATGAGAAGCTGGAGTGTTGGCAGCCATTTTATCACTATGAGGAGGAGGCTTGGAAAGGCAGGACCAAGACTTGTTCTAAGATGAAACTAGAGAAACTCTGGAGCAACCTGCTGCCCAGCTCTGTTTACAAGCTTTAGTTACATAAGATAATCACATGATTTTGTTGTTTTGGGTTTTGGATTTTTCTTGCCTTAAGACAATTTCAGCTTGGTTCGCTGTTGCTAGCAACACACAGAGCCCAAAAAAATAACAGTAATTTGTCAACAACATCTGCATCCATATATAACATGGGGGGTCCAGTATAATCTAATTGGCTACTTCTATGGTACTGGTTTGGGGGTGTTCCTGCAGTCATGAGTGTTTGTTTGTAAAAATGGTAGATAATGAAGTCTGTCTTAATCCTTTACCAGTCTCTCTTCCTAGCTTTTTCTAGGCCTCCATTGATTGCATAGCTGCCATTCTGCCCAGGACCTCCAGCTTTATTAATGTGAGAATCAACCAAAGATACAAAGATACAAGAAATTCACTATTTCCATCCCCTTGACACTATCTGAGGTTTCACAAAGAGTATTCTACAGACCACTTTGGTCAAAATCACCAGGGATGCTTAATAAATATTCAACCTCTTGGACCCTTCACCAGACCTACTGAATCATAATCTCTCTAGTAAGAAGTGTACAGGGATCTGCATTTTTAGTAAATTCTCCAGGTGAATGTTATATACTAACGGGTAAGAGCCACTATCCGAGCTGGGGAGGAAGATTGGCAGGGTCAGCTGAGGCCATCGCTGAACTCTAAGAAATGCCTTACTATTGTTGCAGGGACAAGCCTCCTGATGAGCTAGAACCAGGGTCCTTCCTGTTATCTTGAAACTCTGAATAAAAAGCCGTTCACTGTCTGATTTCTAAGGGCCCAACCAGCCCCATCTGTGTGATTTTCAGAAGGCTACGTCACCACTCCGAGGATCTATTTTCCTATCTGTGTTGCTAGATTCAGTAACTCTGGATATAACCATTCTAGCCACTATTTTTAGTCCTTACGATATTAATAATAATTTACTAATGACAAAAATAAATTGCAAACAATCACTGTATGACAGGAGCTGTGTCAAGAACTTTGTAGACATTACCTGGGATAGTTGTGGTGGATTACTTTAATGGCGCCAACACGTCACCCCTCCCTATCATTGGGCACTCTGTCATGTACTTTTTAGCCCTTCTACTAATGGGGTAGAGTCTATTCCCCTTTCCTTGAATTTGGGCTCATCTTCATAACTCCCTTTGTTCAGTAAGATGAGGCAGAAGTGATGGCATGTCAGTTCCGAGGCTGTACACAAGAGACCTTGTGAGTCTCTACTTAACCTCTGTGCTCCTGCTACTGTCACAAGGACATGCCTGATGTTTCAGAGGGAGGATGAAAGACATGCAGAGCAGGCTCTCCAGCTAACATGCCTCAGTCAAGCCAAGTTTAGAGTAGAGCCCCACCACTGAACTGCAGGCAAGAGCAGTCCAGCCTACATCAGTGAGCCTAGGTTAGGTCAGCTGGCCCTAGCTGCCCTACTGATGCATGAGCTGCAAGTGTCAGCTGTTTAAAGCCAATGAATTGGGCGGGGTGGTGGGAAGAGAGAGGTTGTTATATAACAAATTTATGGTAATAGCTAACAGATACACTAGGTAATATTAATATTCCCATTTTATAGATAAGAAAACTTAGGGTCAGTGAAGCAAAGTAACTTGTTGAAAGTCGCATCATTAATAGTAAGAGGCAAAGCTGGGACTGATGCTAGATCTATTCAAAGCATAGGCTCTTAATTCACATTAAACTGTCAGCTACTGGGTTGAGGACTCTGTTCCCCAACCTATGTGCCTTTAATCTAGTGTGGTTTGTGAGTCTCAAGCAGTCTCTGACTTTAAAGTGAATTTCTGGCAGGGTGTGGTGGCTCATGCCTGTAATCCCAGGACTTTAGGAGGTTGAGGAAGGTGGACTGTCTGAGCTCAGGAATTTGAGACCAGCCTGGGCAACATGGCAAAACCCTGTCTCTACCAAAAGTGCAAAAAAATTAGCCAGGCATGGTGGCACACGCCTGTGGTCCCAGCTACTCAGGAGGCTGGGGTGAGAGGATCGCTTAAGCCTGGGAGGCAGAGGTTGCAGTGAGCCGAGATCATGCCACTGCACTCCAACTTGGGTGACAGAGTGAGACTCTGTTTAAAAAAAAAAAAAAAAAAAAAAATTTCTTGTAATATTTTTAATCTTAAAAGAAAAGAAAATAAATTTCCCCCTCCAGATTTCATCAGAAATTCTGGAGGTGAGGTCCAAAAGTTTGTAGTCTTAAAACACTCCCATATGTATTATTTTAATGCATTTGTGGGGATGAATGGCCTATATTTGGAGTAGGAGAGAAGGGCTTGTCCTAAACGAGGGGGCACTGAGTATTCACCGAAGTTCTTTCCATCTCAAAGGCTGTGAATGTGCAGTCTAACTTAATCCATCTCTGCATAAGAAAGGAAGCTTGCAGGTTTTAAGTCAGAAAGGAACAAGGTGTTTCATTGGGAGCCTAAGAAAAAATATATATATATTGCATCTTTTGGATGAAAGGATGCTTAATCTTCAAAACACAAACCATTTTCCATACCAAAGCCCCTTCAAGTCTAGGAAGTCTGCTGAGGCCTCAAGTCAGGCAAACAGCTTGTGTTTTGCAGATTAAGACACCTTTGACCCAAAGGATCCATTTTTGTGAAACTCCAAAGGAAATGCCTGGTCTATTTCTAGCCCATACACTCCCTGACAGAGGCAGCTCTAAATGCAGTCTGAGAAGAAGGCTGCTTCCCTGCTGGGAGGGGGCCCAGCACACAGTAGGTAGTTAGATGAATGGAAGGTTTCCTGAAAGAGATCCTTTGCCTCAAAATATCATACCTGCTTCCTTGCCAGGATGCCCCGAATGCTCATTATAGAATAAACACAACTTTGAACTAATGAAAATTCCTGCTCAAGGAAGAAGGCCAATCGTGCCAACCAGCAGGAACAGGCATATTTCTAGCACCTTCGAATTGAGGGGGACATTACCTCATTCGGTTTTCACAACACCATGTTGTCAGCACAATGAGGAAACTAAGTCATCACTCCAAAGGCAAGGAAACTGAGAATTGAAGTAGTGTGCCTAAGATTACCCAGACACACTCTCATGCTCCTTCCTAATCAGACCCCAGCCCTAGGAATTCAACAAGGGCAAGATAAAGTCGGAAGCAAGGTTATTTGTGGAGGATAAACTAGAGCATGCCATGAGTTTAGCTGACACTGAACTAGGCTAAGTGAAAATACCCCAATTCTAGCCTCCCCTACCACTATAGAGGCAAGACTTGGGGCAACTGATATCCCTAAATCTCTGGAACTTGGTCTCTGCACCTGTGCAACCAGGAAGGTAGACTTAAGTGTTTTCTTACGTTTCTTCCAAGAATCACAGTATTTGTCTTGGACTATAATTCTCTACTGGTGAAATAAGGAAGAAACTTGCACTTTATGGAGGGGTTGGGGGAGGGGAATAGAGAGAAAGAATCATGCTCAATCTTGGCTCGCCTTGGATGAGGGGACATTGTGCCAGACAAGAGAGAGCGAGTCTGAGGAAGTGAATGGATTTGATTTGTCTAAGCCTTAGGAAAGCAAATATTACTGAAATGTTGGCTGACCGCCACTGACTTCCAAACAGAAAATGGTTTCCAGATATACTGTGGGAGCTCAGCAGGGTCTGTTAGAGTGAGTGATGGGGTGGCCGTGCACTGTTGGAGAGCAGGGAGAAAGATTATAATATTCTCCTGACTGAGACCGACAGAAACAGCCAGCTCAGGAGTAGGAGAGAAGGCACCAGCTGAATGTCCCCTCAAAGGCTCAGATAATTTATAGAAAACCCAGAAGGGCCTTTGGCCTTTGGAAACTGTTAACGTAAGGCTGCTGGAGCCAAGTTATGTGGTTAGATGCCAAGAGAGCTGGTGAGTGCAGCAAGCACTGATCTGGGAGTCAGGAGGCCTGAGCTCAGGGCCCAGCTAGGTTTCTAATTCATTATGTAATCTGAGTCAAGGTTCGTCCCATCCACAGATCTCAGTAAGTCTGCGCAGAAAGTTGGAAGTTTTAAATGATCTCTAAGGGCCCTTCTAACTCAGGCATTGTATGACACACTCTATCGGTGACTTTCACTCAACAGGTACTTACTGGATACCTTTCCAATATCAGTGATTCGTTCAACAGGTACTTACTGGACACCTATCCAATATCAGTGATTGGATCAACAGGTACCTAATGGACACCTATCCAATATTAGTGATTCATTCAACAGGTACTTAATGGACACCTACCCAATATTAGTGATTCATTCAACAGGTACTTAATGGACACCTACCCAATATTAGTGATTCATTCAACAGGTACTTAATGGACACCTATCCAATATCAGTGATTGGATCAACAGGAACCTAAAGGACACCTATCCAATATCAGTGATTCGTTCAACAGGTACTTAATGAACACCTTTCAAGTGCCATGCAGGGTGCTCAGACTTCTCTAAACCTAAAATCTGCTTTCTGTGAGATTATCAATACTTTCCTCAGGTGGACACTGGCCTAAAGGTATCATCCAATCCAGCCTTCTATCTTCAGGAGGTGTAGCCTCACAACATGGTTTGATGTGCATATTATTCCTGATGACCCAGAGAGAAGAGAAAGGATTTTCCTTGAGAACTACTAAGATTTCATGCAGTCAGGATGTTCTTCTTTTGAATCTCACCTGAGACTTGCTTGATCTCCAGGGAGGTTGTTCTTGCTAAGGCTGACATGTATGGGAAAAGTCTCTTGGTGTGCACATTTATTATGTGTCATTGGCATCACCATTTACATGTCAGGTATAGATTGAAAAGAAAACCCATCAGAAATGTCAGGGTGATGTTTCCTTCAAGTGCTGTGGAATATCTTAAATTAAATGGTCCTTAAAGAGAATGACATACAGCTGCTTTATGTTATGAAAAAGGAAATCAAGGCTTGCCCAAGGTCCCACAGCTAGTTAATGGCAGGAAACCAAATGTATAGACCACATCTTCATGCCTCCTCCTGCATACTGTTTTTACTACTGCAAACACCCTCTCCTGTTCCCACATACGTTGATTTCTTTTTGGTGGGTTTTGTTTTCCTTTGTTTTTAACATAGGAACCGTTTCCCAGGAAGTCAAGTTCCCAAATTCGGCTTCTCATTACTCTGAGAGCAATCACAGTGTAATGTGTGTGAAGGATGGAGAGACATTTGGGCCTTTAGGGAACACACTGGAGAGGTGATAGAGAGGGTGGGCTGTGAGGGTGGGAGTGAAATGCAGGAGAGAGAGTGTGTGCTGGGGAGCAGAAGGAGCAAGAATGCTGCAGTTAAATGCAGAGATGGAAACAAAGCAGTCGTATTGATTTGAAAAGGCAGTTCACTGAGCTGACGCTGCCAGCCTGGCTCTTCCTGGTCTGCTCTCAGCAGGTCTGTGAAGGCACACACCCACCCTCGGAGGTTCAGAACCATCTACTCTGTATGCAGGGGGTGAATTGTGGGGAATGGGGACCAGATGGGATGTGTTTGCTTGACAAAATGGGAGAGAGAAGAGAAAAAAAAAGAAAAACATGAGAATGAAAGAGGACAGATCCCTTTTAGATGAATACAATATAAAAGCAACCAGGTGAATGGGTCTAAAGGGATAAACATCTGATTCTACAGAAGTGGGATGGGGAAGCCTTTTCTTTAAGAAAAGGATTAATGGGAGAGAGGGAGAAGGGACCAACCTCTTCTCCATCTTGATGGTTCCATTTCTAAGCAGATTTCATCCTGTCTCATCTGACTGGACCAGCCTCCTAATTCAGCTTCTGAACTCAATCCTCCCCTTTCTAAACCTTTGCAGGAAAGAGATGCTCAATAAATGTTTGATGAGCAAATAAGCAGCCCATAACATTGATTTCATCTTGTCAATGATGACGAATGTTTAGCACATCACCACTTCTGCAGAGAATGCAAACTCAAAAACCCACAGTCCAGGCAGTAAACACAAAGGAATGACGTGGCCAGGTGTAGAGTCTAAAAAGGGAACATGGTGACAAATCGTAGGCACAGGTCCCAGTCTGGAAGGACAGCAGAGAGCTTCCAAGTAGGAATGAGATCTTTGGGATGCTGGGTCACTTGTTTTCTCAGGATAAGCCAGGAGGAAATACAGATATATGAAATCTCTCCTATTTAAAGTATTGACCAATGTTCTCTCTTCCACTCTAGCCCTGTGAGGGTCAAATATAAGAACATATCCATGTGTTGACAAGTGCACCTGTTTGTGACTATAGACTTACAGGATCAAGTCCAAACATCTTAATTAAAAGCCCAAGATTCTCATTTAACTAAATCTAACCTAATTCCCTAGTCTTGCTTTTGCTTTATATCCAGAATTGAACCTGTGACCACAGTCAGTCCAATTTCGACAGGTTGGGAAACTTACTGCTGTCTTTACAGCTTTGTTTCATCTGATTATTTATTATCAGTCTTCTTAAATGGAATTCAGCAGTTCCTCTGCCTGTTTCTGCCTCTTGGACTTAGTTCAAGTCCCACCTAAGCCCTGCCTCTTCTAGGAAGCTTTTCCTGATGACATGAGTCCCTTCTTAAATCCTATAGCTTGGAGGGAATATAAGTGTTTTTTGTCCTTCAAAAGATATACCACATTTACATGGTTACTTAGCAGAGTTCTAGAGTGAGAAGAGGGTTTCACTGGGAACCTAGGATGCCTGGGTTCTAATCCTGGCTCCCCCACATCTTCCCCTGACCTTGCTGGGCAGGCAGCCTTGGGCAAGTTACCCTCTTCTCTGAGACTCAATTTCCACCCCGTTTGAAATAAGATACTGGCTTAAGTCAGCAGTTTTTTGTTTTTTTGTTTTGTTTTGTTTTGTTTTGTTTTTGAGACAGAGTCTCGCTCTGTCGCCCAGGCTGGAGTGCAGTGGCCGGATCTCAGCTCACTGCAAGTTCCGCCTCCTGGGTTCACGCCATTCTCCTGCCTCAGCCTCCCGAGTAGCTGGGACTACAGGCGCCTGCCACCTTGCCCGGCTAGTTTTTTTGTATTTTTTTAGTAGAGACGGGGTTTCACCATGTTAGCCAGGATGGTCTCGATCTCCTGACCTCGTGATCCGCCCGTCTCGGCCTCACAAAGTGCTGGGATTACAGGCTTGAGACACCGCGCCCGGCCAAGTCAGCAGTTTTTAAAGTGGGCTCAGAGGTAGATATGATGCAGGGAGGAGTGTTGAGTTGCAGGAGAGGATATCTAGGCCAATGCTGCTGCTTCCTTGAAAAACACCAATCTCCAATCTCTAAGGCTCTGATTAGTTTCTGGTATTCAGATTATGAGTTTTTTGTTTGTTTGTTTGTTTGCCTATGCAATTAGATTGGGGTTTTCTTTTTTTCTTTAAACCAACTAAACTTCATTGACAATTTATTATGTGCCAGGCACTGTACTAGGTGCTGTTCCTGTTTTTTATATCTCTTGTCTACTCTCATCCCCTAACAATGTGCTGGGTACTTGGTGAACGATGCAGGGAGAACACCAACGATAAGGTGTTTTTCCCCTCACAGCCACTCCTGGGCCACTTTACTCTGGCAGTCACTTCCGGTTTCTGGAATTCAATACTCTCTCCATAAGTGGAGAAGATTGAGAGAGAAGGAATATTTCAGATCAAAAAACAGGCCGGGGGCAGGGAACGCAGTGGCTCACGACTGTAATTCCAGCACTTTGGGAGGCCAAGGTGGGCAGATCACAAGGTCAGGAGATCAAGACCATCCTGGCTAGCACAGTGAAACCCCGTCTCTACTAACACACACACACACACACACACACACAAATTAGCTGGGAGTGGTGGCAGGTGCTTGTAGTCCCAACTACTTGGGAGGCTGAGGCAGGAGAATGGCGTGAACCCAGGAGGTGGAGCTTGCAGTGAGCCAAGTTCGCGCCACTGCACTCCAGCCTGGGCGACAGAGTGAGACACTGTCTCAAAAAAAACAGGGGGATGGGGAGAAAGAAGGAAGGAAGAAAAGAAGAGAGGGAGAAAGAGAGGAGGAGAGTGAATAGAAGATGAAATAAGAGGGGAAAAATGAGGCACTAAATGAGAGGGGAAGATAAAGAGAAACTCAGTTTCTATGTGGCTCCTACTAATCCTCTTTTCCTCTAGACCAAGAGTAGAATATGTTTTCTATAAAAATCCAGGTAGTAAATATTTTAGGCTTTATGGGCCACAGTGTCTCTGTCTCAATTACTCAGCTCTATCACTGTAGCCAGAAAGTAGCCATGGACAATCAATCAATAAACAAATGAACATGGCTGTGTTCCAATGAAACTTCATTTGCAAAACCTGGGAGCGGGCCAGATTTGGCCCACAGATCGTAGTTTGCCAACTTCTGAGCTAGACATTAATATGCTTTCTTTTCTCCCTACAGAACTTACAACTACTTCGTGTTATGTTTTATGTTTCATTTGATTATTTATTATTAGTCTTCTCAACTGGAATATCAGCATCAAGAGATATTCAGGTAGAAACTCTTATCTGTTTGGGTCAACTGTGTATTCATCAATTCCTAGAACAATGCCTAGCACAAAGTGTAAGCTCAATACATATCTTTGGAATCAATGCATGAATATGAATGCATATCTTTGGATATGAATGAATACATATCTTTGGAATAAATGGATTCCATCACTTATCCCCTAGTAAGTGCCAGGCACTGCACTTTGCTGTCTTTTTAATTTTCTATAGGAATTATTTCTTCTATTTTACAGATGAGGAAACAAGCTCAGAGAGGTTAAGTGATTCACCCACAGTCACACAACTCACTCATTATTTGGAAAGAAAGGATTCAAATCCAAGGCTTTCCCACTACAGCAAATGTAACTTTCTTTGCAACCTCTTCCTTTAGAATGTAGGCCATTCTACATGGCCCCAGAATCCTGGATGGGTCTGGCTCCCCAGTGAGTTCTTATGAACAGTCTTGTTCCACTATTAGGCTATACTCACTCAGCCACATGAACAGGGTTTGTTTGCCCAGCTGCTCCCACACTCATTCCCTCTCCCTGCCCCACCCCCAAGTTCCCCCTATGTTTCAGTAAGAATTCACCTTCCCAAGCCACCATCTGAGGAATAACCTCAGCTTCCATCCAGAGAAGGATCCACAAGCTGTTCTTCCTCTCCAGAGATGACACCTAAAATAATTTTACTTATTTATTTAGAATTCACACCCCACCTACCCCCAAGAACAGTTAAAGTGATATTACAAAGTTAAATAAGGTATAAATCAGGACAATTAAAAATAAAAATGGAACAAAGAATAGTTAAAGCGAGTGAAGGAACAGATATTACCAGGCACCTGGGATGAGCTAATTGATCTGGATTTAGTTCTAAGGTTCCCAGCAGCTGAAGTAAAGTAAAGTTAATTGGCCCCCAAGGGGCTAAAATACATGAGTAGAGTCTTATTAGCATCATATTCCAACCTCTGAGGAAAAAAAAAAAAGGCTGAGCCAAGAGGTGTGACAGTGAGCCCCAACCCCAGGAGGCAGGGACAGATCCAGAAGCTGCCCCATCCAAGAACCTCTTCTTCCCCAGTCCAGCTAATCTTCAGTGTATCATAACTACTGAAAGAGGGTACAGGAGTTGGAGACAATCCCATTCTATATAGGGCCCAGAAGTCGTAGGTCTCAACTGAGTCACTGATACTCTCCAAACCTCATTTTCTGATGGGTAAAGTAAAGACCCTAACTCATTTCTACGTCATTGAGGTGTTGGGAGAAGAGAAATAAAAAATGCCAAATGCCCAACCTATGATGAGGAGAGTAAACTTGTGATTCATATTCATTCCTCCTAAAGAACTGTCACAAGGCATATCCTCCTTAGACACAGCTTTTTAAATTTATCAGTCCTTGGAGAACAAAGGAGGAGCACGTAGGTAAGAATCATATGAAGGTCCGCAGAGTAGGGAGCTAGTGAGCATTAACAGCAAAAGGATAAGAATGAAAAGGCTCAAACAGGGAGATGTGGCTGTGGACACAAAGGTCCAGCACTGGGTATTTTATCAGCTCCAATCCCTGCCTCTCTTCTAAGTGTTAAGATAGCTGAGCACAGCAATGGCTCTCTTTGGACTTCCTTCTTCCATATTGCAGTCTAGACTCATGCCTTTCACTTCATCTCTCAACAAGTCTACTATTGTCAAACTGGATCTCTAAGTATGTGGAGGCCCCTAAAGGATTATTAAAGTTAAGGAATGCAAAAGTCGGGAAGACACCACAGATTCCCACATCCAGCATTTCAGAAAAATGACAGCTGCCTATCCTGGCCAGAGTAGGCATGGCTTTAAACGCAGACTCGATTTTTCATAACGTAACTTTAACCCACATAATGAGAAAGAAAAATCCCTTTCCAGTTCTCTCTTAATCCTGATTATATCCAGGAAAAATGTTCATTTGGGTGTCATGATGTCTTGAGCTTTCCTCTAACATTTACAAATACAGATGATCCCCAACTTACAGTGGTTTGACTTCAAGACTTTAGGATGGTGTGTAAAGGATACGCATTCAGTAGAAAGCAGAATACTCTCCTGCAATGCCCAGCAACAGCAGCAGTGAGCCACAGCTCCCAATCAGCCACGATTTTATGAGAATAAACAACTAATACTCTGCAGTGTGCAGTGATGCCAGATGATTTTGCCCAATTGTAGGCAAAGGTAAGTGTTCTAAGCATGTTGATGGTAGGCTAGGCTAAACTATGATGTCTGGTAGATTAGGTGTATTGAATGCATTTTTGGCTTATGATAGGTTTAATGGCAGGTAACCCCATTATAAGTCCAAGAGCATCTGCATTATTACTATTATTATTATTATTACTGAGATGGAGTCTTACTCTATCACGCATGTTGGAGTGCAGTGGCATGACCTCAGCTCACTGCAACCTCCGCCGCCCGGGTTCAAGCAATTCTCCTGCCTCAGCCTCCCGAGTAGCTGGGACTACAGGCACATGCCACCACATCCAGCTAATTTTTTTTGTATTTTTAGTAGAGAGGGGGTTTTGCCATGTTGGCCAGGCTGCTCTCAAACTCCTCACCTCAGGTGATCTGCCCCCCTCAGTCTCCCAAAGTGTGGGATTACAGGCATGAGCCACCACACCCGGCCTGTATTATCTTTTAACACAAAGAAGTCAGTTATAAAGATCAGACACCTGGATAGTCAAGAATATAGCCAAATATGCATGCTAGTATATAAACAAAAATATGATTGTATTGATTTTTGGTTTTCACTGTATTTATTCATACAGTTACCATCTATGTAGTATAAATAATACTTTTTTCAGTTGTAATGATATGAAACTTCCTATGGAAATATTTGAATTTAAGTAAGAAGTAGACTGATTTAAAGAGAAATATTAAGTAGTACAGATGGATTGAAAAGACAATAGAAACTGTGAAAGTGGTGTCCGAAAGACTAACATTTCCGAAACATTGATCTAATCCAATTCCTTTGTTTCACGGACAAAGAAACAGAGATACAAAGAAGGGAAATGGCCTGCACAAAATGTCATATAAGAACAAGAAATTTTGAGCCAGATTAGCCTCAGTTTTAATCCCAAACCTGCCAATTACAATTACCTTCTCACTATTACCTCATCTGCCTAAGCCTCCATTTATGCCTCCACAAAATGGGAGCCTTCATGCATTTGCATCACGGCCTGGAGCTGGACTCAAGGTTTATATATCCATCAGCTGGCAGACCTCTACACACGGTTTGCCTGGTCTTGGATGTGTAAGACCTGTAAGAACCACCCCTGTGAATGAGAGGTGATTTGTGAGCAAAATCAACTCAGTGGCATTTGTGATGGCCAGATATTACTTTCATCCCTGTTCTTAAGACATAATTACTATTTTAACACTGCCCCAAACTGTCCTTACAGTTGTGCTGGAAAATCCATGCACAGCATCAAGCAAGCAATATGCTACAAAAGTTAAGCACAGGCTCTGGGACTGAGGCTTCCCCCAGTTCAAATCTTAGGTGTTCTATTATAATACTAAAGAACTGTTCAACCTTGGCAAGTTGCTTTATTTCTCTTTGCCTCAGTTTATAGATTTATAAAATAGAGATGAGTATAATACATTGGGTGGATGCCTGGGTCAAATCAAGTCACACATGTAAAGCCGTTAGCAGAGTGCCTGTAATGCAGGAAGCATGCACTAAATGCTTCCATTATTATTAGAACATAGTGTTAAGCTGAGCTTCCTCCAGGTCATTCAGCAGAATGGTAGTTTGGCTGCTGTGCTGTGTCCAAGATGTGACCCACCAGGTGTGACGGGAGAAGGACTCACAGCTGTATAAAGTGCAGATGCAAACAGATTGCTCCGCACTGCCTACGGGGAATGAGATATGGAGTCAGCGAAGGGTGAATTTTAGAAGAACAACCGATTAAAAACACATCAGTAAGAGAAAGTGGGCTATATGGGTCACATTCTTCAAGTCATAAACCTTGAACTTAACAACTGCTCCATTCCCTGCCTGGCACCATGCAACATTTCTCCCCCACTCACCTCTCAAATTTACTACTTACACTACATTTACATTTTACTTTATGAATCTGGCTTCTTCAACATGTTTGCTCCTCCTGCACGGCACCAGTACCCTGTTTGAAAGCTATTCCTGCCTCCCAAAGGAGTTCTTATACCTAGAAGCCCATCTTTCTACATTTAATACCTGCTTCCTCATTCTTTATCTCCATCTCTGTAGGGTGTTTCCTAATCAGGTCAGTGAATCATTCCTCCCTCACTCAGTCCCCAAGAAGTAAGTGATCCTTGACAGATACTGAAATTTGAGATGCACTGTCTGTCTGAGGCTGTGCTATACAGAGTAAGTATAATGTCCCTCTCCCACCTCAACTCCCTGGCTGACCCCAACCCACCTACTCAGAGTTCATTGAGCCACTCAATAATATATGATTGTTCAGACCTCCATGTGTTTACATATGTTATTCTCATGGCCTGAAATGCTCTTCCCCAACATGTCTTCCTAGTGATCTCTTACTAGACCTAATGTATCCAATTTACACCTTTCCCTCCTCTGTCTCAATTGCTTCCCCATCCTCAATCGCAACGCTTTTAGTTGCTCATTCCTCCAGAGCCCCTACTGCATGTTGGGGGGATGGTACAGATGGAGAGAAGCTCAGGGGAGGATGTTGGAGTCAGAGGAGCTCAGTTTGTTTCCCACTCTGCTGTGATTCTTTTTGTTTCCCCAAGTAATTGGTTTAACATCTCTTAATCTGTTTCTTGATTGGTAAAATCTGGATAATAACTGCATGCTACCTACTTCAGAAGCCAGCAGGGAGAATTATTTGGGACAGTGCACATAAAATGTTTTATTGCAGTGGTAAATGGTCAATAAACATACATTATTATCATTTGGGAAAATACATATATTATATATGTATAAGCACACACACATAGTGCAGCACTCTCATGCTATATTCAATTTGGCTAATATTACTCTTTCTCCTGAACTGTTAGCTCCTTAAAAGTAAAGGTCATACTGTCTTGCTCACTTTCATGTTACCAGCATTTACAACACAATAGGTGGACAACACATTTATCAACTGATTAAACTCCTCCAGAGCAGGAACAGATCCACTTGCTCATTTTAACCACAGCCTCTAGTACAAGGAAGAGCCCTTCCACACAAGCTCATTGCATGAATAGATGAATGTGTGGGTGGATGGATGGATTTCCAAGACGCTCTAGTTAAAATGCTTACCTGATACCCAGTGCTGAGGTTATGAACCTACCTCCACTTCCCAGTTTCTGACACCACACATTCAACTCAGATGCCACAGCTACCACCTAAATATGCAAATAGATTTGTTCTACTGAAAGAAGTACTCAATCAGACTATCCACTGACCATCCTCTGCTCATGCCTGATATCTTTTTTAATATAACCCCTGCAGTGGCTTACAAAAACCCCATAAGCACATAAAAAAATAAAGCCCCAGACTTCTTGCCCTGTTCCCAACATGATCAGTTCTCTCCCATAATTTTAATGCTCCAGTACTTATTTCTTCTCTGCACGAAGACAAATAAAAGACATTGTTGACAAACTTCTGAAAATCAGCAAGAATGCATGTAACATCTTGAATTCAGGTAGCATCCAGATGGCAGCCTAATCTCTGGGAACAAGTGAAATCCAGAGAGCCAGAAGCACCCAAAACCCCTGTCTCATTGAATATTCACACACACATCTGATTCCACCCACGTCGTGTAGAAACCCTTTCCAGATTGATCCTGTCTTAAGTATATTTGATAACAATTCCAAACCCTGAACATCATTCTAACAATTTTTGTTCTCTTAACTCCATGTTAAACTTTAGTTTCATCTTTTCATCAACTCCCTTATGATAAGAAGGTCTTCATCATGGTAGCAAATTTCTTGAGAGAAAAAAAAAATCTGTTTCTGGATGTCTCTGTGGAAAAGAATGCTCTATTAGCTGTAATAGTTTCAAGCTCTTCCATCCCAAAAGAAAGGACTGATCTCACTAATTCCTCAGAGAACATTTCAGAAAGAGGAAAGTAAGTGGCTCCAAATATTTTCCACAGGTGATTTCACCTCTTTGCTCCCCCATTTTACTATCTGTTTCATAGCAATACCCTACTCATCCTTTAAGGTTCCATTTCATGGCGGCCTTTTCAACTTCTCCATCCCATGCACATTAGCCATCTCTAAAGTTGTACTATTCATTCTAAATTCAGGTTTATACTAGGAGGTTAAGTGACTCTTCCAAGTTTACTTAACTAGTAAGTAGCACGGCAGAAACTTGCACCCAAGTCTTCTGACCCAAATCAACATGGACTCCCTACTGCACCATTTCTGATGTGTAAGCTTTGATGATGAGAGTTAACAACTACTGAGCACATACCACGTGTCAAGCACTGCTCTAAGATCTTTAAATTCATAGCAACTCTATGAGGTTTTTTTTTTTTTATCACACCTACTTTACAGACAGGGTAAGTGAGGCACTATATTGCTAAGTGACCTGTTTGAGATTGCACAGCTAGTCAGAGGGGAAGCCTGAGCTCACGTCCAAGCAGTCTAGTTCCAGAACCTGAGCTCTTAGCCACAAAGCATACTCAACTCTGATGCCTTGATGGTAGGCTTTATATCAGATTGAAATGCACTTATTAAGTGCATGCATCAAACCATGCATCAAACAGGCCAGAATATTTTTAAAAAGGTACTCTATGTTTTTGATTACCTGGAGACTCATTTACATACACATTTAATGATGACCTACTACGGGCAAGACATTACCAACACATTATAGAAGATAATAAATTACAAAGATATAATAGTAGTCTGTACTCAAATGTGAAATATGAAACAGACTTACTCTCTTTGATCTAGAATATCAACATCAGCCTTTTTGACCCCATGGCCAAATCAAATTTGTAAAACCAATTTTTTGGACCAATGTGAAATTATCAACATTTTCTGGTTCTAGGGAAGGTTATTTAAGAAAACAGACATTGCAATCACTGTTACCAGAATTTTGTAAGGGAAAGGACATTTTAACCACCAACATGAAACATGCAGGTCATAATATCAAAATAAAATATTACTCTTCAAATTTTGACACCAAATTTTAGACCAGCACTTAAGAGCCATCAGCCTGCCAGAATTGGCCAAAGGTGGATGACACAGAAAGGTACAGACATGAAAAAAAAAAAAAAAAATCCCAACAGGCAGAGATTGCAATGATAAAATCACAAGATAGAATTGAGGGGTTCTGACAGGGATATTCACAAATTAAGAAAGAGAATGAAAATCTCAAAGACATTTCAGACCACAGAGCTTGTGATTCTATGGCTCTTCCTTCAAGGAACTTAAAATGCTACCAAAATATACTTCTAAAAGGAATAAAACAAAGGTTTTGGGTTGTTTTATGGCCTTTTCGTGTTGGGGTTCTGCCTCTGGCAGATTGTCAAGAAAGGCAGATACCATGACATTAACCAGACATGTTAGGTATCTCTACAGAGCTCACTAGACCCAACGTGGAGGTTGTTAACTAGCAAAAGACAGAAGGCCCAGCTCCTTCACAGATTCCCACCTCTTCCTCAGGTACAGCAGAAAGTTGTCCACATAGACTTACTTCTTGGAAGCTCTCCCTCTTGCCCCAAAATATCAATCAAGCCTTTTCCAGAAAAGACTTGGAACTATGCCTTCAAACCTACCAGCAGAGTGACTTCGTTTTTACAGTTCCAAGGGATTTTCTTACCCTCAAGAATAACAGCAATCTGCTACTTGCACAGCCTCTCCCTTTACTAGCTCCTTCCCCAAGCTATCCAGTTATTCCTGAAATGCCAGTGTGGGCAATGAGGAGATTAAGAGCAGAGACTTTAAGCAGACAGACTTGTCTTTGGCTCAAGCTATGGGGCCCACTATCTACGTGGGCAAGTCACAGAAACCCTTTTAACCTCAGTTCCCACACCAGTTAAATCATACCTCTTTCAAAGGATCTTACATTCTTTGTTCTTTCAATGAAATGATGAATATAAACCATGAACACGGTGTCCTGCACGTACTGTTTGGTAAAAGGCAGCTATCATTATTATTATTGGGCTACTTCTTTGATTTCACCTTGATCAATGGCTTCCTCCCACCTCTAAATGTAAACAATTATCTCTTGTTACTTCACCCCATTATTGCCCACATCTCACTGTCCAGCCCCTTCCCAACATTTCTGCCTCTGCTTCCTAGATTCCCTGCAGATAGGTTCTGCAAGCCCCAATCTCTTTAACCCCATGGACACATTTTCCCAAGCTGTTCCTTCTGCCTATAATGCTCTCCCGACCCTATCACTATTCCCAGACCTAATAAACCTTTTATTTTTTTCTTTAAGACATTTTTTAAGGACAATTTTAGGTTTACAGCAAAATAAGACACAGAGCTACCCTATATACATTTATCCAGTTATATGCACAGCATCCCCCATTATCAACATGCCCTATTAGAACTGTACATTTACTACAATCCATGAACCTACACTGATGTATCATTATCACCCAAAGTCCACAGTTTACATTAGGGGTCACCCCTGGTGTTGTCCATTTTATGGGTTTGGACAAATGGATAATGACATGTATTCACCATTATAGTATCATACATAATAGATACACCACCCTAAAAATCCTCTGTGTTCCATTTATGTATCTCCCCTGCCCCATACTCCCTTGATAACCACTGATCTTATCAGTATCTCCATAGTTTTGCCTTTTCTAGCATGTTAGAATTATACAGTACATATCCTTTACATATTTACTTCTTTCACTTAGTAATATGCATTTAAGTTTCCTCCATGTCTTCTCACAGCTTGATAGCTCATTTCTTCTTAGCTCTGAATAATATCCCCGTGTCTAGATATCACAGATTTTCAGTTCACCTACTGAAGGATATTTTGGCTGCTTCCCAGTTTTGGCAATTATGAATAAAGCTGCTATAAACATCTGTGTGCAGGTATTTGCGTGGACATCAGTTTTCAACATCTTTGGTAAATGTCAAGGACCCTGATTGCTGGATTCTATGGTAAGAGTATGTTTAGTTTTGTAGCTGTGGCTGTACCATTTTGCATCCCCACTAGCAATCAGTGAGAATTACTGTTGCTTCTTATTTTTGTCAGCATTTGGCTTTGTCTCTGTTCTGGATTTGGGAAACTTTTATTCTTTAATATTCAGTTCAAGGTCATTCTTTGAAGAATCTCCTGATCCCATAGGATGAGGAAACAACAGCCTATTTATGACTCTAATTCAACACTTACTATGCTGTCATATGTGTGGACTTTTGGAGGATTTGGAGTTTGCCTCATTCATCTCGATATCACGCACAGTGAAGCCGGGCCTGGTGCATAGCATTCATCCAGTAAATGACCCATTAATAAATAAGTAAGCAAACAAATCAAATCACTGACAAGTGAATGCTCTGGCCCGGTATGTGTGGTGTAAGTTTAGCATTTCACAATTTGCAAAGCATTTGTGCTTCAATTAAACCATTTGATCCTCACAACCTCCTGGGGCTTTTGCAGGAAATCCAGGCTCAGAAAGTTTGAGCTATTTGCCAGGTTGAAACACGGCAAAGAAAAGACTTGAACTCAAGTCTTCCAAGGGCCCTGCCACACAAAAATATAGTCCTTATGAATTAAAACTAAGGACAGTTTATTAGAAAAACCCCCACATAAGAACTTGCTAAGGATAGGGGACAGGCAACGATAAGAACAAAATTGTTGGCTCCATTGTAAGGGAGAGTGTAAAAACCAAAATGTGTGGTGCCTGGAGTCCTCCTAGATCACACAGAGGAACACAATTGCACTGGCTGCTTATATGAGACAACTGTTAGTGTGAAGAAACAATTATCAAAAACATACTGGAAACAGATTTTACCAGTCTCCTGACTTCACCGATGGCCAGCCCCATTCCCTGCACTGCATTCCTTGCTACAACTTAAGTTTCAGCTCTTGGAGAGAAGCCGAGAGATTTCTGCAAATGTTTTCTCTTCAGCAGATGGAGCAGAAACCGAGAAGCATTACAAGGAAGATGGATCGGTGCAGCACACTTGTAACAATAAAAATACAGCAACGGTTAAAAGCAGTCTCAGTTAAATAGAACTGGGAACCCAGGGTTGGCCTAAATCTTTTTTTAATTAAAAGTGAAGGAGAATTTCAAAGTTCTATTTCAGCCCCTCTAAGCATCAGTGCAGTGAATGTGGAATGTTTTTGTGCTTGGCTGGGTGTCAGACTGCTTGAGATTTATGTGGAGTTTGGGTTGTAGTCAGTGAAAAGCCCCCAGCAGAGGGATCTGTGGAGGGGAAGTGCAGAGGGGAAAACACGTAGGCAGGAAAACCTGGATTCAGATGCCAGCTCTGTTCCTGTGTGACACTGAGAAAATTATTTTCCTCTTCCTTTGCATTTCTCTACTCCCAGTTCCTCACTTCTTTCTCTTCCTTAAGCTTCTGTATCATGAACACCCTCCGGCATTTGCTTCCTTTTTCTCCCTCTTCTTCCATCTTTGAAGTCTGTTTTAAGATCTAGATGCATAGTTCACAAACCGCAGTTTCAGGATCGCTCAAAACGGACATGGTTGGGTGCTTTTTAGATGATTTTGGATCCTGACCATGGACTTAGTGAGTAAGGTTCCAGGACTTTGAAGGCTGGAATCCTGCCTGTCAATCAACATCCAACGTGTGGTGGGGACATGCACCATCATTCGGGAACAACTGCTCTGGATGAAGGCAGCCAGAGCAGATGATCTTAGTCTGAGATGCTTTTTAGAACAGGGAAACTTTAACAAAACACTCAAGTCACAGCCCTACCCGAGAAAATCTGACTCATTGGGTCTGGAAAGGGTCTAGATGCACTTACTTGGAAAACAAGCTCTGGAGGGTTAATAACTTATGGTATACAATTCCTGGAAAACACAGAGTCACGTCAGTAACACAGATGAATTTATACTAAGCTGCCGCCCTCTATCTCCTGGATGCTTTCTCCTACAGCTCATACAGCTCACATTCCCCTGGTCCCTAAGATCAGCCACATGGGTTTGCTTTGCTGGATGACTCAGGTATCAGCTGGTGTATATATATTTATGTCATGCACATTCATATAATGTAAAAATATATCTATCTCTCCACATGTATTAAGAAATACACATAAAACAGATTGCACACACACTCGCACATCCGTGAACATGTGCACACACACATCCCTGCTCTCACATACCAGCACATTCAAAACACAGAAACTCCACTTCAAGTACCAGCCCTGGCCAGCTCAATTCTAACAGTGTTAGTTGACATATCTTCAAAATAAAAACTGTAATACCCACTTCATGGTTGTGAAATCAAATATATATAAAAACGTACCTGCTTCATTATCAGAAATATAGTAGATGTTCAACAAATGTATGTCAAAAACACAAATGTATGTATAGGTCTTTTTTTGTTTGTTTTTACTTTAAGCTCTGGGATACTTGTGCAGAACGTGCAGGTTTATTACATAGGTATACATATGCCATGTGGTTTGGTGTACCTATCAACCCGTAATCTATGTTTTAAGCTCCGCATGTATTAGGTATTTATCCTAATGTATTTGTCTCCCTTCTCTTGCCCCCAACCCCTGACAGGCCCAGGTATGTGATGTTCCCCTCCTTGTGTCCATGTATTCTCATCTATTCATAAACACATTATTTCCACACAAGTTTATCCACTTATTAATGCACTTAGAAATCCATGTAACACATTCAAACTCATTTGCAAGTGAAAAACTTCCAAGCTCACATTTTATGTGAGCAGCACACACACTTGCGTACACACTCACACACAGAGTTGCCTGACACGAGACAAAGTGCTCTACTCACTCTAAACACTTCTTTAAGCCAGGTGCTTCCCGTATCTATCAAGTTATGCCATTGGATCTGAGGTCCTGTAGAAGAACACGGAAGGCGAAGCAAACAACTACCACACATGAAATGGATGCTGGGTTTAAAAAAAATAAAAGTCTTGGCGATACAAGCCAATGCTTCAAAGGAAGCTACAAGGATGGAGATCAACAATAGTTCGTCATCTGCATACAAGAGGAAGCGCTGAGGGAAAGATAGGACTGAACTCCCGAGGCACCTAATGATGCAAAGCACTCTTCTACAGACCCCATAGAAACCAGATAGTCCCGTATCACTTGTACCCTCTTGAAGCTTACAGTCCTAGGAAAGACCAATGTTTAGGGCCTTATTTTCTGACATGACAGCATAAATACGTTGGGCCAACATGAATAATTATAGTATAAGAGTCAATGAGAAAAGTCATTATTCTTATTTTGCTTTTGCTTCAAATTTTCTTTGCTTTTCTCTTTCTCTCTCTCTCTGTTTTTTTTTTTTTTTTTTTTTTTTTTTTTTTTTTTTTCCGAGACAGAGTCTCACTTCATCAACTAGGCTGGAGTGCAGTGGCGCAATCTCAGCTCACTGAAACCTCCGCCTCCTGGGTTCAAACCTCAGTCTCCTGAGTAGCTGGGATTACAGGTATCCACCACCATGCCCGGCTAATTTTTAGTAGAGATGGGGTTTTACCATGTTGGCCAGGCTGTATGATTAGCACAATGTTATTAAGCATGATGTTTCCTTCATAGACATTTTTCCTACATAATTATAATCAAGAATATTTATATTTTAGTGTTATATATGTATTTTTTTTTAATTGGGAAAGATGGTGGGCCAGATAATCAGAAAATGCTGTTATCTTTAGAAGGCTCTCATTTCATTTCATGATTCTATGATTTCTAAGCTGGAGTGCAGTGGCGCGATCTCAGCTCACTGCAACTTCCTGCCTCAGCCTCCTGAGTAGCTGGGATTACAGACGTGCACCACCACCCCCAGCTAACTTTTGTATTTTTAGTAAAGATGGGGTTTCACTGTGTTGGCCAGGCTGGTCTCAAACTCCTGACCTCAGGTGATCCACCCACCTCGGCTTCCCCAAGTGCTGGGATTACAGGTGTGAGCCACCATGCCTGGTCAGATTCAATTTTTATATTCCATAAATATTATACTCTATGAGTCTATTCTGACTCTGAATTTTTATTGTTCTAACATTCTCTGATTCCAACATTTGACAAATTATGACAAATTATGTATCTCCCCTGCCCCATACTCCCTTGATAACCACTGATCTTATCAGTATCTCCATAGTAAATCCTACAACTTATGATTCAAAGATGCTAATAGTATAAGACTCTGACACTGTAAATTACAATTCTAAATCACTATCAACTTCATACAAATGAGGTTTCCAGACCCTTTTCTTTGAGAAAGTAGGAGCCTAAGTCAAGGGCCAAAGTGTCTGTATTTGAATGTGGAAGGTAGACTCAGCATGCAAAGAAAGAATGACCACTGAAAAGAAGAGCTCTTAAAGCATGCCTCAAGGCGTTTCAAAACCTCCGGCGGCTCCAATCTCCTCCATGATTTCATTTCATGGCCTAAAGATTCAGAATATCTATTGGTAGAATTTCGGCGCCACCGAGGCAAGCTTCAGCTATTTCTTGTCCTTTTATTCCCAGCATCTAGCACAAGGCCTGGAACACAGAAGACTCTCAATAAATATTGAGCTTGAATGAGTTGGTTGAGTCATTGTGGTGCTCTTCCTCTTCCTCTTATTTTTCACTGCCTCCTTCTAACCTTCCTCCACCTTTCCCTCCTTTTCCTCTTTATCCTTCTCCATCATCTCTTAACAATACTTTAGAGCTTTCATGTATATTAACTATCCAATTCTCATAGGAATCCAGTGATATATGAATTATTATCCCCATTTTACAGATGTGGAGCCTGAGGCTAAGAAATGACACTTAACAAAGATCACATAACGCCAGTGTTAGAAAAAGAGTAAAACTCCAACTCTGTGGTTTCATGTTAGAGCTCCTTCCTTTATTCCACATCTGCTTTATAGTTTTCTTAATAATAATAAAAATATCATCATGAGAAATTAAGAAAACTGTTGCTTAGAAAGGAGGCCCACACTTTCTGTCCCCGAATTTAACTCTGAATTTATTTTCTCAATCAATACCAGTTCCCATTTCAGAGTATCCAATAATTGAGGGTCTTCTACACCCAACTGTTCATTTCATTTTCTAGCCCTTTCTCCTCCTATTGAGAGTGCTGTACATGGCATGTGTTTATTTTTCAATTAAAGCAAATTAAACTTAATTTTGTTTTGAGAACTTTTTTATTTTTTTTAGAATTTCACAGCCCACGGTGAGATAATTGAGACCCTGCTGTTTCTGGAAGCACTATTTAGAGAGAGCAGGCCTCAACAGATCTGGAACAATTTTGGATGAAGTCATCTTGAACCTCCCTCTCCCTTGACCCACTAGGGAGAGAATGAGGGACAGAGAAAGAGGTGAAACTTATATTAAACACCCCTTCTTACCATTGGGAAACTTCCTTTCTTATTATTCTTTGGTAATTTTTTAAAAATATCATCATCATTTCTGAAACAATATGAATCATCAGAATTGCTTGTATATATTTTTTGACATGCCTAATATTCTATTTTTATGGAAAAAAACCATTTTGTCTAGTGTAGAGTTTTCTAAAGTATGCTATACAGAATATTAGTAAAAATTAAATGAAAAATAGAGGACAAAATCTGTCACTCATAAATCCACTTTTAGAGATGATTTAAAGTGTAAAACAATGATTTCAAGTCATGTTTTGAAGCCTGGGAACCCCTTATTCAAAGCTTACACAAAAATGGAATGAAGCTAAATGGAAAACGTGGAGCTGCTCTGATGTGGGCGGCAAAGTGGGGATGATCTCAGACCCAGGCTCACCTGCTCAACCTCTCTCTGCTTTTGTGGTGGGCCTCAGTGGTTTTCTTAGAACTGCTGTCAAATCTCAGGCTTTATTTTACAAGCGAGAAAACTTAGGAGATGTGAGGGTCTCGAGAATGTATACATCAGGCCAAGCATGGTGGCTCACACCTGCAATCCCAGCACTTTGGGAGATTGAGGCAGGAGGATCGCTTGAGGCCAGCAGTTCAAGACCAGCCTGGGCAATATAGCAAGACCCCCACCTCTAAAAAATATAAAAATAAAAACTTGCCAGATGTGGTGGCATGTGCCTGTAGTCACAGCTACATAAGAGGCTGAAGCAGGAGGATTGCTTGAGCCCAGCAATCCAAGGCTACAGTGAACTATGATCATGTCACTGCACTCCAGCATGGGCAACAGAGTGAGACCCTGTCTCAGAGAAAGAAAGTAAGTATAAATCACTTGATAAATCTCTATTTTTTATCGGCATTTTTGCTCAGTCCAAGGTTCAGCAAAACAGAAAAAAACTGAGTCTATTTAAATTTGATTTAGGGTGGATGAATGACTTAGAAATTGAGAAAATAGAATTAAAACTTTCTCCTCTGCTTTGGCTCCTGTTCCTACCACAAATTGCTCACTGATCCCCCACATCCCACTAATTAAAATGCTGATTACACAAGCAATATACATTCATTAAAGAAATACTAGAAAATACAGGTAAGAATCAAAGAATGAAATTCACTGTAACCCATCACCCAAAGATGCCTATTCAAATACTAGGATACATCATATAAAATAATCATGCTCTATATGATATTTTGAATCTTATGCTTTTTTAAATTGGTAATTCACAAAAAAAACTTGATGTTGATAAATGTCATAAGTGCCATTTATTGAGTACTTACTGAATGTGAGGCATGTTGCTAAGTGCTTTGTACATGCGACATTCATTCTCAACAGCATAACTAGAAGGAAGGTACTGTTGTTGTCAGCCCTGTTTAAAAATGATACACCCTATCTTCATCCCACCTTCTAATGTACAAATGCGCTTTCCTAATATCATTCTTAAGGACCACAGAGGATTCCATTCTATGTTTTGTTTGTTTTATTTTCCTTTCTTCTTCAAATATCCTGATAACATTTCTTCTTCACAAACTTGTACACATCTAATTAACTGACTTCTTAGAAGGGGACACTTTTTTTTCCCTCAGAAGCATTTGTACCTTCTTTTCTTTTTAAAAAATAGGTATCATAAAACAGAAAGTCCTCTCTCACCAGGACATCTGGTCCACATGCATTATCTCCTTTTTCTCTATCACACTTCGCTCTCTGATACACTATATGTTTACTTCTTTATTTATAAATTATCTCCTTTCTCAATTAAGTGTCAGCTGTATGATGGTAAGAACTTGGTCAGTTTGATTCCCTGCTGTATTCATAGCTCATAAAAAAGCATCTGGCAAAGGATAAGTGCTCAATAAACAATGTTTGTTTAGCTGGGCACGGTGGCTCATGCCTGTAATCCTAGCACTTTGGGAGGCTGAGACGGGTGGGTTACCTGAGGTCAGGAGTTCAAGACCCAGCCTGGGCAGCATGGTGAAACCTCATCTCTACTAAAAATACAAAAATTAGCTGGGCATGGTGGTGCATGCTTGTAATCCCAGCTACTCGGGAGGCTGAGGCAGGAGAATCACTTGAACCCAGGAGGCGGAGTTTGCAGTAAACTGAGATCACACCATTGCACTCCAGCCTGGGCAAGGCTCTGTCTCAAAACAACAAACAACAACAAAAAAAGTTTGCTTGTTTATGAAAGAATGAAAAATCGTATTTCATAAAAGGGTATACTCAATAATAGATTTCCACCAATACTGTGTGACAGCGTTCTTTTCCTTGCATTGTTGCCAAAACTGGATGCTGCCACTAAATTAAAAAGCCATTTTGATGATAGCATCGCATTGCTATTTTCATTTATTTGATTACCAGAGAACAAAATATCCTGTATTTTATACATTTATTGGTCACATGTGTTCCTCATTCCATTTTTAGATAGAAGTCCCACCCCAACATTATCTTCTGATAGTAGGTGATCTTAATAGCGTATCTGGGCTCATGTTCTACTACTAGAGAATGAGAAATCTGCTTTGGACATTTTCTGGTATATCAACTGCTCTTCTTTCTACCTGTTCTCAACCATGTTCAATATTCCTTTCTTTATACATGCATGCATGTGCACATGTGTATGTGTGTGTGTGTGTAAGTGAAGCAGAGAGAAACAAACACAGACAGAAAGATTGCAACATTGCGCATGCACACGTGTGTGTGTGTGTGTGTGTGTGTGTGTGTGTGTGTGTGTATAAGTGAAGTAGAGAGAAAGAAACAGAGACAGACAGAGATTGCAACATCTGGCTGTCAAAATTTGGGCTAACTCTACCCTGCTATTTTCTGACTTGCAAAAGTGTTACTGTTATCACTGGTGGCTTTGGTGGTTCTACTCCCAGGAAAAGTAAGATCCTGGCTCTTGGCTCTGGCCCAGAGTTAGAAAGTAGCTCATTCTATAACTACTGGTCCTGGTATCAGCAACATTTGAACTAAGGGTGCAGATAAACATGCTAAGCTAAGGTTTCCTGCGGAGATATTGTGAAGTTAAATTACTATTTTAAGACACTATGAAGTTGGCAGCCAGAAAGCACAGGAAGATATTCATGATGCTGACAGATAAAGGAGAGAAAGCAAAATGCAGATTGTTAAGGAGATTTAAGAAAGCTCCTTCCAGTGGCACCATTTATAACATCTTCTGGAACATGAAAGATGGATGCCTTTCTCATTTAGGCATGTACAGGATCAGGATTGAGGACAGAGTCTGCATGACAGAGTGGAAGAAGATTTGCAATGACGAACCTAGCCCAAGACAACAGAGATTAGGCAGCAATATTCAACCTTGTCTTTGGGACACCACCAAGCTGCTAAAAGCTGGATAATGCCTTCAGCTGGTGGATAAAGGAATGGCAATTCAAAGACAGAATATTACATACACTCACTGATAACATACACTGGGCTTGGAACCTGATGCTCTCACCTATTGTATATCTTGGGGCAAATCCTTTTACCTCTGACCCACAGTGTTCTCATCTGGAAAATCGGGAGAATATTACAATTTCAGAGTGTTCCTGTAAAGGTTAAATGAGATATAACATGTGACCACATGGAAACACTTGATAAAATAAATGAGAATAAAGACGAAGAGGGGAATCATAAGAAGGATGATAAACACAGTTCACATAAGAGCATCCATTACGCTGTCAATCATCTACTTTCCCTTATGCACCTGATGAATACCGTCTCACATATTAGAAAACCAAATCAAAAGTAAGATGGGCTGCACAAGGCAAGGGTTCTAAGACCAACTCATGTACGGATTGATCTTAAAAATAGTTTATATGCATAAAAAAAAAAAAGGAGAGGCTAGGCATGTTGGCTCATGCCTGTAATCCCAGCACTTTGGGAGGCTGAGGCAGACAGATCACGAGGTCAGGAGTTCTAGACCAGCGTGGGCAACACAGTGCAACCCTGTCTCTACTAAAATATAAAAAATTAGTCGGGCGTGGCGGCATACACCTGTAGTCCCAGCTACTCAGGAGGCTGAGGCAGGAGAATCACTTGAACCTGGGAAGCAGAGATTGCACTGAGCTGAGATCGCACCACTGCACTCCAGCGTGGGTGACACAGCGAGATTCCATCTCCAAGAAGAAAAAAAAAGGAGAGAGGTTGGAATTTGAGCTGGACTGTGTTGAAGATGACTTTCTGCCTTTATGGTAGATGATCCTATGTCTATATCTGGTCTTTACATCTATATCTCGTTTCTGGCCTGTTATAACACAGAGAAATTGAAAATCTGCCTCTGTCATTTTGCGTTCTCCCATGCCTTATCCTACTTTCTCACTCTCTTGCCTAATCACTGTTATCCCACTGCCACATGGTGGGGAGGTTAGTAGAAATAATTGAGTGTGCTCATTTGCAAGGCAGTGCCTTGAACCTAATAATGCTTTTATTCCTACATGTTATTTCGAGTTTGAGCACATACCTGAGAGTATGAGCAATGGCTAATCTAATATAAGATGATGTGAAAATCATAAAAAGCAGTAACAATTAATGTTTATATAGTGTTGATGATCTTCCAGGCACTGTCTGAGGCGCTTATCATATAAACTAACTAAATCCACACACACCTCTACGAAGTTACTATTATTATTGTTGTTGTTTTTGAGATAGAATCTCACTTTGTCACCCACCCTGAATTGCAGTGGCATGATCACAGTTCACTGAAACTTTGAACTCCTTGGTCCAAGTAATCCTCCTGCCTCAGCACCCCCGAAGTAGCTGCGACTACAGGCACATGCCACCACATCTGGCTAATTTTATTTTAAATATTTTGTGGAGACAGGGTCTTGCTACATATTGCTCAGGCTAGTCTTAAACAGCTGGCCTCAAGCGATCTTCCTGCCTCAGCCTCCCAAAGTGCTGGGATTACAGATGTGAGCCAGCATGCCCAACCTGGAGTTACTATCATTATAGTACTCATTTTACAGATGAGAAAACTGGTACAGAAACATCAGGTCATCTGCCCCACATCAAATAGCTAGAAAGTGGCAGAGCAGGTATTCAAACTCCAGCAGACCCAGGCTTTCAACCTCTGTACTTTCAAGTCAGAAAGAAGTAGATTCAAATCCACGAGAAAACACAACTGGCTCAGTATATGGCCTTAGGCAAGTGGCGTTACTGCTCTAAGCTCAGTTTCATCATCTCTAGAATGGGGCACAATACTCCCTATGCATGAGCTTGTTGAGAATATTTAGTCAGCTATCTACATCAAGTATCCATTGCAGCACAAAGAATATGTCATGTGCTTGGCACATCCACTTTTTCACTCCAAGAATGGCTTTAGGGCAGTGACATTTCAGCCATCTCTAAATGTTAGGGATGAAGATCCTTCCAGAGCCCCCTCAAATTCCAGTCCATGCTCTGCCTACATGTATCATTCCCACTGTCAGGGAAGAGAGAGAGGTAAGCAAAAACTGGAGCTGACTTGGTAATATTTTCAGGAATCATTTGCAAGCCTTCACTGGACTTTCAATGTTGTTGTCCTATCGATATACATTCAGAATAAAATTCTTTATAACACCTCTCAGTCCTCCCCAGCCTTCGCTAACCCTGGCAATGGCATTTGATGTGGACCACTTCACCTAAAAGAACTATATCTCCAAAATGTGTCCCAGCAGCAAAACCATATTACCAACTCTTGCCAGGTAATCTATTTTTCAATCTTTCCTAAACATACCAAAGTGCTGATTTTCTTTTTTAATGGCCCCTATGCTTGTGCAGATGTTTTTATCATGCCAGCCAACACTTCCTGTAGGTCCTTCCTTTATCATGTGCCTGTAAACTCAGAACCCAACAAATTCCATAAGAAATCTGGCTTATCTACTACCATGTGAAGGGAAACGTACTCAGGAAGGCAGTTGTCTCTTTCACAGTTCTCTGTTTGCTCTTCTAGGTTTATCTGGGAGTTCCTGGGGACTCTAGGAATTCCACAGTCTACTAGAGTTTCATCTTCTTCTGAGGATTGCTAAATCTTAGAATGGAGACTTGAGAATTCACCACTTTTTCCCCAAAAAGCAATCATATCCTGGATGTCTGGCTTTCCTCCATCTGAATCAGCTTGTAATCTGTAACGCGGCTGTTCTCCATTACCCCAAGGTCTATTATTTCTCACAGAGGTTCCCACTGGCTCATTTGCAGGACCTTTGCAAGGCTAGATAAATTATATCTTAGAAATCTCCCAGGGCCAGTACTGGGTTAACCCTTACAAAGGGTTCTAGCTGT
The DNA here is from genome assembly GCF_000951035.1 of Colobus angolensis palliatus. Taxonomy (NCBI): domain Eukaryota; kingdom Metazoa; phylum Chordata; class Mammalia; order Primates; family Cercopithecidae; genus Colobus; species Colobus angolensis. The sequence continues at coordinate 1,588,718 of NW_012118644.1, forward strand.
TCATATAGGCCATTTACTCAGAGCCCTGCTGCTCTGACCTTTGCAGTTTACACAAAAATGGTTGCATGTTGCTTTTGTTAATTGCCTTATCAATCTACCTCCCACCCTTGGGGGAATACAGTCTCCTAGCTATCCCAAGATGGCCCCAACTTCCTTGTATACAACTCTGCACCCTGTGAGAAAACCCTGCAAACGGAGAACAAAATTTGTTCAGAATGATATATTTTGTGTCCTCGCCAGGCTCTCCATTCCTGTGTAGGGATAGCAGGAAGCCCGGGTAATTTATGACTCTTAACTTTCTCATACCAGTCTTATTCAGTCTATTCTCCTTAAGGCCACTTGCATTCTCCAAAAGATAGTTCCCTCAGGAGACAAAGATCCCCTTCACCCTCATATGAAAAAAAAAATTAATTTCACTTTTTCTCAGCCTCATTATCTCCTTAATTGTCTTCTTTGCCCCCTCAGTAGCAAGGACTGTCTATGGATCTCTAGGCAGTCTTTCTGGGCTGCTGTGTTCCATGATGACAGTGGGTTTCATGTTAACACTTAATCACTTTGGTATCAGGAGTTGCCACAGCACAGAATCACTATCTAACCACCACTCAGCCACACTGTCTCAAAATACGTCTGTGCTGTAAGGTACGACCTCTTTTAAATTTGCTTATTTTTTAGAAGACATCTAAATCTTATGAGGAAGCACAGCTACTATGAGTGTCCCTCTCTGCTTTTACAAGAACTTTGTCATGCAACATATTCTTCTTCTTTTTTTTCAGACAGAGCCTCACTCTGTCACCCAGGCTGGAGTGCACTGGTGCGATCTTGGCTTATGGCAACTTCTACCTCCCAGGCTCAAGTGACCCTCCCACCTCAGCCTCCCAGGTAGCTGGAACTTACAGGTGTGCATCATTATGCCCAGTTACAGTTTTTGCTTTCTTTTTTTTTTTTTCTGAAATGGAGTCTCACTCTGTTGCCCAGGCTGGAGTGCAGTGGTGCGATCTCAGCTCACTGCAACCTCTACCTCCCGGGTTCAAGCGATTCTCCTGCCTCAGCTTCCTGAGTAGCTGGGATTACAAGCGCACGCCACCATGCCCAGCTATTTTTGTATTTTTAGTAGAGACAGGGTTTCACCATGTTGGTCAGGCTAGTCTCGAACTCCTGACCTCGTGATCCGCCTGCCTCGCGCTCCCAAAGTGCTGGGATTACAGGCGTGAGCCACCGCGCCTGACGGCAACATTTTCATAGAGCCAGGCAATATACCTTCAGTGAAGCAAGCCACAGCTGGGCCCTTCTCAGTTTAGAGAAGGCAAGCCTGGAGAGATAAAGATAGGTTCTTAAGGAGGTCTACATATATAGTGATAGAAGCCAGGGCTGGAATCAGGTACCCTGAGTCCCTGTGCTCTTATTGTGTAACATTCTGAATTAATGGAGACATTAAAGAAAAAGATACAGCCTGTGATCTCTGAGACCTTACAGTTCACTGTCGACATCCTCCTCACCAGTATCACTACTGATGTGTCTTCCCTTAGACTTCCCCTTACCCAAAATTCTCACAGAACTTCTGAAGTGACAATTATCAGTCTATCATGAATGATAATTATTTATAGATTCGCAGATTGGTACTATTAGATTGCCAGCACCTAGCAAGATTCATCACCACACCCCCCAAGTCACTTTGTCCAAAGCCTTTCCAAGACAAGACATGCAATAAATATTTGCTGATCCAAACTGAAAACTTCCAGTTTTCATTCTTTTTCACAAGACTTCATTTAAATTACTTTATCCCCACATATTCATTCTCTTCTTCCTTTTCTATCCATTTCCCCCATTCTTGTTTCTCCTCCTCCCTTTAGACTATTGTATCTCCAGGGTATGGCATTCAGAGTAGGACTAGAAATTAAAATAAGAAAACTTGTTGAAATTACTGATTAAACATGAACATAATAAAAACCCATCAAGAGTACTTGACAATGACCTTCTGTCAATTCTCAAACTCTCTTTATACTCAAACTTCCAACCAGAGATGTCAAGGAAAAGATGTCAAAACTTCTCACTCTTCTGTACAGGCCATTGTGATCGGCCCCTGCCTACCTTCCTAATTCCCTTTTATGTCATTTTCCCAATTTGAAAGCTTCAGTCACACTGGCAGGTAGTCCATCTCTTAGACTTCCTAAGCTTGTCCCAGTGAAGTGACTCCATGATTTGTTTGGTTTTGTTTTGTTTTTTGAAACAGGGTCTTACTCTGCTGCCCAGCTGTAGTATAGTAGTGCAATCACAGACCACTGCAGTCTCAACCTCTCAGGCTCAAGTGATTCTTCAACCTCAGCCTACTGAACAGCTGGGACTACAGGTGCCATGATGACTATGATGATAACGATGATTGTAGAAATGGGGTCTTGCTGTTTCCCAGGCTGGTCTGAAACACCTGGGTTCAAGCGATCCTCCCACTTCAGCCTCCTAAAGTGCTGGGATTACAGGCATGAGCCACCAAGCCTGGCCAACTCCATTTTATTCTTCTCTCTGCCTCTAATGCTCTTTCCCCACAAAATTACATGGCTGATTCCTTCTCATTTATGCCTCAGTTCCAATATCACTTTCTCAGAGAAGGCTTCTCCTAGCTACTCAATCTAAAATTATACCATCCACATTCCTTTCTAGCACATTACCACAACTAGTGGTGTGACATTTAATATTATATAAAATTATTTTGCTTATCTATTTGTTTACTCATTGATTATTCATCTCTCTCCTCTAGAGTGTGAGCTTAATGAAAACAAGGCCATGGCCATGTTCATGCTACATTTCTAAAGCCCAGACCTATGCTATTCAAATACAGTAGCCACGAGCCACATATAGCTATATAAATTAAAATAAAAATTAATGTAAGTTAAATAAAATTAAATATTCAGTTAATCAGCAACACTGGCCACATTTCAAGTGTTCAGAAATCATACATGGTTAGTGGCTACCACATTGGACAGCACAAAAAACATGTCCATCATCACAGACAGTTCCATTTGACAGCTCTCGTCTACAGCAATGTTTGGCAAACAGTAGACACCCAACAAATATTTGTTGAATAAATCCTCACTCAATTTCAGCTCATCCGTCCCTGTTTTTTGGTGGCATCTAAGCCCTAAAAGTGAGGTAAACTAGACAATTTCCTTAGGACAGTGTTGAAGGTGCCAAGAGGCCTTCAAGCAGATGCTACAGAAGACAGGGCTGTGAAGACAATCCCCTCTATTCAGAAAGAAAATTGGTGTGAAATAATTTTGCTTTCATAATATTCAAAGAACTGATAACTGGAAGAGAATTACACTTGTGTGATTTCAGAGACTTATGGATAAAAGGATGATTTAGGGTCAAAGTAAGAAAATATTCCAACAAAGCTCTTCAAATATGGCATAAGCTGGTTTGTGTAGTAATGAACTTGCTGTCACTAAAAGTAATAAAACTGACATTTTGGTCATGTGTTATTGGCATTACAGAAAGAACTCATCCTTCCTGAAAACGGAGAAAAGTTTGGTTATTGAGAAACCTTCAGAGGTTTTCTTTGATCCAGTGACTCAGGACACCTTCATACCATCAATTTCAAAGAGTTCATAATAAGTCCCAGCTATTCCTAGCATCTATTGAACAACCGAATGTTGCCAGCCATTCATAATAGTTACCATTAACTCAGTGGTACAGTGAAAAGAGCAGAGATGACGTAAGAAGGAAGACAGATTCAAATTCTGGCTGTGATGGTTGTGTGATCTTGGTCAAGGAGTCTAACCAGCCTGGGCTTCACTTTCCTCTTCTGTAAAAGGGGCTGTATCTGTCCCATTGGGTGGAAAGAAAGACTACATGGGAGAACAAAACTAAAGACCCTGGAACACAGGAAGTCAATGTTCACTTCCAAAAGTAGGGTCTAATTTTCATCTGTCTGTATTATCATTGGAATCCCCATATTCTTGGTATAGGTAAAAATGCCATAACGTCATTGCTTTAAATGAATATGAAGCAATTGTTAGCTAGAAAGTGTGAGAGGCAGAGAGAGAGATGACAGTTGCCATTGAGACGCAACATGAAATGCAAGGGCAAACATTTGTAAAGCAACTACTCTGTGTCAGTCCCTGGAATACAAAGATGCTCCTGAGACCATACTGAAGAGGGTAAGACAGAACTATACCCAGGGCACTATAGAGCAGGGCAAACAGAGACACAAACTAAAATAGAGTTTCAGATAAAATGGTACAGAAAAATCAGGTGATAAAGCGATTAATTCCAAAATAAGATATTGAGAAGACTTCTTGGAAGGGTCATTTGAGCTAGATGTTGAAATATGGGTAGAATTTTATTAAAAGTCGTGGCTGAATGTGAGAGCTAGTGGAAAGAATAATAAAGATAATCTTTGCAGAAGGGAGCACAACTGGAAAAATTATTTGAAGAATGACATTTAAGGACCTGTCTTCTTCACATGACCTCCATCTTGTCTTTAACATGGTTACCAGTAGTTCAGCAGCCAATTTGTTAAGCTTTGTATTTCAGCACGGGAAAAGCAGGAAAAGAAGGGTAGGGTATGTCTAACCTTAATGGCCTGTTCAAGTGATAATGTACTGGTGATTTCCTCCAAGGAATTGGGAAGGAAAAACAGAGAGGTTGCGAATCAAAAAAATGTCTCCTTGCACAACTGAAGGGCCTTTGGGCAAAGACCTTTTCAGAAAAATGGAGGACTTTATGATCCATAACATAAACTCTTGCAAGCACTAAGAAAGAGATGTTGAATTTGAACTGCTCAGGGGAGTGTGTTTTTACAGTCCTTGCCTGTACCAGCGGCAAAGATATTCATTGCAGCCTGAGCTGGGTCGTCTAAACTCAACGGGGGCCCAAGAGCTGATTTGGAATCTCTGAGCTGTTTCTCCTTGGTTGAAATGGAGTCACAGCTCCCCCTTCTGGGAGCTAAAGTGCCATCTAGCCCCGGAAAATCCTGCATGGAAAAGGCTCTATTGCAGATGGGCCTAAAACCCCCATGTTTTTCAGTACTTGCCTGCACCCCGAAACAGGCATCTAGAAGTCTAAGGGCACACTTTTGAATGAACTCGATTCTGACTTCTCCAGGGTCTCTCTTTCACAGGGCTTTACATTTCTCCTTCCCAGAGTTTATGAGTCCTAGTTGTCACATGGGAGATGCTTTATATGGGAGAACACAATTTGGTGTGGAGGTTCTCTTTTTTGGAAATGTAGCAAGTAGGAAAGGTTTCTGGATCTTTGTGTGCACATGTGTATATAAGCACACCTATTCATGTATGCTTGCAGATGCTCCTGTGCCTGTAACATGTATAAATGTCTAGGGGTGAGATTCTAATTAATATAAAGAAATTAATTTGCCTGAAATATTTGCATTGGTGGATGGGTGTACATTTTGCTCTCTGGAAACCAGTGCATTCCTTAATAAAAATCTCAGATACAGACCAGACACTTTGCTGGGTTCTGCCTACCAGTCATACTCAGTACTGGGTCCTTTTGCTTGTGGGTAATTCTCTAAAGACACTGGAGAAGGAATCTATGTTTTCTCTCTGTCTCTCTGTCTCTCTCAATCCTCCCCACCCCACCCCGTGTGTGTGTGTGTGTGTGTGTGTGTGTGTGTGTGTGTTTGTGTGTTTTGGGAACAGTGATTGAGGCATTGGACCTTTTCTTTTCAGGGTCATGTTTCCAGATAGAAAAACCTTGAAATGCCTCTCTGAAAATGTGAAGTTTCATGAGAGAAGACAAGCGATTGTCTTGGTAGGGGTCATGGTGGCAGGGTGGCAAGACAGGAGTGGGAGCAATATACAGTACCAGGCAGTGTGGGAGGAGTGGAAAGGTATTGATCTAGCTGATAAGCCTAGATTCTAGTCCTAGGCATGCCACTAACTCACTACTGAATATTGGGGAATTCTCATCCCCTCTTTAGGCCACACAGTCCTACCTTTCTGCTCTTTAATATTCCTTCCAACTTCAATCATCTATGAATTAGGAAAGAGAGAAAATGAGGCAGTTCCCAAAAAGGAGTCTCCTCCTTGGCCCTAGTACCCCCTACCCAAGACAATCCAGGGAGGTCTGCTCTGACATCCTGAAGGAGATTCTCTGTGGCTGTGTGAAGGCTTCAGCCTGAGGTATCAGCCTCTGGACAGAGAATGGTATGTCTGCAAGTGCCTGCAGGTAGAACCCACCCGTCAGGGCAGGTTCCTACAAATACATGTTTGCTTTTATCTCTCCCCAGAATATGAATATATACATATGTGTGTGTGTGTGTTATATACATATATATTTCTTCCTAGAATATATATATGTACATTTTTTAGGCCAAGTATATTTCTACTTTTTTCCCCTAAGAGGCCTTGTCAGTGGCCCCTCGGAGCTGAGCTAGACAAGAGGCTGTGTCCCAGCCTCACAGCCCTTGTCTTCTCCTAGCCTCCCTGGCTGAGAGCAGAACGGCTGCCGCTTACCTTGAGAAAGTAACAGCTGCCGAGTCTGGAAGCCATGCTAACAGCAGTAAAACTCAGCATTTTTGCTGAGTAGGGCAAGCCTTTAAGAGCAGCTGGGAATCAAATCAATGGCTGGCCCCAGAGCCCAAGCCCAATAGTACCAAGTCAGGGTGGCCAAGGGACCTACCTAAAGAGCCTCCCAGGAGGTGGAGGAAAGAAGAAAGAGGGCCTTGACCCAAACTGCCTTCCTGGCTGAGATTCTTCCATGGCCCCCCTGCCCTTGGCAGTATTTTGGAGCCAAGTGAGAGATGCGAGGCACAAACCGACAGCAGTTTAAGTCAATTACTGCCACATTCTGTCATAGGCTCCCCACTCACAGCCCCTTTTCAAATTGTAGATCTCCCTCAGTACTGAAACACTTTCTCTTTCTCTCTCTCTCTCTCTCTCTCTCTCTCTCTC
>NW_012118644.1:1595672-1675126 GCF_000951035.1 Colobus angolensis palliatus
CCCCACCTCTCTGCCTTCTCCCAATATCCTCCTAACTCCAGTGGAGCCATGGAGAGGCACATTTAGGAAGAGATTCTCTGGGGGCTTCCCCGCCTGAAATGGGGAAAGAAAGACGAATGTGTCTTAGGAAAGTGCCCCATCCATCTCCTTCCATATCATCCAGAGCTGCCCCCAAATGAAATTTCCTCTGAGACCCTTTGCAACTGTGATGGATGAGCAAGTCCCCGAGGACGCTTTCTCCTTTTTTGAGGGGGGATCCATGCAAACTTGCCCAGATCCTCCCCAAAAGCACCGGAAGCCAGACGGGCTGTGTTGATTGCAAACGGGGATGCAGGGTAAATCCCTATCCCAGACTTGCCAAGCCCCAGATAAAGAGCCCACCGCTGACTTCCCCCTTTCTCTGTCACCCACTATCCAGTGTCTCCAAATTCCCATCAGAATCCTGGAGTCTGTCCAGTGTGGAATTTAAAGTGACAGCGTCTTATTTGCCTCGGGGGTTGGCCATGTCTCTTTCATATTAAGCGGTGGGTCCCAGGGTAGCAGGATTCCACCGTTTGGAGGAATTTTCCTTCAAGCGTACCAACATTGGGCTAAAGAAGGTGCCATCTACAGCCCCATAATCCTCCCCAACCCCCAAGCCCAGAGCCCCAAGAGGAAGTCCACAGCGGGTTTCCCGATGACTACGTGATCCTATAGTAAGGGTCCCATTCCGTGTAAGCTGGAGAGACCTAATTAAAAAGACACACGAGCGCACACACACAAATACATACGTACAAACATGCACACACACATCGCGCCGTAAGTAGGTTATAGGACCTCTCCCTCTTCACCCCTCCCTTACACACACGGACACACACACACACACACACCACAAACACACGCACCAAACGCAAACGACGCCGCACACGCAAACACACACTAGCACCACATCAAGTTCCCACCATGGTACACACGTCGGGAGCGCGCGGGGACACACACGCCACTCACTCAAACCCGCAATTAACCCTTTGAGCCCCAGGCACAGGAACCCCCTCCCTAGAACCGGAGAAGACTTGGAGGCGGCGGGGCGGCCAGGTGAAAAGCGGACAAGGGTGCCGGGGGGGAGGGGCAGGGGAGCGCCGGGGCGCCCCGAATGCGGTCCGGGGCCGGGTCCAAGGGCAGCGGGGCTGCTGGGCGCTGCACCCGGCGCCGCCTTACCTGGAGTCAATGTCCGTCTTTGGCGGAGAGCTGCGGGCGGACGCTTTTTATTCGGCTCGGTGGGAACTTGGGAGAGCCCTGCGTCCAGCTCGCATTCCGGGAACGGCGCGGGGACTGCAGGCGTGGGGGTACCTGGCTCCTAGCAGCCTGGCTCATACTCAGCCGTAAAGTCCCCTTCGCTGGTCCCGAGGACAGGCATGAATCCCGGCTCCTGAAGGCGGTCACTACTCCCTCTGCCTCCCGGCTCTCTCGCTCTCGCTCTCGCTCGCTCGCTCGCTCTCTCGCTCTCTCCCTCTCTCGCGGGTTCGCTCGCCTGCGCTCTCCTCCTCCCCCCGCGCCAGATCAGTTTGCAGCCGTGGGGACCGGGAGCGAGGCGGCTGGCGAATGGAGAGGGAAGTCCAAGTGCGCCGCGGTCTCCGGGCGGGGAGCGGCGGAGGCCGGGCTACGCGGGGGGAGGGACTTAGCCGGCGACGGCCGAAAATGAATGGGGGAGCGGCGGCCTGGGGGCGGGGAGGGAGGAGCCGAGCGCCGGGGTTGCTTCCGAGGAGTGTTTTGTACATCTTTAGGCGAAGGAGGAGGAGGAGAAGCGAGAGGATGAGAGACGGGAGGCCGCCTCGAGGGAAGGGCGGCCCGGGTGGGCTGGAGCTGAGCCGTGGGGAGTTTCGTAGGTCTGGGGGGTGTACGGTGTTGTGGCTATGCGCACGAGCATCCAAGGGGACCGTGCGTACGCGCAAACCCGGAATCCTGGTGCCCTTAAGCGTGACTGTACTGTGTGTGTCGCGAGCACCTGAGTGTTTCTGGGGCCGCAGGTGTTTCCACGGCCGCGTGGACCCATCGAGTATAGGTTTTGTCTCGGGAGGTGCCCGTGTGGGTCCGTTTGTGTCTGCCCGTCTCTCTGTGAGCGTTTGACACTGTTTCTCTCGGTGTGTAGGCGAGAGCCCACGTAACCTCCCAGAATGAAGCAAGAGCTTCTTTACGTAGGCAGGATGTAGGAGTGAGAAGCTGAGGGGACACGAAGTTCTCTGGAGACCACCAGAGGCGGGGAAGGGGCGAGGGTGCAGGGAGTAAGACATGAAAATGAAAAGCAAAAGACTCCACAATCAGCCTGAGATGCAGGCTGGGGCTGCTAACATGGGGCCTCTCCCTGAAGCAGAAAATAAAGCCCTCCTATGATCTCAATTCCCACACAGCGCACATTTTGTATATTTGTTTACTTTGCTTCCCTTCCGATTTAAACCAAATCAGCAATGCAGATTCCTAGTCCCTTGAAGATTAGGCAAGAATAGAAAGCATTAAGGCTACCAGACGGAGTGGCAGGAAGTCACAGGAAAAGGTGATGGAAAATATAAAAGAGCCAGATTCAATAGAAGTGCAGGTTCGAGAGAGGTTGAAGTCCTGTAGCTGTGTGGTCTTCGTCAAATTACTTACCCGTTAAGCCTCAATTCCTTGTCTATTTAATAGAATAATAATATATCTACCCATCTAATAGGGCTAACGTGGAATTGTAATGAGTTAATATATGCAAAGGCACTTAGACTGCTCATGAGTTAACGTATGCAAAGACACTTAGACTGCTCCCTGACACCTAGTGAGTGCTCAGTGCATGCTGTCTGCTTTTATGATTTCCATTGTATGTTTTTGGTTTGTTTGTTTTTTTAATTCAAAGGATGATAAGAGAGAGATGTGACCACCAGGGAGGCCTAGAACAATCTAAGAGTCAGTGAACTAATTGGAGGAAAAGGAGTCTTGAAACAAAATGGAAGAGAAATGTTTGAGTGATGAACTGGGAACTTGGGAAAAAATTATTTAATCAATAAAGAGAAAGGGAAAAAGAGAGGAGAAGACATAGAGCTAGCCAAAATGGTCCTGGGTCTCAGGAGGGGAGAGGAAAGGGAGAGGAGCAGCAGCCAGTGCAGAGCTTTTCAGCCTCCACTGGAATCCCAATGAGGAGGAGTCAGCACCACGGACAGCTCTCCAACCACTAACTCACCCAGCGATTTCTCTTTCCGCCTGGTGGAAACTTCTCCCTTTTTTCTTGGGCAACTTTCTCTTTCCCTTGGCTTCTGGCCCACGTCCAGGTCTTGAACACAGGTTTCCCAGGGCAGTTCTGACTTTAATTCTGACCACAAAGAAAAACTCCCACCACACACTGCTTCTTCCACCCAATGCAGTATGAAACCCCAGGTCACTATCTCTTGCCTCTCCTCCTTTCTTTATTTTCTCTCCTTCGCTTTCTGTCTGTACCCCATTCCTTCCTTTTTTCACCCCTATCTTTTTCTTTGTCTCCCCATCATCCCCCAGCTGAGATCTACTTCCATGACTGTTAGTAGGCAACAGCAACCCTGCTGATAAGGCAGTTCTGTCAATCTGAGACAACGTAGTCAGGCAACTTCAGATGAAGACCAAAGTTCTGACTGATTCTTCTTAACTCTTTCCTTGTAATCAGTCTCCCAAGATGAGTTGTGGTCTACATACCTTAGAAAGAGGGGACTTAATGCTTTGGAACACTGTCCAGTCTTTCTCTTTCTCACCCTACACAGTCAATATTTCCCTAAAGAAACAAAGAGCTCTTCCTGGTCCCAACTACTGTTACACAGAGAGAAAGAGGAGAGATAATTTTGAACTTCTACCATGCACCAAGCATTTTATTTGCAATGTTTTGAATATTATTCCTTACAATTCTGAAAATACTTTGCAGTATGAGATAGATAATACTATCCCATCTTTATGGAATAGGAAATTGAGTCTTGAAAAACTTGAGTAGCATGCCAAAATATAGCTAGTAGGTGATGGAGTTAGGAATTCAACACCCAAGTCCAAGTCCAAAATCTTTATCCTCTGGGAATAATGGGGAAGCCCTGGGGTGATTAGAAGTTCTTGGAATTTTATGGAGTCACTGCACCCAACCCTAAATATCAACTTAGATGTCTGGAGACATTGCATTATCTGTGCCCCATCCCAATGGATGATTTAGTGTATCTTGTCGCTGGAGAAGGAGGTGAAGACTTTGCATGGACAGATTTAAGGCTCACTCGAGCCTTATGGTTTCTCAGTTTTGAATAAAATTCCAAGCTTTCCAGGTCTTAGTTCATTTGCATTTGGCTCAGTTTAGCTTCCCTGTTTCTATGAAGAAAGGCTAAGAGGGCCATTTTAAAATGTCTCCAAAGACTCCTTGGTCATCAGAAAAGTTCTCAGTGCAAAGCATGTCTAATGACTTACGGAGAATGCAGTCAAAACCATATGGATAACATTTTTGCAGAAATACACACGGGTGGGAAAAGGTTTAGAGGCCAAAAATATATTTCTTTTTTTCTTCTTTGCCAAAGAAAGAACATTTAAGGCAGCTTGAGATATGTGAGAAATGTCTTGTTCTTTCTTTGGGGTGGGTGTTGGTGAGCAGCTGTTTGCTATTTCCACCGAATTTACTAAGGGCTTCCATAGGGAGGAGTTGCCAACAGATTAGGGTAGACTTAAGACAGAACTTCCTGTCTGTAGATTTTGGGGTGACACTAAAATAAGACCTTTTGTACAATGGCATTTAATAAGTAAATGGAATGTTTCACAGCATTTCATTCACAGTATGATAGATTTGAAAATCAATGGACAATATTTTTAATATCACAGACTGTTTAAAGAACCTCCTTATTGCTATAGACCCTCTCTGTTGTGGAAAATGTACTTATAAAATATCCCACACAATTTCACATGGAGTTTCACTAAATTTGTCTTTGCCAGTCTCATTTGTTAATGTCTGTCCCTGGACTCCAGCTTTAGGACTCTACAGTAGGTGGCTTTTCTGGTCTGTAATATGACCTTAGATTTTATAGATTGTTGTATTTAGATTTAAGCTTAAGAAATTGCAAAGGGATATCCAGTGAATAAATTAATAAACAGGTAGGCATCATTTTTTTTCTAGAAATCGACAAGAAATATAGATAAATGTTCAGTGATGAAATGGAGGTTTCACTTACCCCTCCTTAAATAAAGATAAGATTTTGTCCTGTTTGTGCAGGACTCTCAGCCACCTGCTGCTGTCTCAAAAGCTTAAGTTCACTATGCCTGTCAAATCTCAAAGGAGTTAAAATCCCTTAATCTAGGGTGCTTTAGGTTCAGAATATACTGAACAACTGCTGAAAGAAGCCTGTATTTCTTAAGTGCCTACTGACTGTGCGGTAGTATGAAAGATTTTGAGATAAATATCTTGCCTGGTCTCTGTCTTCTAGGAGTCTGAAATCCATTGCAGAGCCATACTCATGCCTAAATAATCAGAATACACCATAGAAAAGTAGCAGGCATGCTCAGGGTCTATAGGAAATATTGAAAAGCTAAAAGGAGGAAAATTTTGCCTCCATGTTAGGTACATTTTACACCTATAAACAGCTATTTTTCTTTAATTTTAAAAACAGTTGAATTCATAATAACTGATATTTATTGAGTGATTAATATGTGTGAGCAACATTTAAGCCTTCCATGTCTCTCTACTAGGCTGTTATGAGTCTCTTTTCATTGAATAAACATGTTATCCTGGCCTGGCATAGCGGCTTATGCCTGTAATCCCAGCACTTTGGAAGGACAAAGCAGGTGGATCGCTTAAGCTCAGGAATTCGAGACCAGCCTGTGCACCATGAAGAAACACTTTCTACAACAACAACCAAAACAAAAGAAAACAAAACAAACAAAAAGCTACAAAAATTACCCAGGCATGGTGGTGTGTCCTTGGGAGGCTGAGGTGGGAAGATGGCTTGAGCTGGGGAGGCAGAGGTTGCAGTGAGCTGAGATCACACCACTGCACTCCAGGCTGGGCTACAGAGCCAGACCATGTTTCAAAATAAAAAATGCTATGCCTCTTAGTCTCTCTGTCTCTCTCTCTCTCTCTCTCAATGTCTCTCTCTCTCTCTCACTCTGTCTCTGTCTCTCTCTCTCTCCCTATCTCTCTCCATCCTTTTCTCCCTCTATCTTTTTTTTTTTTTTTTTTTTTTTTTTTTTGAGACGGAGTGTCGCTCTGGCACCCAGGCTGGAGTGCAGTGGCCGGATCTCAGCTTACTGCAAGCTCCACCTCCCGGGTTTACGCCATTCTCCTGCTTCAGCCTCCCGAGTAGCTGAGACTACAGGCGCCCGCCACCTCGCCCGGCTAGTTTTTTGTATTTTTTAGTAGAGACGGGGTTTCACCGTGTTAGCCAGGATGGTCTCGATCTCCTGACCTCGTGATCCGCCCGTCTCGGCCTCCCAAAGTGCTGGGATTACAGGCTTGAGCCACCGCGCCCGGCTCTATCTTTCTTTTCTTCTTCTCAACCCATACCAACTCTGTTTGGGCAATGTGCTTAGAACACAGTTGTCATCCGTCATTCTACTTACCTAAAATCTGGTAGACTTTTAACTGTATACCGAAATGGAACCATTTTACCCAGAATTTAATGCCCTCCATCATCTGGTCCTGGTTTTTTTTTTTTTTTTTTTTTCAAACTTATTTATACCTAGTAACCCTGTACCTTCTATGCTAGCAAAAATGAACTGCTCACTTGTTCTTCACTCCCAGCTCCCTTTTCTCTATGCATGCTGGTCCCTTTATTCTCAGGTCTTTTTCTCTCTAGCAGCCCATCATTTCTGCATGATCAAATCTTACCCTTCCTTAAACATTTAGTTCATATGCTTTATCCTTGACCACTTCAGTTAGGATAAAACACATTTTTACATGAAGTGTACAAAGCTGTGCATGATCTGACCTTACTTTCCTTCTAATATCATGTCCCTTCTCTCCACCCCAGTCACACTAGCTCTCTTCCAATCAAGAGAGTTTACCAAGTTCCTTTCTGCCTCTAGGCTTTTGTGCTTGCTTTCCACTCCTAGCCAAGTCCTACTTACCCTTTGAGTATCTGCGTAAATGTCACTCCCCTGACCCCCAGAACAAGGCTCTCATTTCTCTTACAATCCTGAATTTCTCTGTCACAACATGTATCATCCTTGTAATTCAACAATTATCAGTGACATTATTTGTTTTATATATGTTACCCCAGCTAGAACTAAAACTCAAAGACATAAAAGATATTGTCATGGTGAGAGCTTGGTACGTGAAGACACAGTGTATTTGTGTTAACTATGCCCTATGTCCCAGGAACTGCTCTATGTGCTTCACAAATGTTAATTCATCAAATCCTTTTAACACCCCTGTGATGTCCGTATTGTCGTTATGATTATTACCTCCATATTCAGATGAAGAAAGCTGAGGCACAGAGAGGCTGAACAATTTGCCCACTATCATATATCAGAACCAAAATTCGAACTGAGGCCACCCTGCTATAGAAGCCAAATGTGGCTGCTAAGCTACCTAGCCCTTTACATGGGAAAAGCCCAATACAAATTTATTCAATAAACAGAAGTTCTTTCTCAAGCCTTTAGTCTTTAACTTATCCAGTCTCCTCTGACTCTGTGACATTCTTCACTTTCTTTCATGATGACTATTTGCATATTGGAACCTTGCTCTTGGTATTCCCAGTTATGGGTTCTGGTTCTTCAGCAAACATACCAAATATCTGGAGGCATGCTTCTACCTACTCACTCCTTGACCAGGATTTGGACCCTTCATAGTCTCCCATCAGTATCTCCCAGCTGTGAAAATGGGTGTGTTTGGACACGAGAGCATACAAAATGATTTTATTAGACACACCCAGCTTTCCCTCTCTCTCCTCCCACTTCTTTCCATGTTGCTAAAGTTCTAGCTTTATTAAGCCTGCGCTTGCCCAGGCCTTTGCCCTGGTGACATACAAATTCCAAAAAAAGGTTTTAGGAAAGGTGTTGAAAAAATATTATCCTGTTTTAGGAAATATTATCCTGTTTTAGGAAAGGTGTTGAAAAAATATTATCCTGCTCAAGGAACATCCCTATTGCAAATTCCTTCAATATTCTACTTTAATTAATAATTCAGTATATGCAAGTTCTCTTGAAATCTCAGATAGTATCTTCCTTGTTTTGCTCTGTTTTTTGTGTGTGTTTTGTTTTTGTTTTGTTTTATTTTGTTTTAGCAAGCTCACTTTTTGTGATGATGGAAAGATGAGGTAGGCACACCAGGTAGCCCAATTTTATAGAAATGAAATAGAGACTTGGGGACATAGAATGACTCATAGAAGGATAACCCTTTGTAATGATGGATCCACAGCTTGAACCAGGTATTCAAACTCATCAAGGCTGGTGTACTGCTTCTGTCTTTATTTCTGTGTTAAACACTGCTTTAGGTGGCTTAATGATCAATCTATTCCACTTCAACTCATTCCCTCCTAACTCCTTCCTCTTAACAGGCAGCTCCTACCCCTTCTCTCAAGCTCTGCCACACTCCACGAGGGGGAGCCCTAGGTAGGTTATTTTTAGCATGTGCCTATCTCCCGTCCATTTCCCTCTTCTGCTATCAGCACCTTTATTTTCCTTTTGGAAACCACTTTTCTAAGTTTCTCACTTCGTTTTGTTCTAGAGGTGCTGATCCTGTCCCCTGGCTCTAGGGCACATGACCAAGGTTGGCTAGTCGGGGTGTTCTATCCCAGTGGTCACCATGATTGGTATAGGCATGGAGATTGATGCACACTGGTCCAGGAGAGTCAGCTCCAGAACGTTTGCTGGACCCATTATTAAAAAGTACTCCTGAAAACAAAATAGCGATAATGGGCATATTTAGCTGGTAGGATTCAAACCTGGAATTCTGAAAATGACCTTGGCCACCACAATGAAGAAGTACGACTGGGAAGGAAGGAAACATGGAATGGATCCAGAGGTTTCTGAAGTCTTTAAACACATACTTAACCCTATAAACTGATTGCTTTCCTTTCTACTTTAACCAGTTTGGTTTGGGTTTCTGTCACTTGCTACCAAGTGTATCTTAGAGCATTATAAATCAGAGTGATGGAGTTTTAGATACAGAACTTTGAAACATTTGATTTAGAGAGACCAAAAGTAGAGAAATGAAATTGGAGCCAAGTGAATTGCTATTAATTCAATTCTCCCCCTAGTAAGCACTGTGCCCTACACAAGTCAAGTCTATTTGTCCCTCCGGACTATGTATTCTTAACCTATGTGATAGGCAGAATTCTAAGATGATACCTAATGCCCCCTGGCCATGTAGAATTCCTTCTACTTTGAGTGTGGGTAGAATCTGTGTATATAATGAGATATCACTCTTGTGATCACATTATATTATATGACAAAAGGGGGATTATTATCTTGGATGGGGCAACTAAACCATGTTAGCTTTGAAAAGCATGTTTTCACTGGCTATAAAAAAGGAAGTCTGAGAGATGTGCTCCAGGAAAGGAAGCAAACACTCAGCTTGTAAACTGCCTATGGAAGATATGTAGCAAGGATCCATGAGTGGCTTCTAGATGGTGACAAGTGTCCCTGCTGACAGCTAGCAGGAATGACCACAAGAAAAGAAATTCTGCCAACAGCCAATGAACTTAGAAGAGAACACCAAGCCCCAAATGACAACCACAGCCCTAGAGGACCCCTTAATTTCAGTCTGATGAGATCATGAGTGAAGTATCTAGTCACTTCACTTCTGGACATCTACAGAAGCAGTGAGACAATAAATATGTATATTTTAAGCTATTAAATGTGTGGGAATTTGTTGCATAGCAATAGAAAACTAATATACTCTATAAATAAAGTAGTTTTATCAAAATGTCTCTACAGTCTTCCCTTTCAATTCCAATATCACTTTCTCCAGTGGCAATAACTGCTGGTGCTAAACTATCTGGGGATTCCCATAATACATCCCAATCCCTGATAATCCATCTCATGTCTATTCATAAACACTTTCCAAACTGGAGAGGGAAAAAACACCCTCCCACCCGACTTGCAAAGCTATTCCATCCAGCGACTTATTTTCTATATAAAGCCTTATCCTGTTGATGCAGTACATTCCATCTGGATAAACAGAATTATTGGGGGTGGGGATGTGAAAATGAGTTTCCTTTGCCCCCACAGCTTGCTCCCAGTAAAATGGTCTTCTGATCCAGCAACATCATTTTTTGAGGTGCGAATATACACTAATTATTTTCAAGTCAGTGAGCTTAGTGAATATGAAAAATAGACTTTGGAGTCAAATAAGTTTGAGCCCAAACCTGTCATCACACATTTTGGGAAGATACACAGTAAACCTTACCAGGAACCTCACATGCACCATTCTCAGTGTCCGAGTCTCAGTGTCCTTATTTGGCAAATGAGGAACCAACAGTTTACCCAGAACTTATGTTTTGAGCATCTTCTCTGAACCAAATATCTAGTCTAATGGCAATGAATAGGTTACTCTCTTTTGGAGCATATAATCTCATTAGGAAGTAATACTTACACTAAAAAGGTTGTTGTAATGATTAAATGAGATAAGCATTTAGTGTGGAGCCTGACAGCCTCATTCAGTGGGAGCCATGCTTGGAGGGGTTATACCTCCCAAAAGGAGCTATATGATTATTAATAACAGTATTTATTGAGTACTTACATCAGGTCAGGCATTTCTCAAACTTTTTTTCTGCGTATTAATTCATATAATCACCACAAAACATCCCAAGAGGTAGATATGATTATCATCCCCAGTAAGAAAAGAATTGATAAGTATCAGACTGAGGTATAAATACAGATCGTTGGGCTCACAGGTCAATGCATGTTACTATGATTTCTTAGTAATTCTCATTAGATGCCTTTAAAGCAAAAGGGATGACACAGGGTAGAGAGTTTTTGACTGTTTTTTGAATGTGAAAGTTTCCCAATACCCCAAATGCATATGCCACTTCCATACCATGAATACCCCACACACAACAAATTCTAACCAAGTTACCACTATTGATCAAGGGTTATACAAAATGACACTAGTAGTAGTGCTTTTGGTTTTCATTGTTTTATTTGCATTTTTCATGCTTATAATGTTCCAGAAAGTTTGGTAAATTCTTCACAAATAGTATTTAGTTTAATAAATTAAACTGCACTCCAGCTTGGGTAACAGAGCAAGACTGTATCAAAACAAACAAACAAACAAACAAAAAAGGCACAGGGCTAGGTGTGGTGGCTCACGCCTGTAATCCTAGCACTTTGGGAGACCAAGGCAGGCGAATCACCTGAGGGTGGGAGTTCAAGACCAGCCTGACCAACATGGAAAAAACCCATCTCTACTAATAATACAAAATTAGCTGGGCATGGTGGCAGATGCCTGTAATACCAGCTACTCGGGAGACTGAGACAGGAGAATCCCTTGAACCCGGGAGGCAAAGGTTGCAGTGAGCCAAGATCGCACCATTGCACTCCAGCCTGGGCAAAAAGAACAAAACTCCATCTCAAAAAAATTAAATGAATAAAAGATAAAAAGCACAGAAGCAGAATGCTTGTGGCTTCATTAAAAACAAAACAAAACAAAACAAACAAACAAACACAAAAACCCTGTAGTCTGTGTTAATTGTTGTGCTCTTCTGTGCTCAGCTAGTTTGCACTTTCTCAGACTATCTTGTGTAACACAGAGACCGCAGTCTCTTCTATTTGAGTGCTAAGTGACACCACACTGGCATATAAACACATTTTCTTTACAGTTTCATTTTCAGGTTCACTATTTTGAGGAGGTATGGTTGGGATGTTATTTTAAAACAAGTATATTTTTTATCATTGTTTTAATTTACTTCTATTTTAATTAGCTTGAATTTAGCTGGTTAGTCTTTGTTTCAAACTATCACATGTTCGTCAGTTTTCAATATCTCTTGGTTTCTCCCTGGTACTACCTCTTGTCCACTTCTTGCCTGGGCCATTACTAATCCATCATGGAACTCTCCCTTGCAAAACCCGAAACAAAATCCTCAAGCAAAAACTACCAATCAATTAGATATGGCAAAGGAGATGAAACCTAAGTTTCAATCTCTACATAAGATGGTTGAAAGCCTTTTGTAGATTTTAGAGATAAAAGCATGTCTGTCCAACAGCAAGATGAAATAGAAAGAATTATCTAAATTCCAAATTAAGAATATCTTTACCTTTCTATGTTGAAGGTCAAGTGCTGCATATCCTGTATCACAATCTGTGTTTTATTACAGATGTCAGCAAAGAAAATTATGTACAGAGCCTGAGATCCTGCTGCTGCTTGTGTGAAATACATATGCAATTCAGACATTGTAGCTATCAAATCCTCTTTTGTTAATATGTGGTCACTGAAAGCTTTACTAGGGACAGGTATACCAAAAATGTCTGTTTGATTTAACAATGAGTGGGTAAACAAAGCCATGGTTAATGAATTTAGTCATTGTTCTTCTGTGCTAGGACATTTGTTTGTATTAGATCTTGCTGAATGACACTATTATTTAATAATCAGACTGGCCAGGTGCAGTGGCTCACACCTGTAATCCCAGCACTTTGGGAGGCCAAGATGGGCGAATCATGAGGTCAGGAGTTCAAGACCAGCTTGACCAATATGATGAAACCCTGTCTCTACTAAAAATATGAAAAGTAGCTGCGTGTGGTGGTGCACACCTGTAGCCCCAGCTACTTGGGAGGCTGAGGCAGGAGAATCACTTGAAACTGGGAGGCAGAGGTTACAGTGAGCCAAGATCACACCACTACACTCCAACCTGGGCAACAGAGTGAGACTCTATCTAAAAAAAGTCAATCAATAAATAAAAAATAATCAGACCATGATACAACCAAGCCGTATACTTTTCCATGCTAATAATCTTGCAGGATCACTACACACTCCAGGGGGCTACAGCAACTTCAGACAGATTTTGAGAGGGAGTAATCAGACTCATTATATCAATTAGCACTCTCTTGCCTGTAAATGACAGAAAACTCTTATGAAACTGAATGAAGCAAAAAAAAGAAAAAAAAGGCATTTCTTGGTTGATGTAACTGAAAAGTCAAAAGTTAGAACATTCTTCAGGTTTGTCTCCATGTCACATCCTGCCAGGACACATCCTGCCTCTCTTGGCTCCTTCTTTCTCTGGGTTGGCTTGCTCCTCAGGCCGACCTTCTCCATGCATAGCTCAAATGCCAATCTTAACTGCTCCCTAGAGTCCCAAACAAAATATTACGATTGTGTCCTACTGGCTGCGATAATGTTGTGTTCCCATCAATGATTGCCCCTTATATTCCTCTCACACTTCGAACCCAGGGAATATCTCAACATTATCTCATCCAGAATAACTAAGAAAAAAAAATAACTCTTCTGAAAAAAAAGTGGGGTGATATTACCAGAAATATGAAAAAGAGGTAAGTGCTATACATATCTACGTCAATGTCACACAACAAATGTCCACATTACCAGCCTCTTTGACCCTAATCAAATTTTTCCATTAGTTGCTCCTAGGCAAAGATATAAACAAATAATTTGAAATTTTAAATATGTTATTTTAAGTTTTCACCTTAAAAACATCAGGTGAAGCTTGGGACAGTCACCTTCACCACTAGTTGGGTGATCCTCAGCAACATCTTAAACCAGTATCTTCATCTTCAACATGGAGAAAATATTTTTCTTACATCTTTCTCAAGGTTGTTTCAGAATCCCAGAACACTTTATCAGAAAGATTCTTAAATACTGCTGAACCTTACACATTTTACAATTCAATGGTCACAGTTAATCTTGAAATGTTTTAATGATGTTATTAAACATTAGCAAAGATAGTGAAAAAATGATTCTTTTTTTTTAGCTTTACATGTGTAAATTCAAAAGCATCATAAATAAAAGGAGAAAGTGAAAGTGATTAGGAAGGGAATGCTTAAAATGTTTTTTAACTACCTCTTTTCCTTGGATCAAGTAAACTACAGAGCATACTTCAGGTACCTATCTTTGAAAATACCAGTAAAACACTTAGCAGTAATCTGTATATGCCATTTTCCAACTCCTCCATTTAGAGATCAATTGGTTTTGTTAATGCACACAAATGGCTATTTTTAATCAATACATCATGGAATCTATGAAATCAGTGTGTAAAAGAAAAGAATCCAAAAATGCAATCCAAAGGCTTGTGTTCTCTTCATGGCTTTTTCCCCTATTCAATAGTGTGACTCCATGATGGCTAGTTTTATGCATCAACTTGACTGGGCTGTGGGGTGCCCAGATATTTGCTCAAATATTACTCTGGGTATTTCTATAAGAATATTTTTGAACAAGATTATACTAAAATCATTAGACTGAATAAAATAGATTGCTCTCCCTAATATGGATACCCTCACCTAATCTGTTTAATGCCAAAATAGAACTAAAAGGCTGACCCTTTCTCCCCGTCTTTTCTTAGCAGGAAATAATTCCTCCTGCCTGACTGCTTTACAACTGAAACATTAACTTCTTCCTGCCTTCAGACTTGAACTGAAACATTAGCTCTCCTAGTTCTCAGCCTTTAGACTCAGACTGCAGTTACATTTTCAGCCCAGTTTTGTCAAATTATTCTACAGAATCTTGGGACTTCTTAGCTTCCATAATCACATGAGCCAATTCTTTATAATATCTATCTATCCATCTATCTATCAATAATAGCTCTAGCTATTCTATTAGCTCTGTTTCTCTGGAGAACTCTCATACAGACCTAAGAAAGCTGTTTAATCTCTGTAAGCCTCTGTTTTGAGAAAATTTAGTGAAAGCATCTTGAAAGTACCTTTCATCTCTGATGACTGGTGACTCCATGAGCTCTCGTGTGTACTTAGGACCTAATTGCAACATAGCTACCTGGTCTATTACACCCACGAGATATAGATTCAGGACCCAATCCAGCACCAACTCTGCTGCTCAGGTCTCAGCTAAAGCAACAAAATCCCAGCTGAAATGTTGATCTATCTGATGCACTGCACCTAAGAAGCACAATGACCCACTTTCTGTCCTGCCAGGTTATCTCCCACCTTCTAAAAGCTGATGGGTAAAAGCAATCAGAAAGATCCTAAGAGTCTATGGAGATATGTGGAGTTGGTACATGAAATTAGCTATATCGTAACAAAACATTACAAAATAGTTCAGTGTGGTTAGAAGACTTTCATATTTATGAAAACTGTAACTAAAAACATAATTCTTTGAAGCTAGATGAACTTGGATTTAAATCCCTCCTCTGCCATTATTCTGTTGGCCTAGGTTATTTCACTTCTCCAAGTTGTATATGTAAAATCGGCCTCATATGTAAAATTGGCCCAATAATACTTAGCTTAAAGAACTGAGTAAGGATTTAAAATATTACTGCTTGGCATAGCATCTGACACACTTGATTCTTCATCCGGTGTATGACCAAACAGATGGTGTATTATCTCATTGTCAAGGAGATAAAGGTTCAGAAAGTGCCCTATACCTCATGGTTTATATGCGGTAGATTTAGGATGGAAACCTGGAACCTATGGCATTATTTAGCATGGGGTATGGATTCAGTCAATGTCTGCTGAGTGAAGAAATGAAAAAGAAAATCAACACACCTAAGCTCACAAATACCTAATCTAATTTTTTTATCTCTTTGTTTCTACAGGCAGAGATATTAGTAAACTGTAACATATAGTGAGCAACCAGAATATACTTTCTGCTTGCTGAAACTACTCAAACAATGGAAAACATTCCCCTATTATATACAATGTTTTAATTTTTATCATACACCATACCAGTGATTTTTATCATATACTATATAAAGAAAGTCAAAGAGGCACTTTAAAAAAAAAAAAGTTCACTCTACAAACAACAACAACAAAACTGGTAGCAGAAATGCACATAGGAGCTAGAAAAAGCCCCAACAAGTACTTTCTCTCTGACTGTTTTCCCAAGCCCTTAATAAGTTATCCAGGGTGGGACAACAGAGATCCCACTTGCTCTTCAAAGTCAGGGGGTTTCCCGAGCAAGAGATCCTTCATTTCCCATTGATATTCCATAGACAAGACTTGCTGCAAAATCCTGTGATCAATGAACTAAGATCAGACCTGGTTCCTTGCTCCTCTTACTGTTCTCACAAAAACGCAGCTTGTGAGCTGGGAAAAGGTAGAGAGATGTTTTTTTCCAACCCGTTTTCAAGTGCTGGCCGCATGCATTATTTCCAAGTCAGAATAGTTACGCCTGTTCATTGCTAGCTTAAACCTGGTTGAATATACTCCTGGAGAGCTGTGTTGATATTCTGCTGCTCTCTAGGTCTCTTGTGGAATGCAAACTGCATTTCTCTTCTGCAAACAAATACCTCTCAAGTTATGAGCCTATTTAATCGTGCCCAAAATTCATTGCACAAACATCTGTCTCCTGGGAAGGTGCCGTCTATCTTAGATAAGACCAGTGGGACTCAACTGCCTAATAAATGGTCATAGGTCTAGACCTCTCACACAGGCCTCTACCAAAATGTAGGGGAAACTAAACCCCTCCTGGGGCTTCTGTGCTTTTAGAAATACAAAAAAACCTTTCCACATAATTGACTTAAAATTTCAGGATTAACAGATTCAGTTGGGACTGTCTGGTTCTAGATCTTTGGTCTAGTCTAAACACTTGGAATACAATGTTATTTTATTAGTAAATGAAGGGTCTCTGTTTTATTTTTGTTTTTGTTTTTGTTGTGGTTGACATTATTTTTTAACAATCATCACCATTCTCCTTCAATTTAAACTGAATAATCCTCCATGCTTTAGTGAGCTTGCCAAATTTAGGATATGGTAGACTGAGCAAGAGTCTCTGCATTCATGCTGCACAAACTGAATCTTTTGGAATCCAATGGCATTCTAACTCTTAAACATTGCTGATGGAAAAAGAAGGGCACTGGGGTTTTAATCTGGTCTGGCCCACTCTCTTCTCAGCTTTATTTATCTGAACAACCCAGAGAAGTATTTGTGGGGCACTGAATCAGGAATTAGAGCTAAAATGATGTTCAAAGGTGGATTCTAAAATCTATTCCATCCCAATTTCAATCTGATGTTTGAATCTCAAGTATCAGAAATAAAATGGTTAAACTGATTAAAACTCTAAAACTGAGCTGGTATTACAGGGTATTCCCCAGGCCACTGACATGGTTTTTGCCAGCCAAGAGTAACCTTAGGAAAGTAACCCATCCACAGAAATGGAGAAAGCTGTCTCCTCTTGGACCAGCTCTTAGAAGTGGCAGCACCTAGCCCCACGTGGCTGTTGAACAATTGAAATGTAGTAAGTCTGAATTGAGATATGCTGTATATGTGAAACACACAACTTGTATTGCAGACAGAGTGTGGAAAGGAATGTTAAATGTCTATAACACTTTTTATATCAGTGATATGTTGTAGTGATGTATTTTTTATATATGGGATTTAATAGAATGCGACTATAATTAATTTCATCTATTTCATTTTACTTTTTGTAATGTGGCTAAGAAGCTCTTTGAAGAGATTCGGGAAGAGGAATGGTCACATACATAAAAGTCGTTGAGAGTGGAAGGGAAGAGTCACTTAGTCATGACACTACAGAATGAGTAGAAGGCAAATAATAAACACTAAATAAACACTCTCATGTTTACTCTCACATTAATATCCAGAACGACTCCATGGTAGCATCAAAAATTGCATTCCCATGTGAAATGTCATCTCACTAAGGCCAGTAATGTAGAGGTGCTGTGCTATAAGCATAGCCACAGAAGATGGTAAAATGGGGAGCATAAACACAGTTCTTTCCACTGTCAAACCTATGTTCTTTCTCCAATACCAAGCTGCACCTCTCTAAAACGTATTTACTTTACTATAGCCAGTGGGCTGAAGATTTTCAGTTCTGATTCTTCATCTTCTCTTCTTATTTCCTTTTACCCATCACTCTCAGGACTGCAAACAGGATTTAATATTGTTATTTTATTTGCAACAACCATTTCTGGTCCCTGCACTCCGCTTGATGCAGTACAAAAATAGTTTGCCCTTGGGGAAGAGAATGCTTGGGTCTGTTCACCTCCATGCCTATATCTGTGTTTATGAACCAGACAGGGTGGAGGGAGATAGCAAGTTGGCTAAATATGGCTCCAGGGGGAGTAAATTTCTGGCTGAGTTGATAATGGAAAATGGAGAATTTCATCCGCAGGTCAGTGACTGAATCTGGTCCACTCTTTCACTCTCTGCTGTATGTGATTACTTGGTGGATAACAGCTGGGATTTGGGACGTCCCCCAAAGATTCCTTTATTCTCCAAGTGCTCTGCCTCCCTCCTTCTAGCCCATTTCCATGCCATTTTTTAGGCCTACTTTTCTCCAAAAGTCTCACCTCATTAATTGGAAATGAAAAGTTAATTCCCACTGACCTCACTTCTTCCCATACCTGAAATAAGAGAAAGAATGAAAAGCAAATGATGTAGAAACATGGGATTAAATGTCATCTCCTGTATTTTATAATATGATTACTAATATCATCATTAAATTGTGTTAATTTAATAAAATATCTTTTGTGATTTGTTTTGCAAATGACGATTTTAATCATATCTTGAGGATTTTTTTTTTTTTGAGATGGAGTCTTGCTCTGTTGCCAGGCTGGAGTGCAGTGGTGCAATCTCAGTTCACTGCAACCTCTGCTTTCCTGGTTCAAGTGATTCTGCCTCAACCTCCCGAGTAGCTGGGACTACAGGCATGCACCACCATACACAGCTAATTTTTGTATTTTTAGTAGAGACAAGATTTCACCATATTGGACAGGATGGTCTCAATCTCTTGACCTCATGACCTGCTGCTTCAGCCTTCCAAAGTGCTGGGATTACAGGCGTGAGCCACTGAGCCTGGCCTATCTTGAAGGATTTTTTTAGTTAATGGTAGTAGGCTAATTGGATACATTGTCCTTATATATCAGGCGCGAAGTATCATTTTTCAAAGAGTGGGGACACAGTTGTGCAAAGGCAAGTTAATTGAATCAGAATGAGGAGACTTGTATTTATACTGAACTCTCCTGTTTACTTTAAATACAATTTTAGGTGTTTCTAGCCCATCTCAACCTCAGGTTCCTTATATATAAAATCTGAATAATAGCTTGTGCTTTATTGAATTGTCATATGTCAACTTAAGAAGTCAGTTACCTATCCTGGTCTTCATTTATTTTATTCTATTTTATATTTGAGGAAAAAGGGTCTCCAAGGTGGGTAAACACACATTGTAGAGATGGAAAGATGATCTATTATGAATTTTGAGGAGAAAATATTAGAATTCTATTTCTGTATGCTTTTCATCCTTCAAAGTTTATTTTTCTTATGTATGTAGGTGATGACAAACATACTGTATGGATATAATAATGCATAACATTTATGCATAAATTACATGTATAGAGAATATAGACTTACGATATTTTTAGTTCTAGGGATGCACTATCAGGAGTACCACCAAGATCACTGTTTTAAAATGAACTTTCACAACTTTTCTAACTTACAGTAGCTGAAGATGAGGAAGATGAAGAAAATTGAACTAAATTAATTATAATACAAGGGCCTGCCTTAGAAGATAAATTTGAAAATTAACTAATCATACAGTTTCTATGTATCTCACTCTTTCTTACAGCATGAAAGACAGAAGTATACTCTCTTTGCTCAAGATTCTGATCAAAGGAGGCTAGGAGATAAAATTCCAACTTCAGAGGAATTTTTGCAACTGTGTATTAAATGTCTCTGTTCCTAATCTCTTGATCAAGCCAGTCAAATAATCTAGGTTTTCGTAAACAACCCTCTGATGAAGATTCTATGACTTTTTTTAACTAGTTCTGTACTCTGACTAGAGGCAGTGAAAGTTTAGTTTTTTAATTTTAAAATTTTGTTTTTAAGGAATACAAATATCAATGACATTGTGTTTGGTAATGAAATGACTTATATGTACAACTATAGAGTATTGATTAAATGAACTCATACACTACTCAACAGCATTTAAAATTGAGTTGTACAATTGAGTTGCTGAAGAACATTTAATGTTTTAGGAAAAATTTTATAGTAAGTGGATAAACAAAACAATCTATAAGACAGCAGGTGTAATATGATCCCTTTCACAATGTATGAGATCTCCACATCTGCCCATGAGGGATTAACTGCTATGGGAATTCGCTTTTATAACTAGAAACCTAGACAACATTAAAGAAAAACAAATTGAATACAAGACTGAACAACAGGCAGTACAGGATTATAAGGTGTACACTGACTACCTCTGATTACTCTGAGAGGCACTTTTGAGGTAGTAGCACAAGGAGATAGAACAGAATTGAAACCCAGAAATTTCCCAACTTGAGACGAAGATTGTAGTTTAGGGATGCCAAGATAGCTAGAGTTTTCAGGGGAGAGTACAAGAGATAAAGGGGCCACACAAATATATCTAGAGATCTGTATAGGACTACTCTCGGGTGTGTAGCTGAGAATGACCTATATAAGTGTGAGATAAAGTTAAATAAGACCAAAGAAAGGATTTCCAGGAGCAGTAAGCTGATTAATTTCTAGAGCTCATAGAGGGCTAGAAATAGTGCCTGTTTTTGCAAGCTAGAGCATAAAGAACTGCTAATATGTGAGGCAGTGGGCCAAATTCTGAGAATGGCATTGCCTTAAGAGTAGGATTAAATTAGTCTCAGCATAAATGCTGCTCTGGACCAGTCATAACAAAACTTTTTAAAAGCAAATCTTGAAATAAACTGTTTCCCAAGTATAGTAGTGTATGGTATAGTATGGTAATGTGGCCAGAACAAAGAAACGTATTATATGAATACAAAATATTCAGCATACAATGATACATATTTACAATATCTAACATCCAATAAAAAAATTACTGGCATCCAAAAAAGCTAGCAACTATGATAACAACCAGAAAATAAAACAAATTAATAGAACCAGATTCATAATGTAAATAAGGAAATTTGAATGCAAGGGAACTTAAAACAACTCCTATAAATATATTCAATATGTTCAGAAAAATAGAAGAAACATAAACATGATGAGAGGAGAAATGGAATTAAAAAAGATGAAAATGGAAGTTATAGATATAAAAATACAGCATCTAAAATAAAAAAAATTGATAGTCACTGCCAAAGAAAAGATCAATGAACTTGAGACACAGTAATGGGAATTCTCCAAAATAAAGCAGAGGGGCGATAAAGGCAGAAAAAAAGTTAAATAGACTTCAGTAAGATCTGGAAAAAAATCAAGCAGATGAATGTGCGCATAATCAGAATACAAGCAGCAGGGTGATAGAAAAGTAAAAGAAAATTTTAAAAGTAGCTCATTTTTTCCAAATGTGTATAAAACAGTACACTCAATGACCCCAAAGCATCGACAAACCCAAAGCAGAAGCAAGTAAGGAACACTGCACCTAAGCCTATCATAATTCAACTGCTGAAAACCAGTGATAAAGAAAATATATTAAAAGTGTTCAGAGAAATGTCACATTTCTTCTAAAGGAACAAAGGTAAAAATTACAGCACATAGCTTGTGAGAAACCATGAGGGTCAGAAGACAATGGAACCACATTTTTTAAAGTGCTGGAACCAAACTACCTTCAAGCAGAAATTCTATACCCAATAATAACATACTTTAAGACAAATTAAGTATTTTCAAGTCAAGGAAAACTGAGATAATTTTTGTCAACAGACCTGCATTATGAGGAATGTTAAAGGAAATCTTTCCAATGTGAGGAGCACAATATCAAATAAAAATTTTGATACCCACAAAGGAATTAATTAAGAATATCCAACAAATTATGGCTAGCCCCCTAAAAATATAAATAAAGTTAAAATGATAGAAAGTGTACAGAATATGTTCTCTGACACAATTGAATTGAATTAGAGCCAGAAAACACAAATGTACTTGAAAAAACTCTAATATTTGATATTAAACAACACACTTCTTAATAACTCATGGGTGTGAGAATAAATAACAAAGGAGTTTAGAAAACTATTCGAATTGAATGAAGATAAAAAGGTAACATGAAAAAACTATGAGATGTAGGTAAACCAGTGTTGAAAGAGAAATTTATGGTATTATATACTTACACTTAAATCTATGCTCTAATTTCTGTATGAAAATTAGAAAAAGAAAAGAAAATGAAATCTAATATAAGTAACAAAAAAATACTCATGATAAAAATAGGGACTGAAAAACAGAAAGCAAGAAAACAATTGAGAAAATCAATGAAATAAAAATCTGATTATTGGAAACGATCAATAAAATTAGAGAAAGCTCTAATCAGATTTAACAAGGGGAAAAAGACACCACCATGAATAACAAAGACATTCTTATCAATCAAGAAATTACAAGAGTTTAGAAGATCCATCCCAGGAACCAAGGGTAAAGATGAGACAATTATCATTTAACAATATTCAACATCTATCAATGTTATTCAGCATATTATTAGACTAACAAGAAAGCCCATGTGAGTATCTCAATCTACGTAGAACACATGTTTGAAAAAGTTCAATACTTGTTCATAAAAAACTTTCAGTAAACTAAAAAAAAAAAGGAAAGGAAGAAGAAACTTTAATCTGATAAAGAGCATTTATTTGAAAAACCTATTAGAATGAAACAAACAAACAAACAAACAAAAACAGAATAAATTTCTCATAAGGCCAAAAATAGGGCAGGAATAATTTTTATTAGTCATTATTGCACTGGCAATCTTACAGTAATAAGACAAGAGCAAGAGTAATAAGAAAAGAGCAACAACCCAAAACAGAAAAAAAGATATACGGATCAGAAAACATTAATTACAATTGCCTTTATTTGTGGATAACATGATTACCTATGTCCAAATTCCCCCCAAAATTTATTTCAAAGCTAGTAGAACTAAGAAGTGAGTTTAGCAAGACTGTGTGACACCAGATCAATGTATAAAAATAGATCTATTTCCCCATATACTATCAATGAACAATTAATAATTCAAATTTTAAAAAATATTATTTACCATGGCACCAAAAAGTATGAACACGTAAAGACAATGTAATAAGACATGCCAGTATCTGCATAATGAACACTAAAAAATATTGCCAAAAGAATAAAAGGTGAGTAAATGGAGATATATACCATATTCACGAATCACAAAACTTAATATATTTAAGGTGTCAGTTCTCCCCAAACTAATCTATACATTCACATAAATACCATTCAATATCCTTATAAGCATTCTTTGTGGAAATTTAAAAGTTGATTGTAAAATGCACATGAAAATGCAAACAACCTAAAATAACAAAAATAATTTTTAAAAATGACAAGTTGGAGGATTAGAATTACCTGACTGGAAGACTTATTATATAAAGCTGTGGAATTATGACATAGTTATTTTGGCTTAAGAATAACTTACAGATCAACAAAACATAATAGACTATTAGAAATGGATTCAAACATAACTGGTCAATTGATTTGTGGTAAAGGATCCAAGGTAATCCAAGATAGAAAGGTATTATTCTTTTGAACAAATGGTGCTGGCACAATGATACAGCCACATATGTATAAATGGATCTCAACCTTTAGCTTACATGAGCCACAAAAATTAAACTCCAGGTGGATCATATAATTAAATATAAAAGCTACAAACAATTCTAGAAGATAACATATAAGAAAGTCCTTGTAACTTTGGGTTGGGGAAAGAAGATTCCATTCATAGGATACCTAAAGCACCAACTATAAAGAATTTTCAAATAGGACCTCATCAATACTAAAATCCTTTGTTCCTCAAAGGCATTATAATTAAAATAAAAAGGCAAATTACAGATTAGGAAAATGTAAATGATAAGTATATATCTGATAAAGATCTTGTAAATAGCACATACACATAACCCATTATAAACTCCCTAACAAAACGATAAGCATCTAGATTATTTTAAAGCAAAAAAAGGAGTGGAAAAAAGGGGAAGAATTCAAAGAGACACTTCACCAAAGAAGAGTATATAGATGGCAAATCAACAGAGGGAAAAAAAGATGGTCAACAACATTAATCATTAAGTAAATACTAATTACAACCACAATGATGTACTCCTACTCACCCATTTAGAATGGCTACAATTGGAAAGAATGACAACAGCAAGTGTTGTTGAGAACATGGAGCGAATAGAACTCTCCTATCTTGCTATTAGGAATGTGAAATAATACAACCACTTTGGAAAACAGTTGGTAATTTCTTATAAAGTTAAAATTTAACTCAGCATTTCTATTCCCAGATATTTACTCAAAAGAAAGAAAACCATAGGTCCACAGAAATCCTCTTGTAAAGGAATGTTAATAATAGCTTCATAACAATAACCAAAACTGGAAACAACCTAACTATCTAAGCGGTGAATGAATAAACAAATTGTATAGCCATAAAGAAATGATCAGGAACCAACTACTGATATGTAATGACATGAATACATATCAAAAGCTTTTTGCTATGTGATAGAAGCCAGACACAAATAAGAACACACTGTCTGATTTCATTAACTCAAAATTCAGGAAACTGCAAAGTCATGATAAAAGAAATCAGATTAGTGATTGCTTGGGGTCAGGGATGAGGAGAGATTTACTACAAAGGGTCACAAGGAATATTGGGGTAAAGAAAGTGTTCTGTATCTTGATTGTGGTGGTTATGTGTACATGTATTTGTCAAAACTCATTGAACTGCATACTTAAAACTGATGACAATTATTGTGTATAAATTACACCTCAACGAAGCTGGTTTTAAAAGATAAACATGTATATGTTTGCCCAGTGAAAGTCTAGGTGGAGATATACTACTTGTTAATACTAGTTATCTCTGTGTTTCAGGATTAGCTGTGATTTTTCTTTTTACTTCTTGTTGTTATTCATTTACTTATTTATATATTCAGAATATATTTGTTATTAGCTGTGATTTTTTTTTTACTTCTTGCTGTTATTCATTTACTTATTTATATATTCAGAATATATTTGTTAATTAGTTCCAGACACTCTACAAATCATTGACGATACAATGGTTGGTGAGATAAACATAATTCCTGCTATCAAGTACTATATACACAAGCTATTTTCTCTTCTGTATTCCCTAATCTTTCTATAATGAACATGTTTTATATTGTCATAGAAAGGAAGAAAATTCCTCATGACTGTATGAATTATAGTGTCTTTTGATCCCCTTTTCCTACAAGTTTGCTTCTCTGATTCTCTACTCAGTAACCTTCATGATCAACAGCATATGTTCAGTGAACAGAGTGTATTGTGTAGGTCAAGCGCTGTCACCATGAAAAATAAGAAGAAATGAGAATCTGACTGCTTCCCAATATGTGCTAGAGTAAACACATGACACACTTTAAATTTAACACTATATGAGTCGATGTGAATATTTTAAATAGTTACATTATTTATATAAGTAAACATCCTGTATACATAATCTATTTGAGTGAAAGAGAGAAGAAAAAAATGTGCTGGTATATCAGAATAAAACATGCCACTATGTGAGTATGCTTGTTCTACTAATACAGTCATTATAAACTTTTTATAAATTCATAGACTATTTCAGCCAGATAAAGCTTTATCAATCATCTACTCTAGTATTCTGATTTTATAGACTCGTAATAACCTTTGCGAAGGAAGTGTAAAATTAGAATAATTGAGAATTATCTAAATCTATTGTATCAGGCTTTAAAGACCTTTGAAGACCACACTACTCATTATTGGAAAAGTCAGAAATAGAATCCAGGTATCTCAGTGACTCAAAATTTAGATTGCATCGATGGCTCAGGCTTTGGAACTTTGGATTTACCAAGGTTCTAAACTACATGGCATGCACACTACCCCATGACCGCAACTGCTCCCATGTCTCTGAAAGACATAATTCATCAATCATCATGTTTTCTGGCTAAATTTTGACACAGCTTCATAATCCTTCCTAGCAGTTCTTCTTCTACATACTACCAAGAGAGATCAAATACTTGAATTGAAACCCAAGTAAAACACATGAACACACAAGGAAACACACTCCTTTTGATACATACACAACTCATCATTTTGCCCAAGCAAGTCGTTCTTTTCCTGTCTGCATCTCACAGTCTTTACATGAAAAATGCAGATGATATCTCCTACTCTAGCCTTGTTTAAAGACTAGATGAGACAATGTATGTGAAAGAACTTTGAAAGTTCTGACATTAAACAAGGGTAAATTTTCTCCTCTCTTCCCTGTCCTCCATCTCCCACTACTCCAAAGTTTGTGTGGCTGTAGTGTAGTACAAGCTCATTTCTTCTGCCAAAAATCAGCTTGAGTTTTGATTTAGGACTAAAGGACAGTGAAAGGAATTTATTTTGGTTCCTTTTCATTTTAGGGTTCCCTTCCATTACATACCATTAAAAAAAAGTAGCTATAAATATGGCAGCTGAGGGCCGGGAGCGGTGGCTCAAGCCTGTAATCCCAGCACTTTGGGAGGCCGAGACGGGCGGATCACGAGGTCAGGAGATCGAGACCATCCTGGCTAACACGGTGAAACCCCGTTTCTACTAAAAAATACAAAAATCTAGCCGAGCGAGGTGGCGGGCGCCTGTAGTCCCAGCTACTCCGGAGGCTGAGGCAGGAGAATGGCGGGAACCCGGGAGGTGGAGCTTGCAGTGAGCTGAGATCCGGCCACTGCACTCCGCACTCCAGCCCCAGCAACAGAGCGAGACTCCGTCTCAAAAAAAAAAAAAAAAAAAAAAAAAAAAAAAAAATATGGGAGCTGAATAGGATGCTCACAGAGAGAATACTAATTGCAAAAAATAATGTCAGGTAGTTGGATGAAAAAGGTAGTAATTCCAAATCTCCCTGGCCATATTCCCTTACCAATCTGACCAGGTGAACAATGATTTCCTCCAGCCACGAGCTGGGAGACACAAGGATAGAGTTGCTACTCTTTAAGTTACTCTCCTCCAACATGATGATAGATATAAAAATCACTCTTGGGTCCTCCACACTGATATTTGTTGTAATTAAAGACTACTGAGTGAGTGTATCTCCAACCCCTCTTTTTTGCAAAGGTGATGCATTTGAGAATAATAGACTCCTGGGGCTACTGCTACACACTCAGTTTTATGACTAAAATTGAACCTTGATGGGGAGGACCAAACACTAAACAACTGAGCAAATTAACAAAATAACACAAGAGGCATATAGTGAAGAGTTGAAAGAGGAACAATACTGCTGTAAAATATGACAAAAATAGACAGGTGGGCAGAGCAGGCCCATTTGAGAAGATGCTATTGAGCCAGGACAGGGGAGATTTGAAGGAGCCAGCTGACAGAAGAGCCTAAGAAGAGGTTCTGGAAGCTGGAAGGAGCTTGATCCAGACAAAATCCCCCATATGGCTGAGGGCAGAGAGCACAGGCAGCAAAGGGGGTTGGCTGGGCAGTGTGAGTGAGAGATATCCACTATTTGAGATGAGGCGGAGCTATTATTTAAGTAGAGCCTCATACAAGATGGTAGGCATTTGGGTTTTATTCTTCTAAATGGTTATAGGCAGATTTAACACAGTTTCTAAAAGGGACATGGACTTCACAGCCTTGGAAAGAAGGGATAGGAGAAGTGAGCTTTACAATAGATGCAAACTCTTGGTTCGTCTGGGAAACTGTAGTGAGCGTACAAACTCCTCTTCCAACATTGCTGGTTTGAACCCAGCAGAGCTTCATGGGCTCCCAGTAATCACATGAAAATGTAGACACATAAGTAAACATCATTCTTCTTCTCTTAATAAGGTCTGTGCTACCTTTAGCAAAAGGCTTGGCTTAGCTTGGTGACGATTACTTGTAGCTGTTCAGAGGACGAGGCATGTTGTGAATGAATTAACGTGCTTCAAGGGTCCTATGTGTCTGACTTTTCATGTTGTCTAAATTTGTAACCTGTAAGACTGCATTTCCATAAGTTTTGAAATGCAATGTGTTCTGTGGTGCTCGGAATTCGATCAGGATGAAAAGAGCTTTAGAAAGTAAGATGTTATTATTGTATTTGCCTTCACATGAGAAAACAGTCAAAGGAAGACAAACAGAGGAGGGGAAAAAAAAGATCCTGTATAGATTAGCACTCCCACACACCCTGCAACCCAGGGCAGGGGAGGGGTGGGGGTGGGAGAGAAAAGAGAAGAAAAATCAGAAAATCTGGCATAAGAATAAACCTTATCAAAGACTGAACATGACAATCAGGCCTCTATGTGGGAAAAGTTTTACCTTTATGAACCCCAGAGAAGAAAATTATACTCACTAGAGGAAGAAAAAGAGTTATTAACAAATCAGTTATCTGATGCTTAAATAATACAGCTGCTAAAATGAGCCTTCTAAGTAAACCTACAGTAAAGCTAATTAGTTCAGCATTTTGCCAATAACCTCATCTCCCTTCCTTTCAGTTTAAAAAAATGATGGGCTCAAACTATTAACACGTAACACCAAGTATGTGATAAAATGAGTATTTTAAAGGAATAAATTTGACATGTTAGTCTTCAAATCTAACTGCTCTTTAAATGGTAGGTAAACTAAAAATTTTCATTAAGGATGCTGAGCAAAGCCTTGTTCAGGAAATGACCACCCAGAGTTCTAGGTCTACCTCTACCATTGACTACCTGTGTGACCCTAGGCTAGTTATTTAACCTCCCTAAACACTGGTTTTGCCATCTCTACTATGAGGATATTAATTTCTATCCAGCTTGGCTTATGGGATCTCGTGATGACCAGAACAATCAAAGGTGCAAATATTTTAAAGATGTTTAAGTTCAACATACATTCAATGACTATTTTACAAGACAGGAAATATAAAAACAAACGAGGTTAGATGCTAGACTTACATTGTCAAATATGGTAGCTGCAAGTCTCACATGGTTACTGAGAGCTTGAAATATAGCCAGTGTGATAAGGAATTTGATGTTTAATTTTATTTGACTTTAAATACAGTTGCCCCTCAGTATCTGAAGGGGATTCCACCCTGAGGATACCAAAGTCCTCGGATGCTCACGTCACTTACATGGAATGGTGTAGTATTTACATATAACCTACACACATCCTCCAGTACACTTTAAATCACCTCTAGATTACTTATACCTAATACAATACAAATGCTGTGGAAAAGTCATTGTACTGTATTATGTTTGTATTTTCATTGTTGAATTTTTATATCTTTTTCAAATATTTTTATCTGAATATTTTTAAAGTTAAAAGCTGATAATTAAGTTAATGGAACAATTTTAAGTATGTTTGGAAATCTTGGGTATATGAATCTATATTTTCAATTGTATAAGCTTTATAAAATCTAAATTCTGATCCAGTTACTTGATGGAAATTCAGTTTGAATTGACATATGTTTTAAGTATAAAATATACACTGGATTTTGCAAATTTAGTGTAACAAAAGGAAACTATTTTATTCATAATTTTTATTTTCATTACATATTAAAATAAGAGTATTTGGGATATAAAAGGTTAAATAAAATATTGTATAATAATTAATTTCACCTTTTCTTCACTCCTTTTTAAAATGTTGTCACTATAAAATTTAGATGACCTATGTGGCTTATTTCATATTTCTATTGGACAGCTCCTGGCTAGTCTATGGGAGGAGACCCTTAGTGAGCCAGGTTAAAATTGTAAATGTTTTCACAACCCCAGATAATGCATCATCCCCACTGCCTGAAAGGAAATAGACTGGAGAGGATTAAGCATAAACTTGGCAGAAACTTGTGTAGCGACAACATACTGCTGGAGTTTGAACCTATGACTTGAAAGCCCCTATTTTCTTGTAACATCAGACCGATGCATGAAGCACACGATTGACTGATGCAAATGGAGAAGAATATGCTGATAGAGTTGTGGTCTGAGAACCACAGGACTGAGTGCCAAACCAGCCTTGCCACAAAATCTCTATTAATACCAGCCTGGGGACAGAACCTGCCTCTCCCTGAGCCTCAGTTCAAAGCTCTGTCTAATGAAGGTGATGCCCTGGAAAAATGTTTTACAAGCAAGATATATGCATCACTGGTAGAAACATAGTTGGTTTTAGGAGGTGCACAGAGAGACTGTTTAGCTATATATAGCTATTTATAAATAATAAGAATGTTATGATTTTAGCAAAATAGCTATATGCTTATTTTATGTGGAGACAACATATAACATGCACATCATGCTCATGTTTTCAAAGATATTGCTTTCCTTTGGAAATACACTGATTTAACCTTAGAAAGCAGAAATACTGAAAGCAAATGATTCACTATGAATGTAACCATAGCTACCACAAAGATTGTGAACAGGGCATGGTGGCTCATTTTAGGAGGCCAAGGCAGGAGGATCACTTGAGGTCAGGAGTTCAAGACCAGCCTGGGCAACAAGGCAAGACCCATCTCTACAAAAATTAAAGATTAGCTGGCTATGGTGGCATGCACCTGTAGTCCCAGCTACTCAGGAGGCTGAGGTCGGAGGATCACTTGAGCCCAGGAGGAGGGAGAGGCTCCAGTGAGCTGTGTTCAAGCCACTACACTCCAGCCTGGATGACACAGCTAGACCTGCCTCAAAAAATGAAGAAAAAATATCGTGAGATAGTATGCAAGCATCTGAAATTTGGGAAACTGCTTTAGGAGATGTGCAAGACTTCTTTAAGCTCAGATATTTTATAGTTACTTGATTCTCAGAGACAACTTCTCCCTTGGAAAGCAGTCTCTGTGAGACAAGGTGAAAAGCAATAGAAACTTTGCTTTATCAGCTGAAGGAACAAAAAGTGTTACTGAATGCACCAGCTGATACAGGAAGGCATCCTGGATGTTACTTTTGGTTGGGCCCTGAAGAACAAGGAGAACCTAGACATATCAAGATGAAGCAGAAGAGAATGTTGGAAGTATGCTTTCCCAGCTCTGACACCCTGTGGCTTAAGAGCAAAGGTTCCGAGTCCAGTGAGCTCCAGGCACTTCCAAAAGCACATGTTTGTTTAAAAAGAACCAGGGTAACCAGTGCTGGTCTTCTGCTATTTAAATAACATCCAGCATTCCTACTGCAGGCAGATTCAGATCCCGACATGATGACTTCCAACTGTGCCTACTGGACACCTATTTACAAAGAAATTTAAACAGTAATCAGTGCTTCAGTATCTGCACCCCACTAGCATGTCCTTGATGCAATTGTTATGCACTCTTCCAGGTCCTGAGTATAAATCAATTTTCATGACAGCAGGGTATAGTGAAAAGAGCCCTGGGCAGGAGGCAGGAATCCCAGGTCTTCTACTCTGCTCTCTTATCAATTAATGAAGTGACCTTTCCCTCCACACATATTCACTGGGCACCTGTTATGTGTCAGGTGTTGTGCTGAGCCCTGGATTAATCATGGTCAAGGGTAGGCTGGACCTGGTCCCTGGCTGGGTGCTGCACTTAATTTCTAGTCCGGAAGGAAAGCAATTTATTGGACCACTACAGAGTAAGTCACTGTCATTCCCTGGCTTGTTTCCCTTCCTCTGATACTGACAGGCTGTATTAGGTGTTTGATGAAGTGGACTCTGTTAGTCCAGTCATTCATTCATAAATACTTTTTTGGAGGTCCTACTATGTGTTAGACATTTTTCCAAGTTCTAGAGTTGAATTGTCCAATAAGGTAGCCACTAGCCACTGTAGCCACAGTTTGGTACACTGATATAAAGCTACTCTAAACTGAATTGTGCTGTAACTGGATTTCAAAAACTTTGTATGAACAAAGTAATACAAAATAGTTCATTAATACTGTTTACTATTGATTGGATGTTGAAAAGATAAAATTTTGATATATTTATTCAAATAAAATATTCAAAATTATATACTTGTATTTCTTTTTACTTTTTTAATGTGGCTACTAGAAAACTTAAAATTAAATGTGTGACTCACATTCTATGTCTATTGGACAGAGACGCTATAGAGACGTAGCAGTGAACAACAACAAAAAAAAATCCCTCAAGGATGGAAGCCCATTTATGCAGATGAGAAAAAGTACCAGGAATCATAGCTCCAATTATGCTTATAAAGTTATGCTGAATTTAAGCCCTTTGAGGCCAAGAGCAGTGCTTTGCTCATTTTGGTGTGTCCAGCCATTTGAGAAACACTGAAGTTGTCCCTGGCAGGGCCTCTTGTCAACAAACACACAATCACATATGAGGGTCATGAAAAGACATGGGAGTCCAGAAACTTGATTTTTGTTTCCTCTGAGACACTAACTGCCTTTGTGGCCTTGACGAAGTCACCCCAGCTCTGGGCAATATCCATCTATCCATACATTAAAGGGATTCAACAACAGTAACTTCTAAGACACTTCATAAGTCTGGAATTCCAACACGGGAATGATGAAGCTCAGGCCCAAACTTTTCCATCAAATACAGATCAGGAGTTTGAGACTAGCCTAGCCAACCCCATTCTCTACTAAAAATACAAAAATTAGCCGGGTATGGTGACACACACCTCCAGTCCCAGTTACTTGGGAGGCTGAGGCAGAAGGATCCCTTGAACCTGGGAGGTGGAGGTTGCAGTGACCTGAGATCGTGCAACTGCACTCCAGTCTGGGCTACAGAGTGAGACTTCATTTCAAAAAATGAAAAATAAATATCAGCCTTGAATTACCTTCTGATTTATTAGATACTATTAGGCAACATTTCAAAAACCTCTTTTCCTGCCCAGAAGGGTATTTTCAGGAAAATTAGAATAATTGAGAATTATCTAAATCTATTGTGTCAGACTTCAAATTATGAGCTCCCAGAGAAGGGAGAAAGATGCATTCTTCAAGTAAGGGCAAGAATTGCTGGTCTGCTATCAAAGCTTTCTAGTGGTCTCCTACTGACATTCTTTACGATATTTTAATTAGGATGATATCTCAGAGATCACAGAGAAAAGACAAGCAAAAATTCAGTCCTCAAGAAAATAACATTGGCTATGAACTGCAACTGAAGTACGGCTTTGGCAAACCAGGTGGCAGCCTGCAAGGCATGGTGTAAGGACTCCCAGGCAGGGCCAATTTCTGGGGCTGAATGGGCCATTCAGCAAGTGGCTTCATGTTCTTGGAAAGCCTCCTGTTTTGACATTTTCTACAAATAAAATTATACATAAAGTTGTGTGTGTGTGTGTGTGTGTGTGTGTGTGTGTGTGTGTGAAGAATTAATTTTGCCAGCCAGTAAGTAAGTTTACACATCCTAGATAGGTTACAATTTTAGTTTAGCACCATGTGAACCTTTACAACTTTGGAATATGGTCTCAGTCCCCTAGTATGTCTCAGAGGTGCTAGTCCTAGAAGGATGACTTTTTCCGCTTTTTTGGGGTACCCACAGGCTTACAGCTTACAGAGTCCTTCCAGGTGTGATCAAGACAATTAAACGCAAATAACATTGAAGGAGGAGCACAATGGTAAGCCTGTATGAATGACATTTGAGGTAGGCTGCAAAGAAGAGATTGAGAAATGATAAGAATCCAGGAACCTGGGTTGATTTTTTTGTGACCCTAAATGAGTCTGACTTTGAGCCTTGATTTAGTCATTTAAAAAATAAGGTTGAATTAAGTCTAAATTCCTTTTTAGTATCTTCAACCTTGAATACACATTAGAGTCACTACAGGTAAAGTATTTAAAGCAGAACCAGTTAGGGTTAGGTCACCAGTTCCTCTGGTGATTCAAATGTTAGGAACCCCTGCTCCAGGCAAACCAACATTTTCTGATGAATTAGTTGACTAGTATTAATAGCTAGGAGGTCATTCTAAGAAGGGGAAGCAGTGAACATAGGTTTCAGAGTAGGAAAGTGCCCTGTCTTAAAGAAACAGTGAGCAAATTAACCGTGGCAGAGAGACAGTTCAAGGCAGGGCGATTTGGTAGAGAGATAATGAGAGCCACATATGTAATTTTACATTTTCTAGCATCCACATTTTAAAAAGTAGAAACAAGCATGTAGAATTAATTGTAATAATATATTTCATTTAAACCAATATACAGGTAAGCACATAATCAATAGATGTGATTTAATTTTGTGGGCGTATTCAAAAAGTGAAAACAGGTTAACTTCATTTTAATGCTATATTGTATTTAATCCAATATATCCAAAATAGTATCATTTCAACATACAAACAATTAAAAACTAATGAGACATTCTTACATTTTTTTTTTCTATTTAGATCTTCAGAATCAAATGTGTACTTCACGCTCACATTACATTACAATTTGAACCAACCACATATCAACGGCTCAATTAGCCACATGCAGCTAGTGGTGACCACGTTGGACAGCACAGGTCTGGACCTTGTTATTCAAGTGTGGTTTGTGGACCACACCTTGGGTATTACCTGAGAGCTTGTTAGAAAGTCAGAATTTCAGTCTCCATCCCGTACCTATTGAATCAGAATCTGCATTTTAACAAGATCTCTAGGTGTAATTTGTTTACATGTTAAAGCTTGAAAAAGTCCTATCTTTCCCATAACAACTGTCAACTTTCACCTGTATTAGCATAACAGCCTCTTAACTCAGTGCCTTAACCCCTTGGAGATCTGGCCACTGCCTACTTTACTGGCCAATTTACAACAAATTTACCCTCTAGTCATAATAAACTGCTCTCAGTGACTCAAGTCAGCATGTCCTCTTATACTTCTGAGCATTTGTACATGTTCTTTCTTCTAGGAGTTCCCTCCATCTGCACACTCCCCCCGCCTTCTCATGACTGAGTCCTAACTGAATTTCAGCTTTGATGTCATTGTCTGAGGGCAATTTCCATAACCCATCCTTCTAGATCCCCTCAACTTTTCCATTCCCTTGCATTTCTCTGTTTCATCATTTTCTGTTATGATTTAGAAATGTTAGTCCGTTCTTTCTGCTGGAGGGAAGATCCATGATGATAGGGACATCATATGTCCTAGTCACTGTTCCATCCCAAGCACTCAGCACAGAGTTGGCACATAGGAGGTGGTGGGGTTCAATATGTTTTTGTTGGAAGGGATTGAGGAAAGAAGAAAGGCATGAGGGCAAGAAGTGAGCAAAGGAAGGAAGATAGTTTCTTCCCAAATGTGAAGCCAAAATCATAGTTTCATTTAGAAAATTCTCTATTTAACACCGAGCATCTGAACCAAAGGATGCAGAAGAAAAGGGAATCAACATGGATCAAAAACTACTGCACCATGTACCTTAGAGACCACATCTGCTTGGGAGTCAGGCCATGCGGATTTAAGGGCCAATCATCTGGACAAGTCACTTCACATCTCCAAGCTTCAGTTCACCCACCTATGAATAGGGATGATAATGCTTACATCGGGTAGCAGTTGTGAAAATTAAGTGAAAAGATGCATCTACAAAGCATCATAAACCTCAAGTGCTATAAAACAAGAAAGAATTGTGGTTCTCTTCCCAGACATTGCAACCCCTCACCAGCTCCTCTCCAGGCACTGAGTTTCATTTTCCACTTGAGTTTAGAAGTCAAATATTTAGCTGTGCTAATGGGGTATTGGATCTTTTTATTATGGCCCCACCACTCAGTGTGTGCAGCTTTGCCGAGATAATAAAAGATGTTAGACCTGGTCTCACAGCTGCTTAATGCAGAAATGCTGTGGGAACACACCTGGGGTGCGGCTTCGAATGGAATCAATGGTGAAGTCAGCCATGTCCCCAGCAGAGATAAAAGCATTAATATGCTATTTGACCCTCAGCCCGCACTAGCATGATGTTGATTAAAATTATTTTCTGCAGTTTGACTTCTTGTTTTAACGAGAAAATTTGTAAAGGGGTGTGTGTGTGAGTCTGTGTGTGTCTGTGAGAGAGAGAGGTTTTCA
This sequence comes from Colobus angolensis palliatus, assembly GCF_000951035.1. Taxonomy (NCBI): domain Eukaryota; kingdom Metazoa; phylum Chordata; class Mammalia; order Primates; family Cercopithecidae; genus Colobus; species Colobus angolensis. The sequence continues at coordinate 1,631,464 of NW_012118644.1, forward strand.
TAGGAGTTAGATTTGATACTTCTGCTTGATGTCTGCTCTCAGATCTAGTTTTGATGGCACACATTTTACAGTCCAGTGGCTAGGATGGACCACAGGGAGGTCAGGTCCACTGCCCCTCCCTCCCTGCATCACCTTCTGTGCTAGCACGCGTGTGCATTTGTGTGTGTGCATACCTGTCGGTTTCAGCCTGTTTTATCTGCGATGAAGCAGAAAGCCTCTGCTGCCCAGTTGATGTGTGTGATAAGAAGAGCTGCAGGTACAAGTGAGTGTGCCAGACCTCTATGTGGGTGCACATACACATAAAAACACATGTGGGAGGGTGTTGGATGCAAATGGGCATGGGTAGTAACTACTAAGGAGACTTATTTGATGAGGAAGAGGTGAATCATATACTACCTAATAGGAGGTGTGTGCATATATGGCATACCTTTACGTGTGAATCACAGTTCTAGGGTGGGAGGTCCTGTATGTGAAACAAGTGACCATTTGAAGGGAGGGGTGCATAGACATGGATTTACGCACAAGACTATGACCAGATTCTTATCAAACATCACCCATAAATCAAACAAGGTGCTTGTGGCCCAATGCAGGACATAAGGCTATGAACAAGACAGCCAAGATCTCTGCCCATTTAAAGCTTACAGTTTATGACAGGGTTTTCCAACAGTGGCACTATTGAGTTTTTGACCAAATAATTGTTTGCTGAGGGGACTGTTCTGTGTATCATAGGGTATTTAGCAATATCCTTGGTCTCTACCTAGGAATAGCATCTCTCAGTTGTGACTACCAAAAATGTCTCCAGTCATGGCCAAATGTCCCTTGCAAGCAAAATTACACCATATGTGGACAATCACTGGTCTATGGGGAAAGATAGATATTAAACAAAAACAATCACAAAATATATAAGCAACTTCGTGTGGTGAGAGAGGTGTGCAGGGAGCTATCAGAGTGTATAACTAGGATAAGCTAGTCAGACCACCAGGGGTGAGGGGTTAGGAAAGGCCTCTGGGAGAATGAGATAAATAAATGGGGCATCAAAGATGAGTATGACTCAGCTGGGTGAAGTGAACGAGAACAAATGTTCCAGAAAGAGGGAACAGTAAGTGAAGAAAGGCCCTGACGGAGGAAGGAAGGAGCATGTCATTCAGAACAAAACCAGACAAAACACTAGCGGAGCCCTGTGGGGGTGGGGTGAATAGGAGCAGGGAAGGGGGAGTGATGAGACAAGCTCTTGGGGTGGGACCTAAGCTCTCTGTTGCCAGAATAAGCCAGCAGAAAGTGGGTCAGAAGATGTGGGCATTGGATGGTGGCATGCTGCACGTTATGGCGGTTCTGAGGAGACTCTGGGTCTCTGCAAGAATGTTGCAACTGTAGGAACAGAAATGCCAATGAAGCCTACAGGCCCTGCTTACACCTGAGGCCCCTGCTTAATGAGGGGAACTTAGGGCAGAATGGAGTCAGCCCCAGCTGGTCTATGAGATCTTTTTGTGAGAGCAGGTGGTTGCAGTTTTGCAGTGGAGAGCATTTCCACTTACTTTTGAGATACACCTGGGGCTCCAGCCATTACTCAGGCTCACCCACAGAACTGCACAACCCCCTACCATCTACACACATGCACTCAGTTACCCAACTTCACCTGCTTACAATTAACCAATAAATAATGGACAGCATAAAATACATCAAGGCCTTTCGCAATTGATATTCCCAAGGCTGTTTATTTGACTTACAGGTGATGCAGTGGAAGCTCTGAGACATGACAAACCCTGCCCATAGCGACACAGTCAGGCCATGGGCATGGTGGGGATTTTAACAAAGGACTGGCTGACCTCAAGGTCACATGAGGTCACATGCCTCTCCCTCCCTGGGAAGAAGTGTGCATGTGCCATCTGCCATCAAGTCAGTCCCTTCTTTGTAAACTTGCAGCTATTTCACAGACCTTTACCAGGATACTCACCCCAGTCCAGGCTCCATGACACCGCAAGACTAGCCAGCAGCTTCCCTGCTTAAAATCAGTCCTCCTTCCATAGTGTTCAGGAAAATAAGTTTCCCTTAAGGCTCTCTTCTGCCATCTTTGCAGCCTCATTTCTGCAGCCCCATCTTGGCTGCTCTCAGAGAAACCATGCTGTCTTGCAACTTCCAGTCTTTGTATATGCTGTTTTCATCTCTAGGAATGCCCTGGCCCCCTTTCATCCTTTTGTTTGAAAACCCTTTCTTCTCTTTAAAAATTTAGCTCATCTATCACGTCCTGCAGAGCTTTCCTTGACCAACCCTGAGACATGCACACATACACACTATCCTTCTATCCTTCCTCCCTTAGCCAAATGAGTAGACTCTTACTGCCTGCCCAGTACCTGGTGCTTCCTCCACCCAAACCCCTTGCATCCCAGATTGGAACTGTCCATTTACAAGGCTGTTTCTGTCATAACTCTAGTGGGTCCCCCAGTGCAACCTTTCTTCTCTGTATCCATAGCCTACGGTAGATGTTCAAGGTATACTTTTGTGTTCTGCTGCTACACATCCCTCTGAAAAGTGCCTTGACTGTCTTTATAAGCATGAACCTCCAAAGTAAATCATGCCAGGTCAGTAAATCATGCCTTGCTGAAATCATTAGGCCCCATTTGACAGAAAGCATGGCATGACAGGTGAGGACTGGAGCAACAGGAGAAGGTATGAAGTGTGGGTTGCATTGGGGACCGGTGTTCATCAATAAGTGATCAACAAAGCTTATCAGGAGGAGTTTGCCGACATTTGCCTCCTTTGATTTGTCCTCACACACTAGTACAGAAAGGTGTATAAGCCCATACATCAGTTGTGATTTCCAGGGAGAGGGAGCCACTGGAGCTTATGTAAGCCTGGGGACTTTCTTCAGGAATCCACCCACAATGGGGGCCCAGGGACTGTTGACTGTCCCAGCTCAGAGATGGCAGAAAATATGGTGATGCGGACAACTCAGCCTTCTGAGGAGCACTCAAGTACTCTTCTATTAACCTGTTTAGTTAGTTTCTCTGTTCGCTTCCAATGAACCAAATTATTTCTGTCCTTCTGGTTTCAATTCTCAAAGGAGAAATCTGATGGATTCAGGTCACCCTACCAGGACAAGCTATTTCATGCTTCACTACCAGCCAACGAACTGATTCTCCTTATATCAAGTGACTATGCATAGTCCAATTAGCAAGTACATCTACCTACAAACAGAAGGGCACTATTCATGGGGCAGTTTTGTTTAGAAGGGGAGATTGGGCATAGCAGATACAATAACCAATGTGTTCCATAGCAGCCTGGTTAACCACATCAGATAAGGCAAGTTCAGTGAGTTGGAGCCTGGAATAGTCCCAACTATTGGAGTAGACACTGAGGACCAGAATTCCCATTTGGAAGGACATTTCTTCTAAAAGATAAAGTCACTAGAGGTTGTGGTAAGATGCAATGGGATCAATGTCGTGGGCTTCGGGTTTATATTGTGAGGAATTTAGTGTTAAATGATCATACGGCACTTGGTATGTTTGTTTTAAAACTACTGTGGCCTGATACTATCTGAGTATCTTGAAAGTCTAGATCATGTCTTACCCATTTTTACTGACCAAGGACCTGGAACAGAATCAATGGTAAAAATGAGTTTATTAAACTGAACTAAATTCCTTAATATCTGTTTAAGTCTACCCCCCACCTTTTATTTTGGGGGGGGCAGGGACAGAGTTTCCCTGTCACCCACACTGGAGTGCAGTGGCGCACTCTTGGCTCTCTGCAACCTCCACCTCCCAGGTTCAAGCGATTCTCATTTCTCAGACTCCTGAGTAGCTGGGATTACAGGCATGCAACACCATGCCCAGCTAATTTTTGTATATTTAGTAGAGACGGAGTTTCACCCATGTTGGCTAGGCTAGTCTCGAATTCCTGACCTCAAGTGATTGGCCCGCCTTGGCCTCCCAAAGTGCTGGGATTACAGACATGAGCCACTGTACCCAGCCTTGGTCTGTCCTTTCTTTCACCAGCTGGCAAGCTCTTTGAAAGAGGGCTATGTCCTATTTATCCTGTTATCCCCCAATTAACCTAGCACAGGGCGTGACAAGTAGTGAGTGCTCAATAAATGCCTGTTGAGTATGTTTTTATAAAGCACACCACATACAGAAGTCTCTCAGTTATTTCTTTCATTTTCTTTGCAGCTCCATTTCCTTGTCTCTCCTTTTTTAACTTTTAAGTTCAGGGGTACAAGTGCTTGTGAAATAGGTAAACTTGTGTCCTGGGGGTTTGTTGTACAGATTATTTCATCACCCAGGTATTAAGCCTAGTACCATTACTTTTCCTCATCCTCTCCCTACACCCTCTGAAAGACCCAGTGTGTTCTCAGTTATTTTTAACACCCCCAGACCTCCTATATATTCATGACAATATCAATTATGATATCTGGAAATCATAACTGATGGATGGGCTTATACACCTTTCTGTACTAGTGTGTGAGGACAAATCCAAGGAGGCAAATGTCAACAGACTCCTCCTGATAAGCTTTGCTGATCACTTATCAATGAACACCGGTCCCCAATGCAACACACACTTCATACCTTCTGCTGCTTCCCCAACCCTCACCTGCCATGCCATGTTTTCTGTCAAATGGGGCCTAATGATATCAGCAAGGGACTGACCTGGCATTGACTCCAGAATTGATATTTTTGCTACACTTAAGAGTTTAGGTTTTATACTGTATAAGATACAAATCCAGGTCTACTATTAACTAGCCAGGTGACCTTGAACAAGTTATTCCCTGTATCTGAGTCTCATTTTTAAAGTGGGAATACTAATATCTACCTTATAGGGTTGTGGTGTGTATTGAGAGGGTTAATACATAGTAAAGTGTTTACCCCAGTACCTGACAGATAATAAATGCACACTAAATTTGTATCACGCATATTTTGTTTCATGTACAAACACACTCTACAAATAGTTCCAAATATACACGCACAAATCCAGTAGTTATTTTTAACTCATGATTTGTTTATCTGGAGTGGTTTCAAAACTTAATTCTTTGCTTCAAAACTCTCAGTCAATTGATAGCTTCCTCAGAAGAACCAACAAGTCCCAAGATACTGCTCATGAGCTGACACAGACCTTCTCACTCATGAGTAAAGGTCTTCTTTGCTTTCTTAATTCTTTTACAGCTTCTCCTGAATATTGATTGCCTGTGGTAGCCAGTGGACAATCTTCCAGGGACTCCTGCTACACACTGCAAGTGTATATGTCATTTGGGCACTAAATCCAGCCACATGACTGCCCCTGCATCTGGCATGCCCTTCGTCCATCTTGATCCTAATGATATCCCAAATATTGGCCACCCTGGGAATAGTGATAGTGAAGAGAAAAAAAGAATGATGACAGAGAAGAAAAATAACCTATGCTGAATTTTAAGCCGAGTTCCAAGCCCTGTGCTAATGGCTTCATAGAGATTAATAAGACATGGAGCCTCCCATGTGGAGCTCACAATGGGATCATGACATGGTATGGATTTTGGAAAAAAGCCATGACACAGAAGACAGCACATTTTGTTCTACTGATAGGATCAGCTAAGACTTCCCAGGACAGCTGACACTTGATCTGGGCCTTCAAGGGTGATCCATGCATGTGATTAATCATTCATTTTGTCATTCATTAATTCATCCATCAATCAAGTATGAATTTTGTGTTAGGCTTTTGACTAAGCACTGGGCATACAGAGATAACTAAACTTGATTCTATGCACCCATTCACACACCCTGATGGTGGGGAGGGGAACACACAAATGACTATTGCGTACAGTATGACATAATGATGGCAGAAATTAGTCATATTCTAGGCAAAATTGGATCATTCATGGGAAACATACCTAAGTTTTCATGTGATGATTAAGGGAGATGTCATAGTAAAATATGAGTTAAATTAATAATAAAATAAGTAATTCAGCAAGTACGTTTTTGTGCCAGGCATTGTGCTCCATACTTCACATGTATTAACTGACTGAATCCCCATAATAACCAAAAAAGGTAGGGGACATTCTCTCCTTCATAAAGAGAAGACAACTGGAAACTCACAGAGGAGTTAAGCCATTTGTCAAAGACAGTAGGCAGGATGTGGAAAGTCAGTATACAGTGTATATCAAGAAGTCAGTATCAGATCTACTTAATACCAAAATTTTCCCTCTTAGCTGTTACTGATACTGCCTGTGTTTCCCTGAAACCCAGGGGAGATCCAAAGTAAAAGGAATTCTAGGGAGAAGGAATTTCACATACAAGGCAGACAGGTGGAGGAGTCCACAGATTTGGAAACCCACTAATGAATGTTGCTGGTTGAGAAGGGGTTGGGTGGGAGTGAAAGCTGAAGGACATGACTCTGGAGATGGGGGGACAATGTAATAGGGGGCATTTTTTGCTACACTTAAGAGTTTAGGTTTTACACTGTATACCAGGTGACATGGAAAGATTTTGAGCAAGAGCAAGATAAAACCAGATCTGACCACGGAAATATGGACTGCGGCAGAGGCTAGGACCTTTGAATGCCAAGCATAGAAATGTTTGCAGTTATGTGTAAAAGTATTGGCAAGAGTTAAAAGAAACCCTCTTTTGCCTTTCTCTTTCTGCCTGTCAATCTAATCCATTGGAATGGAAGGTTTTTGAGTTTATTTGATTTCAGGAAATGATATATTCTTTATGTTTTTTTTTTTTTCCTCTCTCTATCTTCATTTTCCCCCTGGACTACATATCATTGCATGCAGTGGCCTGCAGGTTCTCGGTTTTCACTGAGAAATGTACGTTTGGGTTGTTGGGCCTGTAAAACATGAAATTAACCAGTGTCATATCTTTCACGCCCTCCTCCCTGCTCACCCAGGAGCCTAAATTAAATTTCACACTGAACAATCTGAGCAGCTGCCATACTCCACAGACAACCAGCACACGGTTTTGATGGCCTCAAGGTGGACGTCTCTGTCACCAGGCTCTGTGTCAACTCTGGTGCCTCTGTCTTGATGGCAACATATAGCTGATTGTCGACTTGGTTTAAAGCTGCTATAAACTCCCCTAGGACCAACAAGATCCATCCCTGAGTACCTGAGTGTTTGCACAGCCATTTACAGCTTGCAAAGCAGCATCCATGCCAGCCCTCAGAGCAGGGAATGTTATACACATCTTGAAGACTGGGAAACGAAGGCTTTGAGAGATAGCCAAGGCCACATAGTGAGGCCAACACACTCTCCACCAGGCCAGTGGTCCTTTGAAGATGTCCTGTGACATCTTCAAATAGGTTTGTAAAGCTAGCAAGGAAAAACCTAATAAAAAGTCTGTGCCTTGGTAATTTCCTAAAAATGGAAATTGTCACTATTTTCTCCTTCAACTTCTCCCTTGTTTTGGTCCCCATCATCTTTTCCAATTTTCTAAGAACCATGTAATCATTATTCCAATGGCCTCTGTAATCTCTCTCTTTCACTGGCTCTCCTGGGATGGTGTTGCATGCTGGTGGCTGCACAGTTCTGAGGTCTCTGGGGCAGCCTCACCTTCACAACTTCACTAGACATAACCCTGGTAAAAGCTCTCTGTTGCAGCCTGCCCCTTTGGCAGCTCTCTGTCTAGCCCCTGAGGCTTTCTGAGGAATCCTTTGAAATCTAGGTGGGGATAGCCATGCCTCTGAGTGTACTGAACTCCTGAAGAGTTAGCACCATGTGGGCATCACCCCCATGTCTAGGTCTGGCTTAACAACACTTCTGAGACCCTGACTCTACCAATCTGTACTCTTCATCCTTAATCCTTTATCCAGAACATCCATCTGTTCAAGTCATTTCCATCTCAGCCTCTGTTCAAATTTCCCATCTACAAAAATGTGTTTTCTTATCTTCATCATAATTAATCTCTCCCTATGCCATGGTCCTGTAATCTTCTTTTAATACATCTACTAAAACTTTCCATGTATTTCACTCTGTAACCATGCAGCCCAAGGCCAGGGGCTTTCCTAGTTCATATTGGATCTCTATGCAAAGCAATGTTTTGCATACAGCAGTTACTGGTGTATGCTTTACTTGACACACCAAATAAAAACACATTATTGTGCTTCATCTTTCAGTGTCAGCTGAGTGAAAGGATCTAAACTGATTTAAGAGATTACCTTGGTATGGACAGTTAATCTCATGAATAAACGTGGCAAATGCATCTGATAGGCGCTAATTAGTAATATTACTCCCAGGCTTTGCTTACATTTTATGTTGCCTACAGCACAGTAAGTTGACAAACTTTGGGTGAAAGGAGGTTCCAGAGGGAGAAAAGAAGACAAACCTTTCTAGTGGTGAAGAATAATGATACTAAAAGGGATTTTTTAGTTTATCTAGTTTAAAATGTAATGCCTTCTGCATTGTTCTTCCCCAAATAAATTTGTTTTCAATTGCTGTTTGAACTTCTTCTGAGGCAAGGAGGTCAGTGTATAATAAAACATGCCCTCTCATAATGGACTCTCATTGAGAGACAAACTTCCTTAATCAAGCCCAAATTTCCTTTTATTTTTTATTTTTTATTTTTTTTTGAGATGGAGTATCATTCTGTTGCCTAAGCTGGAGTGCAGTGGCAAGATCTCGGCTCACTGCAACCTCCACTTCCCAGATTCAAGAGATTCTCCTCCCTCACCCTCCTGAGTAGCTGGGATTACAGGTTCCTGCCACCACACCTGGCTAATTTTTGTATTTTTTGATAGAGAGAGGGTTCCACCATGCTGGCCAGGCTGGTCTTGAACTCCTGACCTCAAGGGATCCACCCGCCTCAGCCTCCCAAAGTGCTGGGATTACAGGTGTGAGCCACCATGCCCAGCTTAAATTTTTTCTTCCATACAATGGTCCTGGTTCTGCCCTCAGAAATTCCGTAGAACAAGCCTAAGTATTCCTTCCAGGACACACACTTCAAAATATCTAAAAACAACTCTCAGGTTTTTCTCATTTTTTACTTTCTTTATTCCACCTATTCTACAGAAGTTTATATTGAGTTTCAGAGAGAAGAAAGAACTTCCCCAAGTGCTATGGTCTGAATGTCAGTGTCTCCCCCAAATTCATATGTTGGAACCTAATATCTGGTATGATAGAGTTAAGAGGTAGGACCTTTGGGAAAAGATTAAGTCATGATGACTCTCCCCTCATGAGTGGGCTTAGTGCCCGTATAAAACAGGACTGAGCAAACTCCCTTGCTCGTTTGTCACATGCGGATTCAGTGAAGAGGTGCCATCTATGAGGAATAGGCCCTCACCAGATACTGAATCTATGGATACCTTGATCCTGGACTTCTCAGTCTCTGAACTGTGAGCAATATATTTATGTTGTTTTTAAATTACCCAGTCTCAGGTATATTGTTATAGCCATAGAAACAGATTAAGACACCAAGATAACAGAAAGTTTGAGCCAGAACCATTATTCTGGTAGCCTTTCCATTATACTATGAAGAGTGTGATGTTTTATGTGCCAAGTGCTCACTTGGCTAGGCTATATGATCAAGTTACAAAATTAAACATTAATGTAAGTGCTTCTATGAAGGTATTTACTAGACGTGGTTAACACGTGCAATCAGTTGATTTCAAAGGAGAGTATTCTCCATAACCTGAGCCTCATGCAATTAGTTGAGAACCTTAAGAGCAAGACTAAGGTCTTTCAGAGACAGAAGAAATCCAACAGTGAACTATAGTTTCTATACAAGAATTTCCAGTCTGCTGGCTTTTCCTATGGTGGGGTGGGGGTGGGGGTGGAGAGAGAGAGAGAGAGAGATACGTGTGTGCATGTGTCTGTGTGAGCGTGTGTGTCCTACTGATTAGGCTTCTTCAGTCTGCTTTTGCTACTTCTGTACTTGAAGCCTGACTGATACAAGGAGCTTTACTGAAACACTTTGGTATATGGGGGAGGATGCCAGACCCCAAGACAGGACTTAAAGTGAAGACATTTGTGGAAAGGGAGCCTTTGACTCCTCTCACCTGCTGCTATGGAAGAAGCTGCTCCTTCTAAGCCCAGGGCTGGCCATAGCCACATTGCTGGGACAGTGGCTGCCTTACATCAGAACAGAGTCCATACACTCAAGAGTGTGTGCATAGGGGGAGCCAGGCCCTTCCCATGCTCTCAGGAGCCACTCTGGCTCCCTCACAAGCAGGCTTTTGGCTCTTCCTTCTGGCGCACCAGACTGCATCTGGGAGAAAGAGCAGGCCAGACTGCGTTTCTCCCCTAGGCTAATGAGATATATCACATGCAGGTGACACTTGGGTCAGGCAAGCACCTGCTCTTCTGTGCCCTGAGGCTTTCTACTAACCTGGGAAGGAATTTGCTGCTGCAGCTTATGCTGGAAAGGTTAGCTGAGAATTCCTTGTAGTGGTGAAGACTTGGAATGCTTTTAAAACCGCCCCAGGACACCAGTAAGTGCAGAATTCACTGGGGATGGGGGTAGAGAGAGGAGGGAATCAGGATTCTGGAACCAGCTCTCTTGTTGGGAGGAAGTTTAGTGGAGTAATAAGAATATTTTTGTATATGTGTTGGGCTGCATAAGATATAATTTTGGATCTCTTACTCATTACTTTTGTGACTTCTCTGAAACTCAGTTTCCTTATTTGTGAAACAGGGATAAAAAAATGCAGCTTCTTCATAGGATTTCTGTAAGGGTTAATTAACGCAAGCAAACAAGCAAACTACCTATAAACATGTATAACATGTAAATTTCCTGGCACATAAGTGCTCAGTAAATGAGCAGATTGTTATTGCTATCTTTTCATTCCTAAAACGTTTGACTGAGGTTTCATTTGTTCCCAGCCATGATTAGAAATGATTGCCTTTAGCAGACAGGGTAGTGATGAAGATCATAAGTGTTATCATCAAGCAAATAGGGTCTCTCCCTCTGTATTAGGCCATTTGTGCATGCTGAAAAGAAACACCTGAAGTGTTTCATTTATAAGAAAAGAGGTTTGTTAGGTTCATGGTTCTGCAGGCTGTACAGAAAGCATAGCAACATCTACTTCTGGGGAGGCCTCAGGAGTCTTCCTTTTGTGGTGGAAGGCAAAGAGGGAGCAGGCATGTTACATGATGAAAGCGGGAGCAAGAGAGAGTGGGGTAGGTGCCATGCACTTTTAAACAACCAGATCTCACAGGAACTCAATCACTATCTCGAGTATAGCATCAAGGACATGGTGTTTGTGATGGTTAATACTGAGTGTCAACTTGATTGGATTGAAAGGTGCAAAGTATTGATTGATCCTGGGTGTGTCTGTGAGAGTGTTGCCAAAGGAGATTAACATTTGAGTGAGTTGGCTAGGAAAGGCAGACCCACCCTTAATCTGAATGGGCACCATCTAATCAGCTGCCAGCACGGCCAGAATAAAAAGCAGTAAAAAGACTAGACTGGTTTAGCCTCCCAGTCTACATCTTTCTCCTGTGCTGGATGCTTCCTGCCCTCAAACATCGGACTCCAAGTTCTTTGGCTTTGGGACTTGGACTGGATTCCTTGCTCCTGAACTTGCAGATGGCCCATGTGGGACCTTGTGATCATGTGAATGTAATACTCCTTAATCAACTCCTCTTTATATATACATCTATCCTATTAGTTCTGTCCCTCTAGAGAACCCTGACTAATATGGTGCTAAACCATTCATGAGAAATCCACCCCCATAATCCAGTTGCCTTCCACCAGGCCCCACTTCCAACACTGGGGATTATATTTCATTTTATTTATTTATTTATTTATTTATTTTGAGACGGAGTCTCGCTCTGTCTCCCAGGCTGGAGTGCAGTGGCCAGATCTCAGCTCACTGCAAGCTCCGCCTCCCGGGTTTACGCCATTTCTCCCGCCTCAGCCTCCCGAGTAGTTGGGACTACAGGGGCCCCCCACCTCGCCCGGCTAGTTTTTTGTATTTTTTTAGTAGAGACGGGGTTTCACTGTGTTAGCCAGGATGGTCTCGATCTCCTGACCTCGTGATCCACCCGTCTCGGCCTCCCAAAGTGCTGGGATTACAGGCTTGAGCCACCGCGCCCGGCCGGGATTATATTTCAACATGAGATATGGGTGGGGAAAATATCCAAACTATATCACCCTCTTTGTGACTTTGAGCAAGTAATTTTACTGTTGTCTCTGTTAGTTCCTAATATAAGCATAATGATACCTAGGATGTCGACATAACATAATAGGCATAAAGATGGGCACTAGAGTTGAGCTTCCAGAATTTGAACCCCAGCTCTGTTTCTCGATAGCAGTATGGCCTTAGAATCTCTCTTCGCTGCAGTATCCTCATTTATAAACTGGAGATAATGATAGTGACTGTCTCCCTGGGCTGTCATAGCGACTAAATGCGTTAACACACATGAAATACTTAGAAGAGTGCCTAGCTCTTAGTAAGAACCTGGTAAATGTCAACTATTCCCCCTTGTGCTTTGAGTAAGGACTAGATGAGATAGTACCTTTAAATATCTGGTACCCAGCAGGTGCACACTAAAATAATAGTGATTGCAGTGGTTGTTATTTCTTATAATATTGATAATAATAACAAGAACATCATCATATTCTGACTTCTGCAGACCTGACACACTTTCTGTAAGGTAAAGTTTATCCCCAAGTCTTCTGTTTTAATCTCTTTCAACTTTCTAGAAGACTGATCTGGCTGAGTTTCAGCTCCATGTGCTTCTCTGTTAAAATATAAAGTCTTCAGTAACTTCCATCTACAAAATAAAATCCAGCTTCTGGGCTTTTTGAACCTCAATGATCTCTTCCTCAATGAGCGTTTCCAGCTTTATTTCCTAGTCTTATGCTGCTCCTCATCTCTTCTCTGCTTTCATTGCACAGTCTGGGTGCCCCCGTCTGCATGCAGGGAGTTTGCATCTTTTGATGGACCTGAGACTACATTCGACATCAGATCATCCAGTCTGAAATGGTGTCAGCCTGGACAACTGAAGATCATAATCATAACAGCAGCCAGGCATGGGGTGCCTGCTGTGTATCAGACCCTGTGCTAAGTACTTTACATGTAGTCGGTCCTTTCAATTTAATAGTCCCAGTGACTCTGTGAGGCAAGGATCGTTAGTATCTTTTCACAGATGAGGCATCCAGCACTCAGCCTGGTAAAATGACTTGTCCAAGGTGCTATGACTAGTTCAGGACTGAGCTGCTGATGAACTTGATGGTCTATATCCCTTGCTGCTTATGCATTTTTTAAAACTTTTTATGTAAATACAACATATGTAGAAAAGTGGAAATCTCATAAATGCATAGCTTGATGGATTTTTATGATCTGAATAGATCTGTGCACTGAAATCAAGAAAGAGAACATGAACAGCACCCCAAAAATCTGTATTATGATCCCTTCTAGTCACTATTTTTCTGATGGTGACCACTATTACAATGTCCATTGATGGGTTATTTTTTCTGTTTTTGTACTTCTCTGTATTTATTTTTCATTTTTGTACATTACATTTATGTAATTGAATCATTCTGTATGTATTCTTTTGTGCCTAAATTCTATAGTGCAACGTATATGTGTAAGACTTATCCATACTTTTGCTTTCAGCTTTAGGTCATTTATTCTCATTCTTGTAAAGTGTTTCATGTAGGGTGACTACAAATTCAGTGTTGGATGGATCTGACCATGTACAAAGCATCCATAGAGAAAATCTCTGAATCTGAATAAAGGTCATAACATTTAACAAGTGAAAAAATAGGATGGATACTATGAATATAAGCAAGCTATAGATGTGTTAAAAAGTAAAAAGGGATGGGACAAGCTAACACCCTTCAAGTTCAACACTTGATACATGTAGCATCATTTTTTAATTTTATAATGACATGATGTGAGATCTATGATCTTAACAAATTTTTAGCTGCACAATACGTTAGTGTTAACATTAGGAGCTACCATGTTATGAAGCAGATCTCTAGAGCTTATGCATCTTTCTTAACTGAAACTTTGTGTCTATCAATTGGTGACTGCCATTTCCCTGGAAATCACCACACTGCTCTTTGATTCTATGAGTTTGACTATTTTAGATATATTATATCAATGTATTATATTAAAGATTGTGTTTCATTTGGAGCCCAGCAGCTCCTGCACATGAACATGAATTCTGAAATATTTCAGAGAACTTCCTTAGAAAGATATAGGCCCCAAATCAGGCATGGAGTAAATCATTCATGCCCAAGAGTCAAAGATCCCCAACCCTACTTACTACTCTGGTCTCACTGACCTTCTAACCTCCGTGATCTGGACACTACCTATTTCCTTCTGAGCTGGACGTGAGACCATGGGCTGCCTAAACACGTAGCTCATTCTACAAACATCCTGTTCAGTGGACTTTAAGTATCCTTTTAACTGTTTTGCTGTGTTAGTGTAGTTTCCAGTGTTCCAGATAGTGCTGCTACAAACATCCTAGTACCCAGGAATGTATTTCTGGCCTTACACCAACTATATCTCTGTATTCCATTTGATCTGAATATTGGAGCTTATGGAGACCAAGCTGCATGCACATTCTCCTTCTAGCAAGCGGGAAAATGGGCATACACTTGCGTGCAAGTTGTATTCCTTTATTGTGTCTGATAAGGAGCAATCTCTGAAAGAAGTTTAAACCTGGTGGCTAGTTACTATCACAAGGATTCCCCTCAGCGTCAATTAGATTAAGCAGAAAAAGCCTGTTATGGCATTTGCCTACCTCTTAGACAGAGTCCTAAATTATCCCCATTTAATACGTTAATTTAGGGGATCTTTTTTTTACTGTTCACTCAGCTGTAGGCCTATCAGAATGTACTTTTATTCAATAATGGGGACGTTTCTCATTTGCAGAGTAGTTTATAATTTAGGAGACAGTTGTTACAGGGGTTTATAAATGTAATATGCACACCCTTGCATGTTTTTATCTGTACCCCCTATGCTGATTTTACAGACTAGAAAACAGGCTCAGAGGTGCAGCTGTTGCCCAAGATTACAAGTCAGGCATTTTATGTAGTTCCAGTGGCCATAAGTGTCCTTTTAAAGACTAAAGCAAGGTACTTCGGCTTGCCTTTTGCCTACAACGAGATATCTTTCTGGGTGCCTACATAATTCTGTAAACAAGGAGATTATCTGGTGATTCTTACCCTAAAGAAAAAAAAATGGGGCTCAAATCGTCTCTCTCATGCTACACAGAAATGTAGGTACTTCACCAGCCACCCAATTATCTCTCAGCAACTATTTGTACACCAGGATGGCCCTAAGACATCCTTAAAGAGCAAGTTAAAGGGAAACCTCAGGTATACAAGCTACAGTCCATCAAAATTAGGCTGAACTACCTGATCCTACATCCTTGATTCCCCAAGTCCCATTACTTCTGGCACTTAGTTTTAGAAGCCACATTTCCCAACTTGAGCTTTCTTTCTTTTCTGAATCTTAGTAATTAATTGAGCTTTACTCTTGACTGTGCCTGTGTCTCCCATGTGATGTTCCACTTCTCTGGTAAGCATCCAGGTTTGAACTTTGCCATCCTCTACTCTTCTGCCTGTTAAGAGACTGGGGAATACTTTTTCTTTCTTTCTTTCTTTTCTTTTTTTTCTTTTTCTTTTTTTTTTTGGAGAGACGGGGTCTCGCTCTGTCACCCAGGCTGGAATGTAGTGGCTCATCTCGGCTCACTGCAAGCTTCACCTCCCGGGTTCATGCCATTCTCCTGCCTCAAGGCTGGGGAAGATTTGAGTCTCTTCCCTGTGAGAAAATTTCAATTCTGCTTACAACTATCACTTCTGTCTACACCTTTGGTGAAGTGGGTTGCCTTTCTGTTTGATGAGAGCAAAGGTTGATTTTCTAATTTTTCCAGTGGGATGACTGTGGTCTCCTTTCCATTTGGTATCTAAAACAGAAGATTTGCTCTTTGACCAAAAACTGGATTATTGATATCAAGGATTGGCAAACTTTTAAAATAAAAGGCCCAGATAGTAAATGTTTTAGGGTTTTTTGAGCCATTTGGTGTCTGTTTCAGCAACACAACTCTGCCATTGTAACATAAAAGCAATCATACAAAATATGTAAATGAATGAGTATGTTTGTGTCCCAACGAGATTTACAAAAACAGGCAGTAGACCAGACTTGGCTTGCATTGTTTTCAGACCCCTACTCTATAGGACCAATTCTGTTTAGAGAATGCTACTACCAATTTACCACAAGCCAGAATAATCCAAAGATTAGTTAGGACATCTGATATTTGACAGCAGGGTCACATGGCCACGTTAATGTCTCTTCACCTCACTGTCTCACATGATAGGTAGCAGGCTGGGTCAATAAAACTTCAGCATGATTTTTCTACACTGATGTTAAAGGGGAAGAAATGCTTAAGGGCAATATAGGGTAGGAGAAACTTAAGATGCTTTGAGCTGCAATAAGATATCTTGACTAAGTGGTTTACCCAAAAAGATTTCTATGATTCATATAATTAGACTAGAATCAGTTGACCTCAGGAATGTTAGAGTAGCTCTAAGCTTGTCTTCAAGGACAGAGGGATTTATTTGCTCTGCCACCCTCACGATACTGGCTTCTCATTGGCTTCTCATCTGTCACCTCCTAGTTGCAGAATTGAGGTAGAACCTCCAAGTGTCACATACTCACAGGTCTGTGTCCAAAGTATGAAGGGAGGGAATTGAGCAAAGGACCATCCCCCTATGTAGATTTACCTTTTATGATAAATTAAAATGTTTCCCCAAGAGTCCCCCCAAAAGACTTTGCCTCATGTTAGCAAGAATTAGATGACATTCTCACCTCTAACCAGTCACTGGAAAAAAAGAATAGGGATGGCTCAATGGTCTAGAACAATTACCATTCATCCTCTATGACTAAGTACATTCTTCTGGATGAAACTGGGTGTTGTATTCAAGGAAGCAGGGCAGGAGGAGGAAGCGGTGTGGGGATGGCTGATGGGTAGACACCTAAGAGTTCAGACTACAAAGAATGAGAAAAATGCCAAAACCCTCTGTGAGGGTTGTGGCAATCAGGGTCTGCTGGGTGGTATGAGGATGAGGTATTACCTTGAATTTGAGCTCTGGATAAAACATGATTCTCAGTCACAGTGGTTCTCAAACATTAGTATTCCCAAGAATCACCAGAGGCCCTTGTTGAAATGCAGTGTCCTGGACCCCTTCTCTAAGAATTTGGATTAAATAGTGCTAGAGTGGGCCAGGAATATGTTTTTGAACAAGTCCCCCAGGAGATGTTGATCTCCAGGAGATGAAGTAGGCAGCCTGCTGCTCACATTGTGGAAATCAATCACTGAATGATCTTGAAGCCTTGAGAGTGATGCACAGAATAGAAACAACAGTCATTTTAAACTTCCAGTTTTTCTTAAGAGCAAAGATGCAATTTATGTAAATACTAGTGGCACAGAGCTTCCCTTTGTGCTAAGACAGAAGTAGGATTGGGCCTCTTTGACCACAAGACTATTAAGCCAAGATGCCTCCTATCAAGTTTATCTCCTAGTATGCATATATAGAGCTGCAAGGCTTCATATGAAATCAAGAGAATGTATGTAAACATAGTTTCTAAGCTATCTGATATTTCACATAGACTCCGGAGAAGCTTGAGTTTGATTCTTAATATTATGAATTTGGACAAGAACCTAAACTTCGGAGCTTCAGTGTCTACTTAAGTGAAATAGAGAAAAATATTTTCTATGTCTTATCATAGGATGATATCTTAAAAATTAGTGAGAAAAAAGTATTGATGTAAGTAATTTATCATGGTGCTGGAAACCTCTAAATATTCAATAAATGCTAGCACTCATTACCATCTTTGTCTTCATTGTATTGGTAGTAGTGGTGATGGTTTTATTACTATTTATACATGTTTGTAGTTATTAAGGTTACCTTAGCAATTTTCTCATTTACAGATGTGAAACGGGTCCCAGCTATGCAAAATAACTTGCCAAATTTACTAAATTAGTTGGCTGAATTGAGTCTTGAGCCCAACTTGATTCTTGATTTTGTAATCAAGTTTTCTAATAATCTACATACTAAATTCATAATGAGCAAATGTGACCCAGTTTCCTGGCACAAGTTAAGAAAGCACCCAACTCTAGGGAAGGCTGTTTTATTTCAGCCCCCACATTTTCCTTCTCTCTCTTTCTTTCTCTCTCTCTCTCTTTCTCTGTCTGTCTCCCTCATCAACTTGTGCCCTGACCATTATGCAGAGGCTTACTAGGGTAATTAAAGACGGGAGTCAAGGTGCTTATTGGTGGGATCAGGAGACAAGTCGATGTGGCTCAATCTGCTGGGAATTGACTGCAATCAATTTCTCCAATGACCTGTCCAAAGCTGTAGCTGTAAAGCATTCAGTGGGCTGATCAATGGGGGCCTTGAGTGCAGCTGGAGGGAGAGACAAAGCAGTGGCAGCAGCCCAGGCAGTCTGCAATCAGCAGGCCAGCCCAAGTCCAAGGTCAGCCTCTGGATCCTCTTCCCATCTCTATACAGCTCCCTGTCAGAAGTGTCAAAACAAGATGGGGCAGCTGAAAACACATGAGAAACATTCCTGGAAGCTCTGGAGAAGAGAAAGAAAACTCATTTGCTAAAGATAATAAAAATAATAATAATCTCATATTCATCATCATAACCATAACGGCAGTGGTTGTAATAATGACAGGGCACCTGATTTTATCTTCTGCTCTCTGAATGTGAAGGTACATCTCTATACCCAAATGAAAGTCATTTAAGGGCCGTAGTTTTGCAGCAAATGGAATTCATCACATTTAATAAAATGCTAATTGATGCAGAGGAAGGAAGCCTGGTCTTTCTAGTTTTGTACGTTTGTTCATTCAATAAAAAAATAGTCAAGCATTAAGTTGTTATAGCAACTAGTATGAATTGCATCTTGCACATAGTAGGTGCTAGTTTTTTAAATGTGTAAGGCACTGTGTTATACATTGTTTATAAACGAGAAATAAATAAAATGTTCTCCTTGCTCTCAAGAAGTTCACATTCTAAAAGTAGCATGAGTTTAAATGGGGTGTTACGGTGATAAAGGTATGAATCAATTTACTAAGGAGGAAGAGGAAGGATGGATTAATTCTGATGGGGTTAAGAAGCGAAATGGATGGGGGGTACCTTGAGCTCTGATTTGAAAATTCGATATCATTTCTCTTGGTAGAAGAAAAAATTCAAAGCAGAGAGAAATGCAGAAAGCTAAGAGAGTATACAGCAAATTTTCTGGGTGGCAAGTAGTCTATTGTGCTTAGAATACTGGGTGCTTGAAGAAAAAGTTACCAAAAAAATCTGAAAAAGTGGGTAGGAGCTGAGAAGAGAAGGGTTCTTGTTTTATGCAAAAAAAATTATGTATTATCTTTTTTCATCCATTGACCAATGGAAACAGCTAAAATTTCTTCGTAGAAGAATGTCCAGTTCTTATCTGAAGTTGTATCTTTACAACAGAAGAGAGAGACGTGAACAAATTATAAAGAACAGACAATAAGACAGAGGCTCAAAGAGCTTAACTAAAATGCTTAGAACATAGCAGGAAATGGTAGATTTTGTACCCAAGCGTTTTGACTCAAATTCCATTGTTCTTTCTAATACTTTAAACCAGGGTAGTAGACAAGAGCACTGATTTTGGAATCAGAGAGGTCTGGCTTAAATCCTGGTTCTGTCACTTTCAAGCTAAGTGACAATGGCAGGTCAATTAACCTTCTTGAGGCTCAATTTCTTCATCTATAAAATGGGGACAAAATGCCTCTGTAATGGGTAGCTGTGAGAGTTGAATACAATAATATATATATAAAGATTTTAGCAGATTTCCTTGGCATAGTATAAGATTTTGATAGATGTTACATGCCATTATTATTAATACTAACTCAAATACCTTCCCCATGTTTCCTTTCTGAACCTTTCTTCCACTTCTTTTGACATCTCTTTGAATACTTTAGTACCTTGAATTAATTTTAGACATCATGATGGACTATTATAAGAGCTATTTTGGTTTGGAGGGACTTTCCCCTTACCTTTCTGAATACACCACCAGCTGAATATCATATATGATATGAAGAAAGGTTAAGGGAGATGAGAAAATGTGGAAGAGCATGCAAACTATCTTCATGTATTTTAAAAGCTGCCAGTCTTCAAATGAATGAGACTTAATACTGTTTGGCTTCAACTGTAAACATTTGGCTAGTAGGAAAAGTCACAGAGAAGTTTGCTTTATTTTAATAAAGGTAAGTTTAATGAGTGAGGCTGCCTGCCAATCAAATGTGCTAAATTCTATGAGAGTGAGTTCCCCATCACTGGAAAGATTCAAGTTGAGATTGATGACTACAAATGATACTTTTTAGCTGAAGACTAAGTTAAAGTCTCCAGGGCTCTTTTATTAAAACCATGGAGTCATCAACTTAATGTAAATAATGTAACCCATCTATAAATGTGTTCGAGTTTATAAATGAGAGGTTTGATGTAGTAGGGCATGCATACGGAAAGCTAGGGACCAAATCCAGTCTGAAGATGTATGTGGGTTTTCCAGACTAGTGGCAGACCATATTATTTCCAGTTCACTCCAGTTCAAACCATTCCCTATTGTCTTACCCTGGTGAATATTATCTATTTGCTTTAACTGCCTGACCTTGTATGATAAGAACCTAAAGTCAAGAGACTCAATTTTGTTCCCTGGCTCTGTCAGTGTTTTGCTCTGTTACTTTGGGTTAACAACTTCCCCATCTAAGCCTCAGCGCCTCGTCTGTAAAATGTGGGAGTTGGAATCAGTATCTAAGCTCTTTTTCTGCTCTACATTCTGAGATTTATTATCATCAGAAGAAAAACTCACTCTAAAGACCTTTCTTTTTCTTCTGAAAAAAGCAGTGACTTTCTCTGAGCTCCTAGAGAGCTGTGAATGCATATGTTGTCATTTCTAAGAAATGTAATTTGTAATCATTAATAAAAATGGATAAATCTGCCATCAGTCTTCTTGGATTTTCCCGGTTTCCCAAGTTATTCCAAATAATTAAAATGCAGTGAAAATATCCAAATATTGCCAATGTGTTCTCTGCTGAGATAAATGCTTTGTGACGTTTGGACTCAAAATAGTGAAAGTCCTTTTTTTTTTTTTTTTTTAACTGAAGCAATTTAACCAGTCAAGATTGGTTTGTTGGCATTACCACTTTTGTTACTCTGTTCCCCTAGAAATACTAACAGTTAAAAATATGAGGGAAATGACCAAAAAAAAAAAAAAAAAAAAAAGACAAATCTCAAAGACTAATAAAAAATTGGGGGCAGGGGAATGCAGCAACTGCCTGGGAACATGGGGCATGAATTCTGAAGCTTTATGTGTGAAGTTCTTTTGCTTTGAAGAGCAACTCAACTGTGTCGATGCAGTCTGTTTACTAATTGTTTGACTTTGGGTGCTCACCTGCCCTCATTACAACAAAGTCCTTCTTATCTGATGAGATTGAGATCTGTAATTGTAGGTTAATGAAAAGTCAGTTAAAGCGGAAGTGGGCTAGAATACTCAAGACCAGTATACCAACTAAGAGTCTAACTTACAGTGGACATTATTCATATTTCCAAAGGAAATGGAAAGCATCCAGAAATTGATTCCTTGAGGAGTCAAAGATGATCATGTTAAAGCAATTTAAAAACATAGAAAATCAAATAAATAAAGATATATGCCTAAATCCATTCAGAGACAATTAGTATTTTGGTGTAAATCTATACATGTTGGTATAAATACTTTTGGTACAAATACTTATAGACCTTTTTCTTTGCAGATATTTTTACTTATATAATTTACATATGTAATACATAATATATTTTGTAATATATGTAAAGTAATGTAACATATATAATATGACTGCTATTTGAACAACATGGAGGTTGGGGCACCTCACCACTGTGAAGTCAAAAATCTATGTATAACTTTGACTTCATCAAGACTTAACTACTAATAGCCTACTGTTGACCAGAAGACTTACCAATAACAAAAACAGTCAATTTACACATATTTTGTATGTCATATGTATTATATATTGTATTCTTACAATAAAGTAAGCTACAGAAAAGCAATGTTATTAAGAAAATCATAAAGAAAAGCAAATATGTTTACTACTCACTATGTGGAAGTGGATCATCATAGCTGTCTTCATTCTTGTATTCTTCACATTAAGTAGGCTACAGAGGAGGAAGAGGCGGAGTTGGTCTTGCCATCTCAGTGGTGCCAGAGATGGAAGAGGTGGAGGGGTTGGAAGGGGAAGTAGAAGCAAGCACATTCAATGTAACCTTAATTGAAAAACATCCACGTAAAAGTGGACCCACACAGTTCAAACTCATGACCCTATAGTTGAAGGGTCAACTGTATATGTAAACAGCTAATACAATTCAACTGCTTTATAACCTAAATTTCATTGTCATAAGTATCCTTTAATAGTACTAAATACAAATACATATTATAATTTTATCAGCAATTTTGTTTCCCCGTTTCAAAGCCCGGTTATTCCCAGTGTCACCTACGGCACACTTCTATTTTTTCAACATTTCTACAAAGGACCTTCATTAATTTTATACTTTTAAGTACATAATTAATTACATAATTACATGCTTAAAATACAAAAACAGAAAAACTAAAAACACAAATGCACCAGTAAAGGAAAAGCATAATTAGAGATTAACAGTGTGTATTTGGAAATCAACCATTCCTGGCTTTCAAATTTCAAACTGCTCCTATGGACTGTGTGATATTGGACAAGTTAACTAACCCATCTGACCGAGCTTCAATCGCTCCATCAAAAATAAGGGAAACAAAATAAATCTCTGAGCGTTGTTGGAAGGATTACAGAAACTAATGTTTGTGCAGTGCTTTGCATAGACTGGGCACATAATAAGTAGTTAAATGTATGGTAACATCATCATCAAGTTCAATGCTTTATCTGATTTTGAAAAAAAATATGTTGAAGCAACTTTTTACATGGAAAAAAATTTCACTTTGTTTTCTGAAATTCCTGTTAACAATACTTAAGAATGCCCCTTCACTCTTAGATGTAATGTGTAGAGATGTTCCCTTCCATTTGGAGAGTATACTTTTTCATAAATATAAGTAGCTATGACACTTTGAGTACACGGTTGGTTAAGAAGTATTTAGGATGACTTACAACAATAATATAACTTCAGACAAATAGCTGGGGACTCAGTTTTGCTAATGTTCCTGCAAGGGAAGAATTGTTGCCCCTATATTTTATTTTTAACAAAATATATTTATATTTATTGACATATTATTAACAATATTATTCCACAATTCACCCAATTTAAGTACAAAATTTAATGGATTTTAATATATGCACAGGGTTGTGCAACCGTTACCATGATCAATTTAAGAACATTTTCATCACCCCCAAAGAAAGCCCATACCTATTAGAAGTCACTCCTCATTTTCTCCATCATTTTGAGGAATGGTTAGACTATTTTCTGAAGTGACTGTACTACTGTATATTTCCAACAGCAGTGTGTGAGGATTTCAATTTCTCCACATATTTGCCAGCATTTATTATCTTTTTAAACAATAAACATCCTAGAGTGTGTGAAGTAATATCTCATTTTGGTTTTAATTTCCACTTATTTAATGGTTAATGATGTTGAGCATCTTTTCTTGTGCTTATTGGCCATTTGTATATTTTCACTGGAGAAATGTCAATTCATATATTTCACCCACTTTTAAATTGGATTGTCTTTTAATAATTGAGTTGTAAGAGTTCCTTATGTATTCCAGATACAAACCCCTTATCAAATGTATGATTTGCAAATATTTTCTCCATTCTGCAAATTGTCTCTTCACATTCTTCATGGTGTCCTTGGAAGCACAAAAGGTTTTAGTTTTGATGAAGTACAATTTATTTTGTCGCTTGTGCCTTTAATGTCGTGTTTAAGACATTATTGACTAATCTAAGGTCACAAAGATTTACTCCTATGTTTTTTTCTAAGAGTTTTGTGGTTTTAGTTCTTATATTATGGCTATGATCTATTTTGGTTAATTTTTGTGTATGGTGAGAGGAAGGAGTCCAACTTCATTCCTTTCAATGTAGCTATTCAGTCATCTTCGCATCATTTGTTGAAAGAAGTATTGTTTTCCCCAACTGAATTGTCTTGGCACCTTTGTCAAACATCAACTATCTAAAAATATGATGGTTTATTTCTGGGCTGTCTATCCATTTGTCCATATTTTTATCCTTATGCCTGATAACTGTCAGTTTGTGTTGTTTTAAAATTTAGAACACTGAGTTCTCTAGATTTTTTTTTTTTTTTTGTCTTTCAAGATTTTTTGCTATACTGAGTCCCTTGCATTTCGGTATGTATTTTAAGATCAGCTTGTCAATTTCTGTTAAAAAGTCCAATGAAATTTTGATAAGGATTGCCTTTAATCTTGATCAATAGATCAGTCTTAACACTACTAAGTCTTTGAACTGAAAGCATGTTTTGTCTTTTCATTTTTTTTAATTTTTATTTGTTAATGTGTCATCATGTACTTATTTATGTACATATGGGTTTTGTTTTCATGGCTTAGTTTGGTCTTTTTATCCTCCCATTAAAATACAAGATCTATGAAATCAGAAATGGACCCATCTTGTTCATTGCTTTTTCCTCAGCTTTCATCATAGATCCTGGTTCACAAAACATATTCAATAAGTATTTGTGAATTCAATTATTTGGTAAGACAAGAGATACCTAAACTTTGCTCAGATAAAAAGTTATGAAATTCTCTTGTAGCTGTTTTCCAGGAATAGGAAGGCAGAAACTCTCATGAACTCAACTTCCAGACCTCATAGGAACTAGAATATTATCAGATGGCTGCTTCGTCTCTCTTGCTCTTTAGGGTTGCATAGCCTCCCACTCCTGCTTCTTCTGCAAATCCATATGTGCTAGTCTCTTGTCTAAGAACCAGTTTCTTTAGATTAACCATAGTCCATCATAGCTACTCCAAAATGGTTGTTTTGACCCTTGAGATCATTGGCTCTTATAGCTTCAATGCCTATGGCTGAGTCCCTTTTTCAGGTTAGTGATTTTAAATTCTAGAGAGAGGAAGTTTGATTGCTCCAAATAGTCAGTGGTGCTTCTCTGGGCCAGTTCTGACCAACAGGGCAGGGCTAAACAACACATAGAGAGGCTCTTTCTCTACTCTTGGTCTATAAACAGCTGAAGTTGAGAGATGACTAGCAGTTATATGACACGTTTTAAATTGGGGGTTTAAAATTTCAGTTTTTTATTTAAATAATCCATGTGAGTGAATGAACTCACATTCACAATTGCTACAAAGAGAATAAAATATCTAGGAATGTGGCTAACAAGGGACGTGAAGAACCTCTTCAAGGAAAACTACAACCCACTGCTCAAGGAAATAAGAGAGGACACAAACAAACGGAAAAACATTCCACCCTCTTAGATAGAAACAATCAATATTGTGAAATGGCCATACTGCTCAAAGTAATTTATAAATTCAATGCTATTTCCATCAAACTATCATTGACACTCTTCACGGAATTAGAAACAACAACAACAAAAAACACTTTAAAATTCATATGGAACCAAAAAGCCCCCATAGCTAAGACAATCCTAAACAAAAAGAACAAAGCTGAAGGCATCATGCTACCTGACTTCAAATTATACTACAAGGCTATAGTAACCAAAACAGCATGGCACTGGTATCAAAACAGACATATAGACCAATGGAACAGAAATAGAGACCTCAGAAATAAGACCACACATCTACAACCATTTGATCTTCAATAAACCTGACAAAAACAAGCAATAGGGAAAGGATTCCCTACTTAATACATGGTGCTGGGAAAACTGGCTAGCCATATGCAGAAAACTAAAACCGGACCCCTTCCTTACATCTTATACAAAAATTCACTCAAGATGGATTAAAGACTTAGATGTAAAACTCAAAACCATAAAAACCCTAGAAGAAAACCTAGGTAATACCATTCATGACATAGGCATGGACATAGGCATAGGTGATTTTATGATGAAATCACCAAAAGCAATTGCAACAAAAGATAAAATTGACAAATGGGATCTAATTAAACTAAAGAGTTTCTGCACAGCAAAAGAAACCATCATCAGAGTGAACAGGCAGCCTAAAAAATAGAAGGAAATTTTTGCAATCTACCCTTCTGACAAAGGTCTTATATCCAGAATTTACAAGGAACTTAAACACATTTACAAGAAGAAAAACAGACAACCTCATCAAAAAGTGGGCAAAGGATACGAACAGACACTTAAGAAAACATTTGCACAGCCAACAAACATATCTAAAAAAGCTCAACATCACTGATTATTAAAGAAATGTAAATCAAAACCACAATGAGATACCATCTCATGCCAGTCAGAATGGCAATTATTAAAAGGTTAAGAAACAGATTCTGACGAGGCTGTGGAGAAATAGGAACACTTTTACATTGCTGGTGAGAATGTAAATTAGTTCAACCATTGTTGAAGACAATGTGGCGATTCCTCAAGGATCAAGAACCAGAAATACCATTTGACCTAGCAATTTCATTACCGGGTATATACTCAAAGGAATATAAATCATTCTATTATAAAGATACATGCACACATATGTTTATTGCAGCACTATTCACAACAGCAAAGACATGGAACCAACCCAAATGCCATCAGTGATAGACTAAATAAAAAAAAATGTGGTACATATACACCATGGAATACTACACAGCCATAAAAAGGAATGAGATCATGTCCTTTGCAGGGACATGGATGAAGCTGGAAGCCATCATCCTCAGCAAACAAACAGAGGAACAGAAAACCAAACACTGCATGTTCTCACTCATAAGTGGGGGTTGAAGAATGAGAACACATGGACACAGGGAGGGCAACAACACATTCCAGAAACTATTGGGGGATGGTGAGGAGAGAGGGAGCATCAGGACAAACAGCTAATGCATGGGGGGCTTAAAACCTAGGTGACAGGTTGATAGGTACAGCAAACCACCATGACCCATGTATACCTATGTAACAAACCAACACATTCTGCACATGCATCCCCGGACTTAAAGTAAAAAAATAAAAAATAAATTAATAATAAAATAAATAAATAATCCATGTGAATGGCCAAGTTCACACAGATAGCAAGTGAGATTGGATTGCCAGGTCTTCTTGCTCCCAATATACATAGTTATTTTGGGCAGAAATGGCATTCAGAATATCCTGTCATGGGCCCTCAAGGTAGCACCCCTTTTAAAAGGGGTTTAATGTACTGGGAATGTGTTTCTGTTTCATGGACTTCTGTTTCACGTACTGGGAATCTGGCTACCATCCAGTTATGGGACATTCAGCTTAGAGAAGGTCTCTTGCCTCCTGCTGCTAAGGAAATTGCATTATTGGATTTCTAAATAAACCATTGGCCAGAATATCTAAGAGCCTTTCTTGCAGACCTTGACAGGTTTATTTTTTTAAATTAAAAATCCTGGCCTAGGGCTAAATGAAAATGTCTTCAGATTTGCAATCAGTGTTTATGTTTCATATTTGAAATGCATGTTGAAAGCTGGAGTTTGATGTGACCTGATCCCGGGACTCCATTCAGCAGACTGCTGACTTCTTTGAATTTAGGTGTTTTTGATGGGAACCGTCCTTGGTCATCACCAGGAGGCAGAGAAGACACCCAATTACCCCAGTGTGTGATGGTCATGGTCATTTTCTTTCTTCTTTCTCACAGACTGATTGCAGCTAGCCAGTCAAAATCCCCTACATAATTGAGAACACAAAGAGCATATGAAAGATTCGTAACTGTGTGTAAGACCTTCTTGCCCACTGATCTAAATCAGAAGAGAATATGAATGGGTCCACACACACTCCTATCACCAAGGGCATCAAGAAATGTCAGCACCAAAACAGCATCTTCAAAAACTGCATGAATAAGGGGTGCAGTTTATATTTTCAAATGTGATAAATTGTTAGAATAAGGCTGTTAGTTCACATTAAAATAAGAGGCGCACACAGCAATGTTTTGTTAGGATTTTTCACAAAAACGTTTTGATTTTACACACGTACCTCACCAGCTGTCAAGAAGGTAATGCCTCAGGGCTTGAACTAACAAATGATTATCTTTCACTGTAGGAGGGTAAATAAAACCTAATGCATGTATTTACTTTATTTACTTGTTTATTAATACCAACAAGGATTAACACAGGATTCTGAACGGTATTATTTTTCTTTCCAGGTAAAAATTCAGTTTTTCATTTAAGCTTAAGTTAGAATGTTAAAGCATGGTAAAGGTTTTGGAGGTTTCTCTCCACATATACTCCAATCTCAAACTTCATCACTGTACAAATTTGGGAAGTGAGACTCAGAATGAAGCAACTTACCTAAATCCCTCCAATTAGTAAATAACCAAGCTAATACCCAAATTCTCATCCTCTACCTCCATATCCATTCCTGTTTTTATTATCTGTGCCATCTCTGATTTAAATCATTTCCACTCAACACAACTCAAGGGCTTGCTCAAGGCCAGGCCCAGGGCTGGAAACTGGCCACAAACAGATAAATAAAACATGGTTCTGGCTGTCCAGGAGATCATAATCTAGCAAAGAAACAGAGAAATACTCATGACCTGATTGGAACAATAATTATGGGAGAAATTGAAAGCGTCATCAAAGAATTACTTCCCTGAAAACTGCTGGATTCAAACAATTTTTTTTTCTTCTAGGTAATGTCTTTCCAACTTTCAAGGAAAAGATAACTTTTATACTTTATAAACTCCTCCAAGAACAGAGAAGAAGTGGAATAGCTATTTCATTTATGGTATGAAACCATCAAAAGTTGCCAAAAACAGTAGCAATAGACCTGAAGAGAAAGACTTTACAGGCTGTGTTTCCATCATATATACCAGCCCCAATCTGGGCAGTGCTGAATAGACAAGATGTGGAGCCCTGAACCAAGGTCAGCCAATCCATCGCCTGGCAGTAATGATCAGTCTCTCTCTTGAGCAGTGAGATATAAAACCAGAGAGAAGATAGTGGGTGTATATTGGATGTTAGCACTAAGAGGACAGGTATATGTTTAGCAGCCATTTGGCAGAAGAAAAATTCTTCTAAGAAAAAGAGGATGGAGACAAGGAGAGATTAGAGATTCAAGAAATGGAGGGAAACAAAATATCATATAGTATCATATAGCTCCTAAGAGCCAGAGAGTGGCTTTGGTTTCTAGTGGCTTCGGTTTCTAGTGGCTTCCTAGCTCCAGTTCTCATTAAACTGGACTGTATCAGATTCCTGCTTCTACAGCATTGCCTGATGGTGTGCTTTCAGTAACAGCTCCTCTGCCACCCCGACCAGATACATTCATTATTACTGTACCGTATTACAGAGGTCTCTATTCTTTGCAATAAAGATGGCTTTGCTTGAATGATAATGGCTGAAAATAAGAAAACAAAATTATCATTCTTTATAAAAATATATATTTTGATATCTAGAACACTCAATAGAATAACTGAACAACTATTAAAACTAATAAGAGAGTGAAGCAAAGAGACTGGTTACAGGATAAATACACCAAAATAATAGCATTTTTCTTCACTGGCAATGACTAGTTGGGAAGTATGATTTTAAAATATCTTATTCACAATAGCAACAGAAAACATAAAATGCCTATGAATAGCTTTAACAAGAAATATGTAAGATGCTTATGAAGAAAACCACAAAACTTTACAGTGAAATATAAAAAATACTTGGCTAAATGGGAAGATAAGCAGTGTTCCTGGGCAGAAGGCCCAATTATGTAAAGAGAGTAGTTTCTTCTAAATTAAATTACAGATTTATCAGATTTTCCAACCATCTTAAATAACATTATGTTTTTGGTTTAAGAATAGAAATTTAATACAATATTGAGATAGTAACACAAATCTATTGAAGAAATATTATTAGATTGTTTTATTTATTTATTTTTTTGAGACAGAGTCTTGCTGCGTTGCATAGGCTGGAGTGCAGTAGTGTGATCTTGGCTCACTGCAACCTCCGCCTCCTGGGCTCAAGCAATCCTCCCACCTAAGCCTCCTGAGTAGCTGAAACCCATCACCATGTCTGGCTAATTTTTGTATTTTTTCTAGAGATGGGGTTTCGTCATGTTGCCCAGGCTAGAAATATTATTTTAATACATGGTTATGAGCCCTTTTACCCAAAGATGAAGCCTTGGTTTGCAGAGAAACATTCCCCAATACTGTCTACTTGAAAGAATTACAGATTTATAAAATAATTAAATGTAATATTTAAAAGCAAGAAGTAATATTGACAATTGATTATATTGAGGGGTAATTGGAAAGAGGGTACTTTTAATTTTAAAAAGTAAGAAATTATATAAAAAGAAAGACTAGAAGTTACTATGTGAAAATATAAAGTAGCTTTACCTAAGCATCGAAGGTAAAATTGAAATACTATGGAGGAAAACTGGAAAATTTTTAAACAAATGTAACAGAATAAGAGTTATTCTTAACATATAAAGAAAATTTATACAACACATTCAGATTCCAACTGATAAACGGGCTATAAAATGCCATGAAGAGGCATTCACAAAAGAGGAAATACAAATGCTGAATAAACATATGTTTTAAAAAGGCAACCTTGCTAGCAATTAAATAAATGCAAATTAGAACAATGAGCTATTATCCTTACCTCTCAAATTAGCAAAACTAGAAAAAAAAGTCTCCACACAGGGATCTCTGAGATAACCACACTTCTCTGCTGCTGGGAATATAAATTTCTGCATCATTTGAAATGGCAGCTTAACAATTGTGTCTAAAGACAAATACATTCAAATATTTTAAAGCAGTATTTCTATTTATAAGATGCAAAGAGGCCGGCGCGGTGACTCACACCTGTAATCCCAGCACTTTGGGAGGCTGAAGTGGGTGGATATCACCTAAGGCCAGGAGTTCGAGACCAGCCTGGCCAACATAGCGAAACCCTGTCTCTAATAAAAACACAAAAATTAGTTGGGCATGGTGGCACACGCCTGTAATCCCAGCTACTCGGGAGACTGAAGTGGGAGAATAGTTTGAACCCGGGAGGCAGAGGTTGCAGTGAGCTGAGATTGCATCACGCCACTGCACTCCAGCCTGGGTGACAGAGCAAGACTCGTCTCAAAAAAAGAAACAAAAAAAAAGGTGCAAAAATAATTGGTAACACAGATAAAATACTCAAATGTATACAATGCAGAGACTTGTTTGTGCACCACGTGTGCACATGTTTTAATAATAGCCTAATCAGAACCAAAAATATACTCAAATAAGAGTATTGATTAACTAAAATGGTGGTACATTGATATGATGGAAATTAGAGTACACACTGTAAATTAGATTTGGGGAGGTTTTTTATTATAATAGCTTTATTGAGGTATAATTTTTGTAACATAAAATCTACCCATTGTAAGTGTGAAATTCAATTTTTTTAGTAAATTTATGGAGTTGGGCTACCACCTACACAATCTATTTTTATCATATTTATATCACCCGAAATATTTTCTTGAGGATTTTTGCAGTTAATCCCTCTTGCACCCTCAACCTACTGATTTGTTTCTTGTTTCTACAGAGTTGCCATTCTGGATATTTCATACAAATGGAATTATATTCTATATGGTCTTGAAGCATCCTTAATTTTAAAAACTGTCTACATCAATACTATATTTCCAAAATTATGAATATTCTTCCATATAAGTTACGATCTCAACTAAGTTAACACAGCAACAAAACTTGCTTAAATGCTAAACCATTGTGAGTGATTTTTTCCTGGGAGACAAAACTATAAAGGATTTTCAAAGCACCTTTTTTATATTTTTAAATACAGAAATTCTCTATGTAAGAGAATATATACATATTAGCTTTATCCTAAGGAACAAGTAAGGGAGAAATGGGAAAAATCGTTTTCCTATAGTGGAATAAGTGCTTTGACCGAGGTCATTGCTTTGAGAGAACCACATCTGTCTTGAGAATTCAGGAAGGAAACATTTAAATTGGAGCTTTCAAAAGTTGGTTTTGTGGGGGAAGAGTGTGGAAGGGCATTCTGAGCAGCGTCAACTTCTCTAACAAGAATACAAATTTAGAGAATTAAACACTACTATGAGAGATGCAAAGATAATGATAAATTATTTTCTAACTGGGGAGAAAAATATTCAAAAAAAAAAAAAAGGTAGTTTATGCTAAGGGAGAAATGAGTAATTACCCAGTAAGCCATGAGATTTGGGGATGGATTTGAGATGTGGGAGGAACAAAGCAAAACCAGACTCAGGAAATAACAGAAATAACATTGATCTCCCAGTTTACTACTCTCCTCCCAGATTTCTAACCTATTCATTCATGTAATCCCATCCACATTTTAATGTGCAATCCATTGACCCTTTCTCCAATTCCTCTGTATTTCGCGCTCTCCACAAACCATTCCAACAGGGACAAAAAGAATAAAATCACTGTTTATCCAACTCTGGAAACTCTGGGATCAGTGGTTCTCTCAACAGAACACCCAGCTACTAAATTTAGGATAAAAATGCTGCTATGATTTCAAGACATTTGGCTTGTGCCTTTTTTGAAACCTTTCCATCTGAGAAGGGAAGGCAATTTTACGTAAAAGGTAACGGAGAAACTCATCAGACCCAATTAGGTGCAACCTTAATTCACTAGCAATCCCTATGTAAGACATTGTGTTTCTCTATGTAAGACATTGTGCTTGATGATACAGTATATGGGAAAGGAGGGATAACAAAGAATCCTCACTTCAATAAATTTATAATATAAATGACTGGGTCTCAAATTTGCCTCCCTGTATAATCACCAGGGAAGCTTTAAAAAATACTGATGCTCAGATCACACTTTCTAGAAATTACGATTAATTTGATTAAGGGTGTGATCTGGGTATCAGGAATTTTAAAAGCTCCCCAGGTGATTCTAATGGATAGCCAAGTTTGGAAACTCCTATCTAAAGGAAGTGTAAGACAAAACATTTAATTGTAAAATAGCCTTGATCACATCACTTTCTGAATCAAATCCTTAAGAGCTTCTCTATTGCCTATGGACACAAGTCCAAACTCTTATTTGCCATTCAAGGCCCTATTTAAGCCTATGTAATCTAGCACCTTCTAAATCTTATTCCCCTAGGTCTTCCCCACTGGAAGGTCAGAGCATTCCTGACTCAGCTCCAGAAACAGGAAATAGGCTGATTTCTGCCAACTCAAACTGATTGCTACAGGATTCCAGAGGAAGTGTTTTTTTTTTTTTTTTTTGAGACAGAGTCTCGCTCTGTTGCCCTGGCTGGAGTGCAGTGGCCGGATCTCAGCTCACTGCAAGCTCCGCCTCCCGGGTTTACGCCATTCTCCTGCCTCAGCCTCCCGAGTAGCTGGGACTACAGGCGCCCGCCACCTCGCCCGGCTA
The DNA here is from genome assembly GCF_000951035.1 of Colobus angolensis palliatus. Taxonomy (NCBI): domain Eukaryota; kingdom Metazoa; phylum Chordata; class Mammalia; order Primates; family Cercopithecidae; genus Colobus; species Colobus angolensis. The sequence goes on from NW_012118644.1 coordinate 1,664,806, forward strand.
GTTTTTTTTGTGTGTTTTTTTTTAGTAGAGACGGGGTTTCACCGTGTTAGCCAGGATGGTCTCGATCTCCTGACCTCGTGATCCGCCCGTCTCGGCCTCCCAAAGTGCTGGGATTACAGGCTTGAGCCACCGAGCCCGGCCGGAAGTGTGTTTTAAAAGATCCCGAGACTCCCACAATGTTTAACAGAAAAAAAAAAAAAAAAAAAATTGCCATGATCTATTAGTAATGTCTGCCATGGTTAGGGAATAGAAAAGGGCAGTCTGAGTGTTAGACATTTGCCATGCTGGCATTATTCCTTTGCTTCCCTGTGTCCTGGGTCTCAGAATGTCCTTTAGATCATCCTTCAAAGCATAGCACAGCAACCTTTCTTCCTTGAAGCCTTCCTATTGTCCTCCAAATTCTCCCTACCTTGGCTGAGAGGGTTCATCAAGCATTCCTCTGAATCTCCGTTAGCACTCTGTTGTCACATTTTCTGTAGAAATCAATATCAGCTTTTGTGTATATGTCTCAAATACTTTAAAACATGGTTTTCAAACTTTCGCTTGCATTAGATTCACCTGGGAATTTTGTTAAAAGACACCCAGAGTTTCTGATTCAGTAGCATGGGGGAAGGGCTCAAAAATTTGCACCTCTAACAAGATCTCAGAAGATGCTGAAGATGCTGGCCTGAGTACCAAACTTTGAGAACGACCATTCTTTTAAATTATAATATTTTAGAAGTCCTGTTGCAAATTTATCTTTATCTCTGCATTCCTTTTAGCAATACCCTGAACATAGTAGATACTTATTTCCATGGAATTAAACCACAGTAATCTAAGACAGATGGTAAGTGTGAAGTGATAGGTGCAGACATAGGATAGAAGAAATTATGCTGGTTTGGAATAATTTTTTAAAAATCACAGATGACATTGTGTGTTGGACAGGAGTAGAATAGGTATGAATCCTGGCTCAGTATCTGGACCTGTGGTCACAGAGAAGAGGAAGCATTTTAGAAAGATGCCAGGGCTAATAACCTAGGGACATACTTAGTTACTGTCTTCATCATTATCAAGCAAGCAGCCTCTGAACTGACTGTGAATTTAGTACGCAGGAAGAGAGCCCTGAAATTGTGATCAAAGGTGAAAGGAGGCAAATGGGTAGCCAAAGGCAGGAGAGCAATGAAGGCAGGCTCCAGGACGATTTTTTTATTTCGTATCTCTAGAAATATGTCTCCACTGGCTTTATTGAAAGCCACCCCAAGGCTGGTGGGGGAGGTGAGAACTGTTGGAAGATGAATGAGAGATGGCTCACTGGGAAAATGTCCCCAGCTCTCACCAGCCAGCTGGGTTTTAAAAGCCGTTTCAGCAATTGTTCGGAGCTGTCAGATGTCTCTGTCAGATCGATAGGTTACTGTGGAATTTGCCCAGACTGTTGCCCAATCAAAATGTAAATTCCAGATAAATTTAATACATAAACCAACTTGTCTTCTTCAAGCCATTTTGAAAGTCATGAAAAGTAATTTGACTTTTCCTCATGACTGTCATCCAGGAGACACATTTTCTGCCGGTGTTAAGCATTTATTTGGCCTCAAAACTCATTGTGAGTCCAGTGGAGGTAAGGAAGGTGTGGGGTATATATGTGAGTATAGTTTTATCATGCGTGTGCTTCATGGTGAGCTGGAAAGCTCAATTATTTGAGTGTCTTTTATGAGACATGTATTAATTACTATGAAGATGTATAGTGTCTATATGTGCATGAGACTGATAGATTTGCTAGTGGGGTGTGTGATTAAAAAGTCATGAACTTCCTATTTATGTCTCTCATGGGCAGTCTCATTTTCTAGAACATCCAAGATGTGTCTGGATGCATGACTATGTATATGCATGTTGCAACCTATCTTTTCCAACAAGAACCATAAATCTTTACATTGAAAGAAAAGATTTATAGCCCAGCCAGGATGGCTCTGGGCCCTATGGGGAAGTATGCTTTAGAGACATGTCCTAATTTTTCACATTGAAAAAAGTCATAATGGGTAAAGCATGTAGGCAAGAGGTAAGTCTTTGAACTCAGGAATGTCTAAGTGGGGATTTTTCATTGAATCATTTATCCTGTGGTCATTATATTGCAGATGTCTCAGATGCCTTACTTCTATGTAATGCTAGTTTATAAAACACTTTCACATCCATTCTGCCATTTAATCCCCACAGCGATTCATTAAAGTAGCTGGATGGCCCTCATTTGACAGGTGAAGAAACTAAGGCCCAGCAGGCAAAGTGGCTTGACCAAAGCCATAGAATAAGGATAGAACTTGAACTAAGGTAAGACTTGAACTAAGACTTGAACTCAGGTAAATATTCTCCATTGTACCAAAGATATCTTTTCTACTCTTCTCCGCTCTACTCTGTCCTTTTATGGAATGCATTAGCTGGGCTTTTGTATTAGTTTTCTATAGCTGCCATAACAAAGTACAAACCTGGCAGCTAAAAACAATAAAAGTGTATTCTCTTACAGTTCTGGAGACCAGAATTTTGATATGAGTCTTACTAGGCTGACATCAAGTTGTTGGTAGGGATTTGTTCCTTCTGGAGGCTCTAGGGGAAAATCTGTTTCTTTGCTTCTAGTTTCTAGAGGCCACTTCCATTCTCTGGTTTGTGGCCCCCTTCCAAGCCTACAATGTCAGGTGAAGTCCTTCTCATGTGTCCATCCTTAATTTTCTTCTGCCTCCTTCTTGCGTTGTATGGGCACTTCAGATTACAGGGGGCCTCTCAGATAATATGATAATCTCCCTATCTTAAGCTGATCAGCAACCTGAATTCCATGTTCTGCCCTAGTTCTCTTTTGTCATTTAATGCAATGTATTCATAAATTCTGGAGATTAGGATGTAGACATCTTTGAGGGGCTAGTATTCTACCTACCACAGATAAATTGTTTCCTAGCATTTAGTAGATTCAGCAATGAAAGACTGGCAGAAGATCAAAACGAGAAGAGACAGAGTTCCAGGTATTCATTTCCCCCACCCCTGGTTCTCTCTTTGTTGATCTGCATTTCTGCAGAAGCTACATCCTTCTGTTAAAGCCACAGCTCTGTTCAAGGGCCCTTTCCTACAAAGATGGCTCTTTCAGGGTCCCTGCAATCTCTCTCCACCTTGTCCTATCAGGCCTGGAATGGTAACAGGATCCCTTTGTCTTTATCCTCAAGTTGCTTTATCATCTCTTGGTGGTTCCCTAATCCTCACCACACCTTTGTCAGTAGTTCCTCCCTGAAGTCATCTCCAGTCACTCCTTGAAGTGTGGAATCAGTTGTTAGCCAGACCCCTGGCTGATGAATGAAACATCTTCCAAATCCAGGTCTTTCCCCTACACCACATTTGGCTAAATCAATGGGAGAGCTGCCACTGCTACAAAGCAATAAAGGCCATGATTATGTTTCAGTTATAATTTCTATTTTTCTTTCCTGTCCAGAGTACAAAATAAGGGCTAAACTGACCTCAATGGTTACTAATATTCTTACTTTAATTAGTGGAAGGGGCCCATTTTAGAAAGCCAAAGAGAGAACTCCTTCTGGTCCAAAGTGGCCCAAAACATAATAAGGAAAATACATTCCCACCTCAGGTCTAGTAAATTTTTAAACTCAGAAATAGCCAAGCCTTCTGTTCACTTCATTCTCATTTCTCATTCAACTCTGCAACTAGCTGACTGTGTGATGTCTAACAAACGCCAAATGCCTTACTCTGTGCTACAGGGCCTACCTCATGGGCTCTTATCTACCTCTTCGATCTAATCTCTGACCAGTCTCCCTACCCCCAACCACTCCACCTCAACCAGCCTGGACTCTTTGTCATTCCTCTACCTGGAAGGACTGTTCTCACCTGAGGTCTTTGCCCTTGCTATCTCTCTTCCTAGAAATTTCTGTATCTAGATGTTCAAATGGCTAATCCTTCTCAATGCTGAAGTCTTAGCTCAAATATCTCTACAGGAAGACTGTTCCAGACCACACTAAACAACAACTCCATCACAGCACAAATTATTCAACATCATCTGAAATCACCTTTAAACATTTTCTTCATTTTCTACATTTCCCCAATAGAACACATATTCCAAAAAGTCAGTGGCCTTGTGGGTCTTGTTCATTGTGATATCTCCAGCCCCTAGAACTGTGCCTAGCACGTGGTCAGAGTTGTTATTAAATTCTTAAATTTAACGATATTGGCTAACATGTATTCAAAACTTATGTGCCAGATATTCTTCTAACTGCTTTATGTGTGTGTACTCATTTTAATTCTCTGTGGCAACATGATGAGGTTGATATTATTATTTTCCCCATCTTACAGATTAAAAAACTGCAGCTCCCAAGAATCATGAGTTTGGACATCCCCAGTTATAGATTACACAGCTGGTAAATAGCAGAGAACGGTTTTGAATGCAGACAGTTAGCTACAGAGCCTGGGTATTAATCAGTATACACCACTCTCTATCCCCTATACAAAGATGTGCTTTGGGTTTTCTGTGTATATTTTCTTCCCATTCTCACTCACTCTTCACCCTTTGAGGTAAAATCAAACGTGACCTCCTGCATACATTTCTGTATCAAACCCTGACAGGATCCTTCCCTTTGGTGTCTTCCTATTTCACATTATATGTATGGCTGTTATGTATCAAATCATACCATAAACATGAGCTAATTTCCTATCTAATTATTGATTCTTCTTCTTTTTTTTTTTTTCACACAGAGTTCCACTCTTGTTGCCCAGGCTGGAGTGCAATGGCGCGATCTTGGCTCACTGCAACCTCTGCCTCCATGTTCAAGCGATTCTCCTGCTTCAGCCTCCTGAGTAGCTGGGATTACAGGCACCCGCCACCACGCCTGGCTAATTTTTGTATTTTTAGTAGAGACAGGGTTTCACCACGATGGCCAGGCTGTTCTCGAACTCCTGACCTCAGGTGATCCACCTGCCTTGGCCTCCCAAAGTGCTGGGATTACAGGTGTGAGCCACCATGCCCAGCCTAATTGTTGATTCTTAAAGCCAGAAACCCTCATTTCATACCTCTAGTATTCAGCAGAGTGCATATTAAGCAATCAATAACTAGTGTATGTTAGACATGCTATATAAAGATGTATGGCTTCTAAGCCACACAACTTCATCCAAAGTTTTAGCCACTTTGCCCCAAAATTCCAAAGAATATTTGAATCAATACACTTAACAAGGAAAAGATGTGACAAGATGTGACAGGAGCTCCATCATGGAGACTGACTCTGACGCCAGAACCCACAGGAGTCAGGGAGATGAACATAGGTCCAGAAAACTGGCTGCACTGGGATCTCTTGGCAGAGAGGAGAGTAATGTTATGGAGGCAGCAAAAGGGATTGAGATGTTGATATGAACTCAGCAGCTCATCAAAGCCAAGTGGTGATCCCAAGCTGCAGCTGCAAGGCACATCCACCACTTCAGCCTGGCCTTCTGAAGCCCATTGTGCATGTGCCCATTCCCCACCTCCTAGCATTTGCTTCTGCTGTTCCCACTGCCTGGTGTACCCTTTCTTCTCCAGGTCACCTAACCAAATACAGTTATTAATCTTTTGGATTTTTTCAAAAAGAAAATCAAATTTGTTAGGGATTAATTAGTGCAATTCAGAAATAATAGAGATGAAGAATAAGAACATTAGAAAGAAAAGAGAGGAAGCTGCTGAATTGGGTGATCTACATCGCTTCTTTGCGAGAGGCAGTTTATTTTGTTTATCTAAGCAGTGGGTGATAAAAGCAACAGGAACGGATAAGAACCCTGCAGGAGTCACAGAGTTTGAGGTGGTACTAGAAACAGATGAATCAAATCAAACACAGGATTTGCTCAGAGATATTTAGGTTTTATAACCATTTAATCATCTAATTTAATAATAATAATCCTAATAATAACTATATGCAACCCATGTCATCAAAATTATTGCAAGAAAAGTATCTGTTATGGTGAGCATGAAACCATCTAGTCCTAGGAATGGGATTTTCCCCATCACTGATAAATAAGTGTTTATTTTATAGTACGAGGTTTCTCGAGAGCCCAATTGCCTTGATTTTGCAGGTCAGGCTGAGGTACTCATTCTGCATGGGGTTCAGCTTAAATTTTTCCTTCATCCAGGCTATTCCTATTCTCCTGTACCACTTTCCTGTCTCCAGAGAGGCATTTTTGGCATCAAACATCTAAATTAATGATTTGGGGTATTTTCTAAATATTTATTGTGTACTTTTCTTTTCCACCAAGATTATAAACTTGCAGAAAGGCAGAACAACTTCTCTTGCAAGTCCTGAAAGTCAGGCTATAAAGTCCTGTACCCAGTTATAGGGATGGGTACAGACCTGACCTTCAATGATTGTAAGTTGAGTTGAATTAGAATGAACTTTGCCAAAAGGCTTTGCAGCATGTTGACAGATGTTGTGCAGGTGTGCGAGGTAGGAGAGAAGGGGTGGTGGGTCTCTCTGGTCAAATCCATTTGGACAACACTGGGTTAAACAAAGTTTGACGGGTTTTCTCCCTACAGGGCTCCTCTGTCCCTTTGATATGTAAATGTGCATTGTGTAGCTCAAAGAGGGGGCTTTCCTGGGCAGTATTTCCAAAATGTGTTTGCAGCAGGAAGCCTTTATTTTACAGAGAAACTTATAAAATTAGTGTTCCACTGAACACACTTGGAAAACATTGAATTTAATTAAGTAAATTATAGATTGAGAAGAAACCTTCAAGATTACTTTTGTTAATACCCTCAGTTTCCTCATATGAAAAATTGTGATGATAAAGCCACCTGCCCCAAAAAGTTACTATGAAGATTAAATACACACCTATATTTAGAGATACTTAACATATCAATAGATGTTTATGGTTATCATTCTATAGATGAAAATATAAGTTCCCACTGCATGTGGGTTCAGGGGTTCAGAATCAAGGCTTTGGAGTCAGACCAGGGTGAAGTTGGCTTGCATGACCTTGGGCAGGTGACAACAACTCTTATCTTATCCCCCACATTCTCATCCGTAAAATGGCTGATGATAACTAACTTTATGGAGTTGTTCTGAGGAGTAAAGGGGACAATGCAGGTAAAAGGTTTAGCTTGGAAACTGGTACTCAGTAGGCATAGCTCTTAGTTATACCAAACAATATTCAAGCAGAGTTTCATTTGATTCAACAGTTGCAAAGCCTTGATATATATTAACATGTGATTGTGATCTTATTAAACATAACAGGTACATGTATTTTTAATCCTATTTGACAGAAGATAAATTGAGGTTAAAAAAGGTAAAACTGATTTGTTTTTCTAAGACCACCAGAGCCAGCACAAAAGAACCAGCAAGTAGGCAAAGGTCAGGAGCAAAACTGCAAGTTTATTTTGGTCACCTAGCTTCAGGGAAAGAAGGTGGGTAGGGAGAAGTCTGTTGGCCTCCGGCGAAGGAGGCCGGCAGAGTCCCCCGGTGGGGCTCTCGGACGGAGTTCCCACAGTCCTGACATCCCGACAGGAGTGGGGCTGTGAGAAGGCGGCGTGGCTCACTGGCGGAGAGCGGCTTTTCTAGGAGTGGGAGGGCAATAGGCGGGGCACGGGCGTGTTGGGGGGCATTCCGCAGGTGCGACCAGGTAAATCTTGGTCTCTTTGGATTGATGTCACCTGGCGCATGCCCGGTTGGTCTGCACCCTCCCTGGGCGCTGGCTGCAATTTCGCGCGCGCGGGAAGAGCTGGTGGTGAAGAAGAACCCGGAAGTGCACCATCTTGCCTCCGTTCGTCCAAACAAAAACAACTCACCCAAGTTCACCTATGTAAGACATGAGGAGGTCAAAATTCAAACCTCGGCAGGCTGACTCCAAAGCCAGTGCTCTCAACCACTGCCATTCTTCCTCTCTGCTGCATCCCACCCTGCTCCCCATCCACAGTGAACGACACTGGTTGAGTCTAGTACTCCTTTCCTGCTTATTACTGCTGGCATGCTAAAGACAAGATGTGTTCTGCCAGGTGGCACCTTAAATGCTCCGGGATCTTGATTATGGTTCCCTCATGTCTATACAACTCAGTTCCTGCCCATGCCCCAGTCTAAGAAGGGGACAGGCAGATACTGAGGCCCTGTCTTTATGTCTCTGTCTGAGCCTGACCAGCCAGGTAGAATCCAAAGTTAGGAGTCCTGCAAGTCCTCTCTGGAAGGGTCCACTGATGAAGTCAGGGTCGGAGATCTGGAGGACAGTGTTCTCCTGTCCCTGCCCAGGGAAGTTTGAGAACCTGGACATTCACAGAGTCAAGCTAACTTGGATACCCTCCAGGAAAAGCCACATGACAGGGAGAACAGCATAATTATCATCTCTTCCAAAGGAGGCTTGAGGCTGATCCTGGCTTAAACCTATGACACAAGCAATCATCATTCTTCCTTTCTGGATAAACTGAGGTTGAATTTGCCTTTGGGTTAATTTGTCTTTGGTCACTGAATCAACAAGTTGCAAAGCAGGACTTGAACTTGAATGTCTTCATTCCAAACCCTGCTCTTTTCACATATCTCTGAACATGTCCAACATACAAAGAGGGGTGAGATGGAAAGAACTACAGGTGGATTTAAGAACATATCCATCCAGAATGAGCTTTAATCTGTGGATGGGATGCAATGTACCTTCAGTTTAACTAACATCTGTGAGTCCAGAGATGCCCAGGTATGAAGCTGGGCCTATGGCCAGTTCTCTCTAGTTACAAGCTGGGACCAAAACATCCATTTCTTTTCCTCCAAAGGTGTCACCTGATGGTAACTGGGGTCATGTCAGCATTTCCAGGAGGCATATTTATGTAGTGCTTTTATCAAGCAAGGCCAGTGGCCACGATCCCACAGCAGGCCTGGGTCACGCAATTGAAGCATTACATCATCTCAGTTGAGTTGTTTTGGAAAGTGGAGCCAGAAGAAAAGGAGAAAGGGGCCAGGATGGTGGGAAGGAAAAAGCTCATGTACTGAGCCAGCCAGTAGATGCTAGATTCTGGGCCAAGTGCCTCACAGACATTATCTGATTTAATCTTTACAAGTGTCCTAAAAAGCAGGCATTAAGCTCTAATTGTACAGATGAGGGGACTAGTCAGAAGGGTTAAAGAGCTTTGTCTGAGGCCTATGGTTTTGCATATGTATGATACAGACCCAGATCTCTCTGACTTTGAAATCTGACCTCATTGCCCTATTTTTTTCTGCCTCTGTGTTTTCAGAGTCTGGTCTTGATCCTCCCATTTAACTTATATAGGCAAGCTTCTTCTCTTCTCTGAGCCTCTTATTTCTTATCCTAGAACAACAATAGTGCTTTCCTATTCTAGAGACTAGCAAGACATAAGGATAGGACATTCGAAAACATTTTCATCAATTAAACATGACTGTATACTATTTTTATAAATATAAATAAGAGCAATTAAAAAGGGGATAACATATACACACGAATACACATATATATGCACGTATGCAAACATATATACACACACACATAAATATACAAATAAAATTATTGCAGCCAATTGTTTCCTGAAGTTATTTATAAACCCCACATCACTGCTCTTTTTTTTTCCTGCCATGATGGTGCTTCCTGTGTTTGCCTTTTTGGGAAAAATAATATAACTTTAATCATGTAAAACTTTACCTTGAAAGGATCTATTTAACATCTCTTTCAGCATCCTAGTCTCTAATTGCATAATTGAAAGATTTATCTTCATGGTTTTGTGCAAACTGTAGAGTATTTCATGTGCTTTTTTAGTTTTTTTCTTCTAAAATCAAAGCCAAGGTCCTTAAGACCATAGTTCTCTACTGGCAGGGGTAGGAACATGGTCACTAGCGGTAGCCTGGGCCATTCACGGACACATTGTGTGATCATATTAGTTTTTGTATCAGACCAGTCTGGTGGCTATGTGCTAAAGGCAGATGTGGAAGCCAATTAGGAGTCTCTTGTTGTAACCAGGGCCGGAAGGGATGAGGGCTTAACCAGGGAGGTGGTGATGAAAATAGAAAAGAGAGAATGGTTTCAAGACATTTTAAAAGTGGAATCAATGCAACTCGAATGGCTTGGATTTGGGGATGACTAGTGTCCCGGGGAACATGCTTTGAGATTCAATGTATTGAAAAAATTTGCATGATTATAGGGATAGAACCTAGTCATTGCATGAGAGTCACTGGAAGTTTCATTTAGATTAAACATGAAAAGATTCCCAATAATTAAAGCCATCCTATAGTGAAAAAACCTGTCTAGGTAGGTAATCGATTATTTGACTTTGGAAATGTTCAAAAATGTTCTAAGTTACAATTTCTATGAAATTTTATGAAAATGGCTTGGGTATCATCTTTTTTTTTTTTTTTTTTTT